>NC_059129.1:134776953-135091595 GCF_020740605.2 Lemur catta | reverse complement strand
AGCCTCTTATTAGAAGGTTCTTGGAAACAAATCCATGTGCCTCCAACTATTTGGGAGGGTTTTCCATTTTATGAAGAAAAAGCCTTAGAGGAGTTTGTGTGCTCAAAGTCACAAAGTTAGTAAATGGAGAAGATGGGATTCAAATCACGTGTCTATGCAGGCATCTAAAATAAGTATTCTGGAAATATTTGATAAGTGAATTGCTGTCCATGCATTGTTTGTTCCTTTGCTGAAATGGCAGCAGGAACTATAAAATTCATATGAGTGTGCCATACTTTTTGTGGGCAATGTATGAAGATGGTGGGAAGTCAGGCATCATGGAAAGCCAGGAAAGCTGGTAACTAACTGCACGTGGCTGGTTGCACCAAGCACATCAAAGCCAAAGCAGCATTTAACACCCTAAATGTATCTCATCAACATCATCTGAGATTTTTGTGTCATTATCCAATTTTAACCATGGTTGGCTCTGTTGTTGTCATTGATTATTTAGATCCAAGACAAAATAAAAGAAGTTGAGCAAAGCAAGGCCATGAGCCAGGAGTTCAGCCAGCAAATTCAGAAGGTAGCCAAAGATCTCACGACTATTCTAACCAAGCTGAAAACAAAAACAGATAATTTAGCTCAAGCTAAAACTGATCAAAAGGTAAGAACGGATAAGTGGAAATTTAAGACGTGCTACTGAATGAGTTAAATATTTTTTTTGGAGTCAGTGTTATTTGGGGATGTAGAAAAAAGAATCTTTATTAACACTCTTTGCTGAAACCAGTTAGTAAAAGCAGGCAGTAAAGAAATTTTGTAACTGTAATAGCACAGACCCACTTATATTTATGATTGAACTGTATGATGATAATAAATACATATGCATGTATGTATAAGAGAGAAGAATGTCAAGAAACTAAACAATGATTTAGGAATACAGATCTGTAAACTCCAAAGTAAATTAAGTTCTTGGTGGTTAAACCTGCGTTCTTATTTTGTTGATGAGTTAAATGACTCTAATCCTTTTTGGGTGGGGCAGAAGGAAAATGTTAGCCCTCTCACTCAGCCTCATAGGAAGTAAACACCAGGATTACAACACATCCTGCTCTGCCTTTCCAACCGAAGAAATATAAATGGCCCGATCATAGTAGAATTATTCTTTATAATATTTGGCTTTGACAAAAATCAGTCTGATATCGGAAAACCTAGAGAAATTTATTTCTGTAGTCTAATGTTCTTTCATTTTGATGACCATGTAGGTGCTGGGAGAGGAATTAGATGGCTGTAATTCAAAGTTAACAGAATTACATGCAGCGGTACAAAAATTCTCGGAACAGAATGGCCAGCTGGGTAAGCCACTGGCCAAGAAGATAGGAAAACTGACTGAACTTCACCAGCAGACCATTAGACAGGCGGAGAATCGGCTCTGCAAGCTCAGTCAGGTATGTTTCCAGGCCAGTAATCAAAATTCTCTAAGGCAGAAACTTCAATGTTCTGCTTTTCTCTCTTGAAAATAAATAAAAAAAAAATATTGATGGCAATGTGAGTACCTTAGGTGTAGCTTATTTCCTACCACACCTGTGTTCCTAAGATTTATACGTAAACCTGAGTTTATTTTGTATCCAACCATATTATAAATTCACTGGCAATGGCAATGATATAAATAGACTTTGGGGTGAATATATTGTAAATTGGAGAAGTATTTTGTAAAGTGAATATTCATCCATGCACATATTTTATAAAATTAATTTGGGGTGCATTCAAATATCTTTAAGTAAGCTACATAAATATTAGCTTGCATTTACATAATAGGTTCAGGTCACACACCCATCATAATTGTTAAGTATAGACTGGACTTTTGCAAATCGATTAAGTATTGTTTGTTTAATCAGGGGCAAGTTAAAACCAGGAGTTGGTGACCAAGGAATTATAGTATTAAAACTTGGCATGCTCTAATTCCCCCTGCCACCTCCTTACCCAGTGGAGTGTGGAAGAAGGGGCAGAGAGCGAGATAGAGGAACAGGAGATGAGAAAAAGAGGGATTATGCAGGCAGATTAAGAATTTGGGCTTTATCCTAAAGTCACTGAGAAAACTTTGACAGATTTTTCAACAGGGAAATGATTTTTTTATAATACCTTTAAGTGGCACAGAAATTATAACAGTCAACCCTGAGGATCATTGCATCCAAAGAGACAGAAGACTGATTTCTAGCACAAGAAGCAGAGTTTCCATTTGTTAACTGAATGTTAATGATTTTTCAGGCAGCATCACATTTAGAAGAATACAATGAAATGCTTGAATTAATTTTGAAGTGGATTGAGAAAGCTAAAGTCTTGGTACATGGCAATATTGCATGGAATTCTGCAAGCCAGCTTCGGGAACAATACATTTTGCATCAGGTAACTTTAGGAAAAGTAATTTTCAAAGAGTAACAAAGAGCAATTTGGTTTAACCACTAGACTGACAAAAGATTTAGAAGGCCATGATGAAAAATTATTGTAGGTACCAGATAAAAAGAATGCTAAGGTAGCCCTAATGTCTTGTCCAGTGGTTTGACAGGAAGTAGCTACCCATGAGATTTCATGAGATTATATAAATAAATATCCTCTGTGTTACCTCGATGTCCTTTTCTCCAAGACCCAAAACAGTCAGCCCTATAGGATTCTTTTTTTTTTTTTTTTTTTTTTGCATCTTCTCTGAAACAATTCTATGCAGGGATACAGTAGGCAATTCTTCCCCATGAAGAGTTGCTGCCAAGTGTGGAAAAATTATAGGCTCACACTTGGATTGACAGGAAAACTCTGCCGTTTAGGGTTGTGTGATTGGGAGCAGAATACTTTGCCTCTCTGAATTCTGTCTTCTCATCATTTACATAAAGATGTAAATAACATTCATATCTCAGACTTATCATGAGGATCATACAGTTTAACGTATGTATGTGAAAGTATCTACCTGGCAGGTGCAGGTGCTCAGTAGGAGCTCTCACGTCTCCTTCCCTCAGCTTTCTGCCTGCTCTGCCATCCCGCCTCCCACAGGAGGTGCGGGTCAGCTGGGAAGAAGCCATGAGGCCACATCACATGCAGGCTGCATTACTTCATTTCCTCTGAAGTTATGTGACAAAAATGTTCCTTTCCTCTCACTCACATCATCCAGGAAATTCTGTCATCCTTTCATAAATTAGGCTTGAATTAGACGTAGATATTTAACAGGCTTTATCTTGCAATGAAATATAAAATGACTTTAATATAAGTTACATGGATATCCTCAAGTATTCTAGATTTTCTGTCTTATATGATTTATGTATACATGTAGCTTTTAAATTAATCCTGTTTTCCATTCTGTAGTTTGCAGGGTTATAGATCAAAGCCTCTTTCCCTCCTTTTCAGAATGCTTTAACAGCTCCTCATTTTTTCCTGAATCCACTATCTTCCTTCTCTGATCAATCTTGCACACTCCTCTCAAGATACCTTTCTTAAACAACTCCAATCTTTTGCTTTAAGATATGCTTATATATATTAACAGACAAGTAACAATTGACTTGGAAACAATGAAAAAATATCTAACCTCATTAGAAATCTAGAAATGCAACATTTAAGCAGAAAAGAGAGGGAGAGAGAAAATTTTAACTTTCAAGTTAAAACTGTTTTTTTCAAGTTCATATTTAAGGAAGTGAAAACTCTCAAACACTGCTGGTAACCTGGTAAAATGGTTTTGAAAAACAATTGGCAAATATATGGTGGTCATCAGAAATGTTACCACTCTGATATGTTGATTATCTTTTTCGGACTCATTATTAGCTCAGTAATCCAAAATGTGGAAAATATTTTGTGCGGTATTAATAACAGTGGTAAAATTTTAAAGAAAACTTAAATGTCAAATAATTTTTCTGAGTAAATGTTTGCATATAATGGAATATAATGTGGCCCTTAAAGTGATCATGAAGGCTTTTTTTCCCATGGCTTCTGCATTCATTTATTCAATAAACACGTATAGAATACTTTCCCACAGTAGGAATTTTGGTAGGCATTTGGAATACAAAGAAAATTCTCTGTTGCTACTCCAAGGAGTCAATCATTTAGAGGAAGGGACAGATGAAAAGGAGACAATTAGAATATCTCCCTGTGATAAATACAGGGAGAGAGGGCGCAGGGTACTGATGGAGCCCACAGGAAGGTGCTCAACCCAGACCACCAGGGCTACAGAGGAAGGGGAGGGAAGGCTGCTCAGGAAAAGGTGATACTGGGGTGAATCCAGAAAAACCCCACAGCCGACTTGTTGTGGAATGTGTTTTAGATAATGCCCTGGGGGAAACCCTAGAAGTAAGAGTGAAGGGTGAGTGCTCTTTTTGGTGCTCTGGAACTCTTTTTGGTGCCGGGAAGAGGGATAAGAGATAAGAATAGAGAGATAAGACAGATCCTGAAAGCCTGTTAGGAATTTGGACTTTATCCTAAAGTCACTTTGAAGCCTTTGAAACAGATATTCTGGCAAGTGACAGTTCAGACTTGTATTTTAAGAAAGCTAACTTAGCAGCCTGTGGACGACAGATTGCAGAAGGTGAGACAATGTAAGAGGTGGTTCCAATATTCCAGGAGAAAATGACAAGGCCTCTGTTTGGAGATTGAGAGGAGAAGACAAAATCAAGAGATATTAAGGAGCTAGAATTCCATGATTTGGAGACTTTTGAACATGGGTGAGAGAGAGGGAAGCGTCAAGGATGATTCCCAAGTTTTTAGGACTTGGGCAGGTGGGTGGGCACAGGGGAAGGGGCTTCAGGTACTGGGGTCATCTGGCGCAGACGCTCAGGAGAGAACGCAGCCTATAGACATTGTTCAGGGCGTTCTCATGCACCTCCCATAGGGATCAAAGCTGCCTGAGTTTATTCAAAAAGAGTACACAGTGAGAAAATCTGTGTTCTAATATCAGGTGAAAAAGAAAGATGGAAAACCATAGGTATGTTATGATCTCTATTACCTAAAACTATGCCCAAATGTATCAGCAGTTATCTCTTAAAGTCATCTCTGGGTTATGAAACTATGGGATATTTTTATTTTCTTCTTTATATTTTCCTTATTTTCTAAGATATATATTTTCTACAATACATATGTATTACATCCATTGTGAGAAAAGAAAGTACTTTATTTTTTAAAATGGGTCTATTGCTTAAGAATAATATCCCATCTCCCATTTCTGCTGTTTACACATCACATACCCCACTAACTGCAGATTGGGTGCTCACCTACCTCTTTGCCTTTGCATGTGCTGTTCCTTTAGTGTGAACTCTTTCCTCCTTCTCCCCATCTGGCAAATTGCAAACATCCTTCAGACTGAGCTCAGATGTGACTCTTCCAATGGCCCCCCTCCCAACCTTCCGGCAAGTTGGAGTACATCTCTCCTGTGTCATCCCTTAACATTGGCTTCTCTTTCACTTTGCGTTTTGCATAATGCATATTGTATGGTTATTTATCCATTTGTCTTACTGCTAGACCCAGTTGATGATAGCATTCTGCATGGCAAGGGCTGTGTTTCTTCTTTTCTTGGTATTGCAGGTAGCTTCTACTCCTTTGTCTCACTGAAAGCAAGTGATCCATGGTTTTTGTTTGTAATGCTCTTAATTTTCTTTTCAAGATTAATATGCACTTAGGTCTTAGATATAGAATAGGAGAGCTGAAAAGTACTTCTTTAGTTTAAATATGGGAAAAGTTAGACCCAGAGACATGATTAAGATACCCAAGGTGTTCGAGCTTTGCCACTGGTGGAATATTCATGTCCCGCCTCTCACAAGGGGACAGCTTGGGGTTGACGGAGCCTGAGCCTCACGGCCCCACACTTAATAACACGTGGCCTCTGCACAATATCTATAGTTCCTGGACTATGGTTTGGTTTTCTGTGAGAAAGGGATAACAGTAGGTGCCTACCAAGTGGGGAGTGGGCACAGGGGTATAAAGGTTAAACACAGTAACGTACACACAGAACCTACACAGAGCACTTTATACCTCACCATATTGAGTACCTATACCTCTCTGTCTACCTGTCAATGTCACGGATATTGACAATTCACTCTAGACCCTGCTGGAAGAATCTGAAGAAATTCACAGTGATCTGGAAGCAATGACTGAGAAATTACAGTGCCTCACTAGCGTGTACTGTACAAAAAAAATGTCCCAGCAAGTGGCAGAACTGGGACGAGAGACTGAGGAGTTGAGACAGATGATCAAAATTCGTTTGCAGAACCTCCACGATGCAGCTAAGGTAAAAAAAAGAAAAAGAAAGAAAGTAAAAAAGAAAGTCTGTCATTAAAAGAAAATGGCAATGCCACTGTGCAAACACAATGTTCACCTGTAATATGGTTTCTTAACTGTGAGGCTTTTCTTCATCTATGACTTTGGTCTTCGAGTACAATATATTGATAATCAAGTGGTTTTTACTTTCCAGGATATGAAAAAATTTGAAGCAGAGCTAAGAAACTTACAAGCTGCTTTGGAGCAAGCCCAGACAATCCTGACTTCTCCAGAAGTTGGACGTCTTAGTCTCAAGGAGCAACTCTCTCATCGACAGGTAAACAAAAATAACTTAGGGTGAGTGGATGGGGACCTATATTTTAAAAACAGTATAACAAGGAAAAATACTTCTTAAACTTGGCAATGTTTAAAAAATATTCCTTGCAAAATCTTCATAACTGGTAACATAGCTAGGATTTAGTAAATGTCTTTTGCTTATGAAAGAAATGATTAAAATATGAAATCTTTGAACTATAAAATCCCATTTTCAGCATTTGTTGTCTGAGATGGAGTCACTAAAGCCAAAGGTGCAAGCTGTGCAGCTCTGCCAGAGTGCCCTCCGGATCCCCGAGGACGTGGTCGCCAGCTTACCGCTGTGCCACGCTGCTCTGCACCTGCAGGAGGAGGCCAGCCGGCTGCAGCACACGGCCATCCAGCAGTGCAACATCATGCAGGCAGGTGCTGCGGGGCCCACTCGGCAGAGCAATCGCGCATGAGTCATGGGCTTCTTTTCTTAGCATTGTGTGGGCTAAGCCATCAAAACACATCCAGTGTTAAATTTGACAGGCTGTTGTGGTTTTATAAAATAAGGAGATTAAAATACTGTCATTCGGATCACCCTCAAAAGCCTTGGGAAAGCTATATAAAAAATATCCTTTGGGTGAAAACTATCTTGTAGTGATATTTTCTATAAAGAACACCTCGCAAAGGTTAATTTCATATGCAATTATATATTTTTATCTCTTATTATTCACCTGAGGATCATCTAGAACCTCGTAATATGGGTTAACTGTTATCCTGTGTTACAGAAATTTTTTTCATTTCAACTTATTGAGGTATTAAATTCATTTTCTTTTGAGCGTCTAAAAAGTGAACTCAAGTTCAACTCTTAGTCTCATCACCTAATAAGAGAAAATCATTTCCCATGAAGGAAAGACACTATTTGCCTTATATCTCCTTTCAAGTAATATTTCCTCCTTTATCCAAAAATTGCACAAATAGCTTCTGATTAAAATCGCTAGTGGTGCATTTGGCCAACTATCCTTGCTGCTCACGATATCTTGTAATTTGTTAGACAGTAAATTCGTGGGTCTAGAAGTCATGGGTAATTCATGTTTTTATCCCCTACTACAGTGCTTAGTCGAGTGTCTTATTTATATATTCAGTATTTCTTGAATGGAAAGATGAAATAATCAAGTTTTCCATACTGCTTCCCACCTTCTGACCATCATTCCATCCTCAGGAAGGAGAAGAGCGAATCCTAACCATCCATAATTTGCTACAATATTTTAGAGAGAAATCTCTGAAATATCTAAGTAAAGTTGAGAATTTAAACCATCTAGGGATTTTACCCATCATTTCTTTATTCCCTAGACACACAGGTGAATAGGAGTTAACATTACAGTTTGACAGACATGGTACAGAATCACTTACCCACTTACTGATAGAGAAATGAAATTATATGTGTGTGTGTGTGTGTGTGTGTGTGTGTGTGTGTGTTTTTCCAAAGGAGGCTGTGGTGCAGTATGAACAATATGAGCAAGAAATGAAACATCTCCAGCAACTGATAGAAGGAGCTCACAGGGAAATTGAGGATAAACCCGTGGCCACCAGTAACATCCAGGAGCTGCAAGCCCAGATTTCTCGGCATGAGGTGAGACCAGAATGTAGGCAGAATACCCAGGGCAGGAAACTGGCTTGATTAGAATATATGTTGGTTTCTGGTGAATAAAAGAGGAAATTTTCCCCTGTCCTGCATGGCTTGATTAGAATATATGGTTGATTTCTAGTAAAGGAAAGAGAAAAGTTTCCCCTTTCCTGCATGTAGTGTGTTCAGTTCTTGGGCAGCCTCTTTGACCGTCTTTGCATCTTGAGTGCAATTTTTGCTGATCCAGTAACATGAGTCTTTCCCTTGATTTTACAACCTCTTAAAACGTCTCCATTGGGACCCACTGATTGTCTCCTGAACCCAGAATTCTCATGATTAATACACTAAAACACAGTCTACTTCCTGTTTTTAAAACCTACAAGAAACAGCCATGCTCAAAGCTTTGCTACATTGATCGCCCTCTTTAACAAAGGAGTATTTCATAGTAAAAAGAAAATTTGTTCTTTCAAATATTCAGTCATTTTGGTCCCTTTCACCAAAATCAGGGGATGGTCCATGTTTTTACTTTACTAATTTTCAGATTGGGCCTGTTAGCATTTTCCCCATTTTCAAATGTTCCTCCTTCCTTGTTCCTTTGGCATCATTATGACCCTAGGACGTGGATACTTCTTGTGCAGACCTGGTCTCAAAGATCATAGGTCTCAGTAATTGAGCAGTGAATTTCCTTTCCTAACTTGTCAATTCTGTATAAGTCAAGTACACTCTTTCTCTTGGGAGCTGGTTCATAGCACTATGAATTTTCGTAAGTAACTGGGAGGGAGGCATCTTATTTCTCTGTGCCAAGGATAGACATTTAGTTTACCCTTCCATCTGCTCTATTTTAACTTTGCTATGAGAGCAACAAACTATTTTCCCAAAGCAAATATCATAATTAGTTTCTCAGAAGATTCAAGTGTAGCCTTTTAAAGATAAAAAAGCTTACCCCTCATTCTCCAAATGCAATTAATTCTTTAATTTCTTGACATATACAATACACTAATCACTTATATTTATATATTATTTAGAAAATAATTTAAATATCCCACCCACATTTACTCCTACAACTGTAGACATCTATGTTAACAATTTCTCTTAGGCACTGGTTAAATGAAAATATGTTGTGCAAATTTCGAAACCACTGTTTATGTAACACATATATTAGCCTATATATTACATATTTATTTTGAAACTATTTTTAATCACATTTCATAAGATCCAGAATTTTGTTGTAACAACTCTTCTTCTCTCATGGTAAAGAAAATATTTTTTTAAAATCTTGTCTGGAATAATAATGATAATTACTAAAGTTTTTTGTTTTATGTTTTTAAAAATAATTTACAATGTTTTACATCATTTTTATAACAACACTATGAGGTAAGAATTTTTTTGCCATCTCCATTTTACTGATAAGAAAACTGATTTTTTTCAAGTGACTTCCAGAGCTCCCAAATCTAGTAACTGATTGAAAAGTAGACTCAAACACAGTATCTTTGGCTCCAAATTCTGTGATTTTTCCACTGTAGCAGAAACTATTTAGGCTACTTCTTTGTACAAAAAAGAATGATGAAGTCCCAGGAAAATAAATGACTCACCCAAGGTTGCAGAGTGAGCTTGCAACATAGACAGCAGCAAACTGTGCCTTCCTGGCTCCTCTTCCAGTGATCTATTTATTTTGTTCCATTTTCTCCTCGCAATTCTGAACATTAGTGTTGACATTTGTTAGTTCTGTCATGTAATTTAGAACACATTTTCATGTAAAACATGGTGCAGTCCTCTGTGAGGTTCATTGTATGTGTAAAACAAACACAGGAAGGAAATTGTCCAGGAGAGAAAGCCTGACTGAGGATCACATAAAAATTAGGAAGAGGTTTTTTTTCCTGTATTTTCAGTCTGCATTTAATTGAATTTCAATCTTAAGGTGAATCTGGTTTCCATTTAACTCATAAAAATAACTAATAATTTATTATTTGTAAGGAGCTTACATTTTATTTTCTGTAATTTTTGAAAGGTTGCATTTAATTTGAAAAAATTATCCGGCCACTTTTAAATCATAGGAAAGAGTCCTCACCCCTCTTTGCTCTCCACCTGACACAGGCGGCCTGCCAGGAGCCTGCTGCCCACAGAGGGCGACTTTTCTTTGAGTGGCCACTGTATCTGAAATTCCCACCTTATAAACATTTTCGGAATTACCTAGTAAAAATTTAAATACATATGCGTGTGTGCTTCCTGAGAATGGGGAACACATTAACCCAGTGCTTCATTGTATTTTGTGGATTTGATCACAGATGAATAACCAACACATGAAGGTAATGAGACACAAACAGGTTTACACTTCAAGAAGAAAGTTCTAGAGTACTATTTCTCAAAGAGAGTTGCGTACATTAGAGTCAGATGGGCTAACTATGAAATGCAGATTCTCATAAACCTAGTAAATCAAAATCTTTGGAAGTGGTGACCAAAGTTGCATTTTTAACAAACAACCCAAATGAGTTTTATACACAATAAAGTTGAGAATTCCAGCTTAGGAAACTGGGCTTGCTGTCCGTACACCTTTGCAGGGTACTGCAGTAGGAGCTATGCCCAGCCATACGGTTACAAAGGGTACAAGGGCTCAGACTAACTCTGTCTTCACAAAGAGTCCTCAGATTTCCCCTAATGCTGCAAGCCTTGGTAAGGAAGCTTAGAGACTTGGAATTTAAGGAGTCCAGTAAGCTGATAGATGTCTTCTACATGTGCATGTTAACTAAATATAAGAAGTATCATTTTTGAGTGTCCATGTGCTAGCCACTAGACAGATGTACTAAATAGCTATTTTATCACTGTTTTTTCCTTAAAGAGCCCTAGTAGGTTTAATTAAGTGCCCACATCCTCAGAGGTAAAGAAA
This sequence comes from Lemur catta, assembly GCF_020740605.2. Classification (NCBI taxonomy): domain Eukaryota; kingdom Metazoa; phylum Chordata; class Mammalia; order Primates; family Lemuridae; genus Lemur; species Lemur catta. Next base: position 135,080,586 of record NC_059129.1, on the reverse strand, counting down.
CAATGATTTCTACTTTTTTAAATCCTTGGTTTAAAAATTCCTAAGATAGTAGAAGTCAAGAAAACAGACTGCTGGCTGGGTTCTGCTGGACTGTTTTCCCATCCAGTAAGTTTTTATTGGGAGGGAAAAAATCAAAACAATAATAATAACAAGATATATATATATGTATATATATATATATATATATATATATATATATATATATAGCGTGTGTGTGTTGGCCCTTCATATCTGTGAGTTCCACATCCATAGATTCAACTGACAATGGATGGAAAATGTTAAAAAACAATGGATGATTGCATCTGTACCTATTCATGTTTTTTTCCTTGTCATTATTTCCTAAACAATATAGTATAATACCTATTTACATAGCATTTACCGTGTATTAGGTATTATAAGTATTCTAGAGATGATTTAAAGTATTCGGGAGGATGTGTGTAGGTTATATGCAAATACTATGCCATTTCATATCAGAGACTTAAGCATCCATGGATTTTGGTATCCAAGGAGGGTCCTGGAACCACTCCCCTTCAGATATGGAGGGATGAGTGTATATATAGATATATATACACAAATACATACATATATAGATATATATACACATGCAATTATTTTAAAGACAATGACATTTAGTGTCTCTGTCACTAAATGAAAGCTTCTTAGGCAAAGGCCAGATGAAAGGGATAAAAAATAGTAATAGTTTTATACTTTCAGGATTCATGTTTTGGAATATCCATTTTCATATTTTAAAGATGCAAGAAAGTATAACTTCAGCATTTATTACATTTAATATTTAGGCAAAAAGTATAACTTTAATATTTTAGAATTACCAAACTCCTAAAATGAATCTATAGTTACCTTCTTAAGAGCTATGTGCTGTCCAGAATATATTTCCTATAAGCTTTTAGTAAAAATTTAAAAATCTGTATCTCTCACAATAATTTTTTTCCAAAGGCAAATGGAATTAAAAGCCATTCAATTTGAACTGCGCATGAAATTCAGAGCTCTAGTTTGAAGCATCAGCAACATTTGAGACATGATGGAGCACATGAAAGAAAATCTGATGAATGTACAGAATTTATTTGGGGGGTAATCTGCATAAGAAATTGAAGTTTCCTATGCAATATCTAACTTACCCAGAAAAAAAGAAACCAGGAACAGGAACAGACAGGCAGTTTACTGTATGACTCTATCCGTAATAACTGACTGTCATCTATGTTGGATGTACTCAGCATGGTAAGAGCTGAGCATTGCATTTTGTTGTAGCTTTAGTTATCACATGACCTAATTTCCATGGCATGAACCATCTGGTAAATTTCAGATGCTTTCGCATTTGCATGAAAGTTGCCAGTTCTTAATGTTCGTGGTTCAATATGGGGCATCTCTCGCGGTTAGATGGGGCATCTCTCACTTGCATCGCACGGTGTCTCCTTCGGGGGCGCCGCCAGCTTCCCGCACATGTGCGGGTCGGGTGGGCCGGGCGGCTGCGGCGCGGGGGTCGGGCTGAGTCGCCGCCGGCTCCGCCACATCCTGCCTCCCCGGCTGGGCCACGGCCGCCGCCCGCGCGGCCCTGCGCTCCCATTGGCCGGCGCTGCAGGAAGGTGAACGCTGCTACTTCTGTTTCCTTTTGATGCTGCTCTGACACCCCGCGGGCGGGGGGATGTTTCCTCAGGAGCTGGCTCAGAAAATCAAGGGCTACCAGGAGCAGATCGCCTCTTTGAACTCCAAGTGCAAGATGCTGACGATGAAAGCCAAGCACGCCACCATGCTTCTGACGGTGACCGAGGTCGAGGGGCTGGCGGGAGGCACGGAGGACCTGGATGGGGAGCTCCTCCCCGCGCCCTCGGCCCACCCCTCCGTGGTCATGGTAAGGCTCCGGCCGGTTCTCTTCTGACCCGAGCCGGCCAGTGGCTCCACGTCCCCTCTCCGCGGTTGATTTCAGAGATCAGACTTAGATGTTGCAGATTCAGATTGTGGAACAGTTCCCTTAACTCTCTGACTACATTTGGGCAGGAGCCAATCTTTGACACTGTAAACAGTGACAGGTGAAATGAAACTGTTTGCCTCAGACTGCTGAATTGCTGAACATGTCCCGCTTTCGTTCAGAATTTAGAAATAATACCGAGGGGCTCTGAGCTTTAAAGAAAAATTCCTTTGCACAGTGTTTTAGTTTTCTGGGGGATGGGAGAATTGTGGTACACGTATTTAGTTGTGTTTTCCAAGCTAACTAGCTAACCACATTTGTGCATGTACTCTGCTGCGTAAATGTTTAATAAAATTTAGAAGCAAAGCTATTGTTAGAAAAGTAAGAAAATACACAATCCAAAGTTTAGCTTTGGATTAAAATAAACGTCGTTATTTTCTATTCTGCACCATTATCTCCCCATACACTTGACATTTAAAAGGTATTGAGTATTTTGGTAACTATAATGTTTTCCAGTGCTGTGTATTTTCCCTCGTATGTTCTATGCCTCAGATAATGTATAACCGTACCTGGGCCCATTTGACAATATGCTATTACTTTGGGTCCACAGAATACCAAGCTTTATTTCATAGACCCCTTTATTTGTATGATTCATGATTTTTCTAGTTATTTTCGAAGATACAATTAAAAAAAGGAAAATGAAAGAAGTATTTAATCAACACCAAAAACTCTTAGATGTCATATGTACTCACATCCCTGATTGTTTTACAAATGATTTCTAGAACATATTCTCTTGAAGATGAAACTTTTAAATACTAACACAGAATTAGTATGTGAATTTGAGTCTCAGTAATTCTAACCTTTGTTTTACTGTAACCATCTCTGTTTTGACCTGTGCCTGGCCAAGTGTTTTGTTAACATAGCTAACTGATTTTCATGTCCTTTGGGCTATATTTTACGTGGCAGATGACTGCAGGTCGCTGTCACACTTTGCTGTCACCTGTCACTGAGGAGTCTGGGGAGGAGGGAACCAGCAGTGAGATTTCTTCTCCACCAGCCTGTCGCTCTCCTTCACCTGTGGCTAATACAGATGCTTCTGTTAACCAGGTACCTCCCACTTGACGTTCCTCTGGCAATGAATGATCTCTGGGTGGATGCAGGACTCCATTCTCTTTGTTCTCATTAGCTATGTGTATGGATCTTAGATTTTGTGTCATTTGGTTCCAAGGACACACCATTAGGTGTTGTGGTTGCACAAACTGTGATTGCCATGTGAGACCACTGGCTCAGGATGTCATCCTCCTTCCTGGGCTGCTGACAATGAGATGAGCAAAAATTAGGTCATGGGAATTATAACCCAAGAAGGCCCTGTTTTAAGACATAATGGCTTTACTTTCTAGCAATCATTTAGAATGGGGTTCTGCGTCCTAGCAGAGAATGAAAGTTTTGTGTCACCATTGTAAAATAACATGATTCTATACCTATTTTAACATTCATTGAACATGTGTTGATATTTACCAGGTCAGATTTTTGAAGATGGGAAACTGCTGTTTATTATATCATACTTTTTCTTTTTTTTTTAATTTCAGCTTATTATGGGGGTACAAAAGTTCAGGTTACATATATTTATTTACTATTTGTAAACCAATTTAAGGAATGTCTGCTAGTATATTTCCTGGAATGCCTAATATATTTGAGTTTTTTGCTTATCTTTCAATAATTATAAATTTTATTTTCTATAAAATGAGGATAATACCTTTTTGTAATGTCTTTTTTATAATACCGTGCTTTATACTAAATATAGATTATATTAAGTTAAATGTCAAAAAGTTTTCATTGAAAACATTGGATAAAAATCAAAAAGATGTTTTTATAATAACCAAAAACTTTTAATGCATGTTAAATAATACTTTTTTAAATCAAAACAATGAAAAAAATTTAAATTATGTTGCTATATGTAAGTGTTCAGAGAAGTTGAGATATATTAGCAAGGAAGAAGTGTTAAACAGAGCAAATGCTTTATAATCTATATTATAAATCAATTATATTACTTTTATTTTAAAGTAGAAGCATTCAAAATAGGATTCTGTGATAAGGAGAATCCCCCTCATTGAAAAAAAAAAGGAATATGAAAATGACAAAACCTTTAGATAATACAATCATACAATTGTCTTATTAAAACTCAATGTAGCTCTAGGGAAGTTATCAACTCATCTATTCATCAAATACATTCTGAGCACCTGCTGGGACGAAACTTTGTTCTGGGTCCTGGGGATGGAACTGAGGAGACAGCAGTGGCCCTGCCTGCTAGGACCTTACAATCTAGAGGGAAGGGTTGACGTGGGACAAATAATAACAAAGCTACAAGAGGAAACGAAAAACAACAACAAAAAAGGAGAAGTTCAGGGCGCCCTGGGGGATTTGGGAAACTGTTCTCCAACTTCTAATTTAAAAATATGTATTACTCATTTTTTGATGATAAATTCTTCCTTGTGGTTACAGATGTTATTAGAGTCAGAAAAATTGGGCTATAGTCAGCAGATTATCATATAGAAAAATTTATCTTATATAATGTGCTTAGTGTTCTAAAAATCTTCAAATGGAATAAATACCGATCTTGAGACTAATACTGTGGAAAAAATATAGCTTTTCTAAAATTTTAACTCTCCATGCTACTTCTTGGAGAGTTAAACTGTCCATGTATAGGTGGGAGTGCCCGTAAATGATAAAAGATGCAAACATTGTTATTATTATTACTTGGCATTAACCATGAAGCTTAATCAATCCTAAAACTGAGTGACATTATACTTTGTCTTAATTCCTCCTCTCTCCCCTAGTCACAGGAAAACTTCAATTAAATAACATTGTTAACCTAAAATGCTTTTATGTGATGCTGCAAGTCAGTGGAGTCAGACAGTTTTACTCAGAGGAAGCTATTAAAAAACAAGTGTATTATGCTTGATGTCACTCAAACAAATCAACCCCATCATAACAGCCACTGTTATTCTTGTACAGTAATGTGAGTCGCAGGACATTGAAAAAACACAACAATGTGACCAATGATGCATTGGCTTTTCAAAATTGTCTCTTGAAACTGAAGAGGACATTTAGCATCCCCATAAATTTCAGTTTTCAGGCTCAGCACCCTGTACAAAATGGGCACCGCTGTTTCAGGGAGCAGCCAAATATAACTGCTTTATAAAATCACAGCTGTTGCAAAAGGTTTTGTGCTTGCTGCTTCTGCAAGTCGATCTCTATTATGTAACTACCTGATCCCACTCACAGTGTGTTTCTTATCTGACAATAACTACTAGCTACAATGTAATAACAATTTAGCTACTGGAGGGTAGAAATAATGAGAAAGCCCCATAATTTGCCCCAGGCTTCTTGATTCCCCACAGAAGCAAGCCAAGACTTAGACACCACAGAACAGTTTAGAGAAGTTAGGTCTGAAAAGAGCGTAATGGCTAAATCCCTGGCCTCCAAATGAAAAGCTCACCCTGGGTCACAGCTCTTCCTCCTCCCAGCTGAGTGCAGCTGGGAAGTCCCTTGACCCCCTCTTTTGTAAGTGGGAAGCTATACTACTTAATTCAAAATTGTGCAAATGAAATGTGACGTGAATCACGAAAGTACTTCTTCAACTGGAAAATGCCGACCGATCAAATAGTAGCTACAGTTGTCGAAATTTATTTCCTTAGGAATCTGCTTGTAATAACTCTTGTAACTTAGACACATAAGCAATGAGAGACGTATTTCTAACAGCAATTTCTCACTACACCAAGTATTGACTTTATTTAGTTATTTAGTTATTTCTAGTACTGATTGATTGATTTTATTGTATTGATGTAGTCCTCAAATAGATCCAAATTATTCATCTATAAAGGTGATTTGTTTTCAAATCCCTTTAAGAAACCAAGAGTTGTCGTTTCTGTCTATAGATCTGAGCCATGCACGGACACACACACACAGAGCCAGCAAAAGGATTTTTTATAACAGATTTATTCTAGCTCTTTTGGAGACCGTTTTATTTATAATAGAGTAAGTTAAAATGTTTACACTATTTAAAGCCAGTTTTTGCTTTTCCTTGTGGACAGTAGTAGTATTACCTCCCATGTATATAAAATAATAGAGTTTACAAAGTGCTTTTACATCCATGATTCGTTATGAACATACAGGCCTGCCTGTTACTTTCCAAACACTCCACAATGTGCACAGGATGACAGACTAAAAGCGCCGTCCTAGCCAGCCCTCAGGGAGCTCACATCATGGATGCGAACAGGCAAATGATTACCATAGACGGCGGAGGTGGGATGGCCAGCAGAGGATGGGGAGTGAGCACCTAAACCAGGGTGGTGTCTGGCAAAGGCCACGGATGGCCCCCTCTAGTTTTAAGGGAGGAGCACAAATTAGGCAGCCAGAGTGCACTAGGGTGGTGTGAGAGGAAGCATTTCAGGCAGAAGGAACCACTTCTGGAAGGCTGTGGACTCAGGAAGAAAAATGGCCCATCAAGGCAACTGCAGAGAGTTTCAGTGTCCTTAGAGAAACATAGGGTTGGAGAAGGAGAAGGGAGAGCAATGAGACTCAGAGGGATGCGGGAACCACATCATGAGGGACCCTGAATGCCACACAAAAGAATTTGAACTTCCTCGAGAAGCTGATAGTTAACCATTGAGGAAATTTAACTAGCAGCTATGTACAGAGCTGGGTTTAAGAACAGATCATTCTGGACCAACGTGGGCAGGAGAGTAGAACTGGGCAAATTCAGAACCAGGAAGGTGTTAGGTACAGAAGTTGCACACTCTCATTCTTGGTCCACCCTGGTGACATAAACAAGAAAAACAGGCCAGGAGGGACTGCAGGGACCTGGACAACGCTGGTCCCCATAAACGAGGCCATGTCTTCTCTGTTAGAGTTACTATATCGGTACAGACACGGGACCCAGGGTTACATACCTTCTGGTTTGCAGGAGAAGCCATGAATCTCTATTTTTATGAAATCTCCCTATGTTATTGGAGAGAGATTTTAAACAGTCAAAAATACTGTATAAGCCAAACTGAATGTATGGAGGTCAGATCGGCTGCCTGTCTGCAACCTTTGAGTTAGGAAGTTGTAGCTGTAATGAGAACTTGAACTAAGGTCGTGGCAAGGTTATTCATCAAATAGCAATGTGTCCTTGCATAAGCAGTGGGTGATAATGGAGAGGGAAAATTGAGAAAAAAATCCCAAATCTATAGCTTAGGTGGGTAGAAGTTCTATTTATTGAAAGGTAGATATCACTATTTTTTTTTTCCTAAGTCCATTTCTCATCCTATGTTTTCTTTTTTTTTTTTTTGGAAATGTGGAGTTTGAAGAGCCCGTGTATACACATGAGCACCAGGATATGTGAGCCTGGAGGTTATAAATTCACCAGTGTTGAAGAGTGAGTGGAAAGCAAACTACAAAAGAGAAAGTTTGACTGACTAGAGAGCTGGGAACAGATTAAAAGGAAAGTGTTTCTAAAAAGGGATGGCTGGTGCTATTGGACACTACCGAGAGGTCAGCCATGGAAGGGCTGTGAAGTGACCATTTCATTTCGTAGAAAAGAAGCGGTTGATGAGGTTGATGACTGGTGAGAGCAGTCTCGGGGTAGTCGCCAGGATTGAAGCCCAGGGGGGAGTTTAGAAGTGGATTGAGGGTGAAACAATGAAAATGCCATGTGTAAATCACCCTTCTGAAAGAAGCTGGATTATGAAGTGAGAGGGAGAAGAGAAAGAAAGGACTATGTGTGTTCAAGTGTATTCACATGTGATGATCCATCACATTGTGATTTGTGGACTTTTCCAAAATGTGAGATCCTTCAAGAAAAAAAAAAATCAAAAGAGAAAAGTGTGTGTGTGTGTTTGGATAGAAGAGAGTTGACTCTACTTACATGCTGAGTAGAAAGTCAACAGAGAGGGAGGAGATATTAATGGATCAAAGTCCTTGGAAAAGCAATTTACGGGATTCTGGGAGTTGGGAGAATCTTACTTACGCAGTGAAACTGGCAAACGTGAGATAAGGTGAGTCTGAATATTAACAGACTTCTGAAAATGTAAGAAGTTGCAGGAGTATCTCCTTGACGGCTTTGATTGTGTGTGTGTGTGTGTGTGTGTGTGTGTGTGTGTGACACACCCTGATGCACATGAACTCTGGAAAGTAAAGTTGGATTGCGCCAAGGTTCAGGTTTTCCAAGTGGGTGAAGCAAAGGTCAAAGGGGCAAGGGAGACAAGAGTGTTGGTAAGAAAGTGGTTTAAGTAACTTTAGAAATAGCTACATATCTATTCTATGACTGAACGGCTTTTAAAAAAAACAAAAAGGAATTATTAATAGCTACAAGTCCAGTTGAGTGATGAGCATATTCAGGGGTGTGGAGGACTGAAGTGGGTGGAAGTGAGTGAGGATCAATGGGTACGAGCCTATCGAGGACTTGAGGATACCCAGGTAATCCACGCAAGATGGTGACAGGTCAGGAATGAGGAGGAGCTGGTCTCTGTGTTCCGATGCTGTCAGCGATGTTGGGGTCTTCTCTGGAAGCCTCAGCAACAACCACAGAAAAATGGGTAGAAAGTGTCATAGTCACTCAAATATTACTTCATTTAATTCTCAAAGCCACCTAATGTTGAACTAATGAGTGAACCGATGCACGAGATGTAGATTATTTGCTCCAGTTACATAGGTACTTAGAAGGAGAATGTCAACTAGATTCTCAGGTGTCCCGACTTCCAGTCTGAACACATGCTACTCACGACCCTGCTTCTGCCCCTTATAGACCCCTCCAAAACACCAGGCTCCTTCCTGCTATTATCGTCGTATCTCAGGTGGCTGGAGCCTTCTACACTTTTAATCAATATGTGATTGATAAGGCTCAGGTATTTTTAGTTAAAATAATTATCTTCAACAGTACAACTACGAAAGCTTTATAATAGCAATTCACAAAATATAAACATTACTCCTCCAATTAAATTTCCATTGAAATACAGATAAATACCCATAGAAACAACTGAAAAGACATCAATAACCTCTTGATATAGTAAATTAGTTGTCAATACTAATATAATATGTAATATTACTTGTAACCCAAGAGATTAAAAAAATCAATAGTATGATTATTTATGGTTTACTTTGATGTTTTCTTATGCACTTCCAGAAAATGAATAGAAATCTTTTTATTATGTATTTCTAAGAGTAGTTTTAACTTCCTCGTATTTTCTCTTATTTAATATTAAAATATTTAAATTAATTTCTATAAATAATGAACTTACAAATAGTGAAGATCTGGCTACATATGAAAAATTATCTATAGATTTAATTTTATTCAAATTAATATTTTTTTAAATTATTTAAAACTTTAATCAATACCTAAGCATTTTAGAAACTAGATCACTGAGATTTTCTTTTTTGCTGCACTGATTAATCTTTAAATATATGTGTACCACTTAAATCCTTTGTATTTCCACTTTACCAAATATGAAATGAGTTTGAAATGTTGGTAGAGTTTTTTTAATATGTAAACCAAAATTCTGAGGCAATTGTAATGTGCTTTGATATGATCTTTAAATTCTTCTTGTCAAAAAAAAAAAGTGCTTGCTTCAGCAGCACATATACTCAAATTGGAATGTTACAGAGAAGATTAGCACGGCCAAAAAAAAAAAAATTCTTCTTGTCATAAGAATTTACTAACTTTACTACTTTCTTGTGCCCAGCAAAAGGTGCAAATCTTAAGCCTTTCCTCCACATGACAAATAGTATCCAGAGCATATTAATCTTTGCCTTTATTTTGAATCCAACACTGCGCTTTGTACTCACAGGACATTGCATATTTCCAAGCCTTGTCTGCTGAGAAGCTGCAGACGGATGCTGCAAGGATTTCCCCCAGCACATCGACATCCCAGGAGTTCTATGAACCGGGACTGGAGCCATCTGCTACTGCTAAACTGGGTGATTTGCAGCGTTCTTGGGAAACCTTAAAGAATGTGGTACGTCTTTAAAACGTAGAATTGTTTAAGTCCACCAGACACCAATTACCTTAAGCGATTGTCTTATGAAATACGTGCAGAGAGTTTACACATCCAGCACGCAGTTGAATACCCTCTGTTGGGCCACAGAGATAAAGCAGTGAGGAAAGCAGTGTCGTAATGTGGAAGATAAGGGGCTGGGAAACATTTGGTAATATCCCTTTCCTTGTTTAGATCAGTGAGAAGCAGCGCACACTCTACGAAGCTCTGGAACGCCAGCAGAGGTACCAGGACTCGCTCCAGTCCATCTCCACGAAGATGGAGGCCGTGGAGCTGAAACTCAGTGAGAGTCTCGAGCCCGACAGGAGTCCGGAAAGCCAGATGGCTGAACATCAGGTAAATAGAGCCATGCTTTCAGCCTCCTCATGATTAGATAGCTACACTCTTGTGACCGGCTGGCCTGTCAGGCATGTGTTTGGGACAACAGGTTGACATTTTTTTTTTTTTTATTTTATCAGTTCTTACAGAGTAAACAACATTTCCATCACCACTTCAGAGAGGGATCTAAGGGAAAAAAATAAATTCAGACTTTGAATCTAATTGAAGAAAGCTACATGCATTGATGTTGCTTTTTAACTTTGATTACACAAAACCGTGTTTCCTTACAGTTGTTAGATTATTTTGATTTTGTTGTGAGCTATTGTTGTAAGAATACAATGTACCACAAATCTACCTTCTCTGGTGTGTTCAGCGTCTCCCCTTTATTACTTTTTTTTTTTGAAACAGAGTCTCACTCTGTTGCCCAGGCTAGAGTGCCGTGATGTCATCATAGCGCACAGCAACCTCAAACTCCTGGGCTCAAGCAATCCTCCTGCCCAGCTTCCCGAGTAGCTGGGACTACAGGCACATGCCACCACGCTGGCTAATTTTTTCTATTTTTAGTTGCCTGGCTAATTTTTTGTTTTTTCTATTTTTTTGGTAGAGACTGGATCTCGCTCTTGCTCAGGCTGGTCTTAAACTCCTGAGCTCAAGCAATCCTTCCATCTCAGCCTCCCAGAATGTTAGGATTACAGGCGTGAGCCACTGTGCCCAGCCCTTCCCCTTTATTACATAAGAGAAGACATCTCAGACTCCAGGGGCAAAGAAGCAGTTGAGGGATAAGGCGTTCTAAGTTATTTTGCCGTTGACTTGAATCATTTCTTAAAAAGTTTATATAAACTAGGCAAAACTTCAGCTTTACTTGAGAAACAGATAATTACATTAACCTAACTCAAAAAGATTATGTTAAAAATACATCAATTTAAAATGGATGCTAAGAAATATTCATACATTAAAATCTGGTTAATACTTTAACTGTCTTATGAGGTGTAATGTTAATGCACAATCATATTTATATGTTATAACTGGGGTCTAAAGATACTGAGGCATAGATTCTCCTACATATTCAGTCACTATGATATGGGAAGTGCTGCCTGCTCCCCACCAGAACCCAAGAGCATGTGACAACCCTGCAAAAGGCAGGGGAAAGGAAAGATATTTTTAGATGCTAATTAAGAGCTATAAAAACATGGCGTAGTAAGTGTGTTTATCAAGAATAGGGAAATTCATCAGCTTTAAGAGTAAAACTCTGTACTTTGTCTTTTCTCTGCTTTCCATCTTTCTAGTTTTGGAAGCAGGAGAACCTTGGAATACATTGCTTGTTCAAATGTGGAGTCAGATAAAATTGCATTCTTTTGCAACATAGGACCTTTCAGTATAACACAAAAATGAGAACATTTCATCTAGAGACATATTGAGAAATAGTGGTTTCACGTTTTTGACACTCTTGTAACTTCTGAAGAGAGATCAAAATGCATAGCACCCACGTTTAGGCGTTATTTAGGTAAAACTACCTTCTGCAGCTCTTTGTGCTATCCTAAAGTCAACCATCATCAGCCGGGTTTGCAGAGGATGCTGTAAAGGCACGAAATTAAAATTAACCCTTGTTTGCCTAGACCGAACCCATCATTAGGACAGTTTATTACAAGGCTGTTTTCCTCTGAGCTCCCCACACCCAGGCCCTGTTTTCTCACTAGACCACTGACCTCCCAAGCCCCTCTCTTTTCTAGAGGGGCCTCAGTGTCTCACAGTGCTTTTAAACTGGTGCTCCAGTTTCCTGATTGTCAGCAGCCACTTCATTTTCGTCGGAAGGGGTTGCCCCAGCCTGTTACCTGGGGCTCCTTGCTCTTTGGTCCTGCAGTTCTGTCCATCCTGCTGTTCCCGCACCTTTGCTTCACTGGACTGAGAGGGGCCCGAGAGCTCCCTTCAAGTTGATTACAGGCTCCTCAGGCCACTTTGATGGGCTGTCCTGTACAACGCCACTTCCTTTAAGCATTCCAAAGAAACAGAGCATTGATTATCCACAGGCTGGATTAGAGTGAACTTGAGGGTCAGTCACTCAGATTACCAGGAGCCAGTGTTCCAGGAGAAGGTTTCAGTGTCTGACCCTTTCCCTCTAGCTTCAGGTCCTCTCCGCCTTTGCTCAAAGCCTCTCGTTCTCGTGGCCTGGGTGACTGACCACAGCTCCCAAAGACCCTCCACTGCCTCTGCAGGATTTAGGAACTGCATGAAAACAGGGTCCTGGTGGCCTGCCCTGATAGTCAGAGTTGCTAATTGAAAATGGAAGTTATCCCCCAATCAGCACCACCAGCCTGCATCTGAGTCATTAGTGTGAAAACACACATAAACTGAATGTAGAGCAAAATTATTATTTTGTTCAAAAGACTTAATGGAGAAAACTCAAAATTGCACATTAATTCTAAGAATTAGAAATTAGAAGTGAATCTGTGACTTTACTTATGCTTAAGGCCAACCACATGACTTTTTTGTCTCTTTCTAAGTTGGAGCGATAGTGTTGGCCATCATAGCAGTAAGGGGATATAACTAATTTAATGATGATTACCTGTCACGGGGCTTGACAGTTATATTAATGTTATAATGGGAGAGAGAGAGAGAGAATATAAATAATGCATAATTCAGCATAATTTTGCATATCATCACCAATCTAACATTTTCCATCTGAAGCTATTTTTGCTAACTTTTACCGTCTGTGCCTAAGTTCCACAAATTCTGGAACAGAGCTGCCCCCATGCAAAGCTAATGGTATGGCAGTATCTAAATTTGTTCTTAGCTTCTGGAATGGTACTTAAAAATATGTGAGCACTACTGTAGAATTACTATTTTTAAATTTCAACTGACTGGGGGTGAGAAAATCCAGTGTGCTTTTTATATTTCCTAAAAATTAATAGAAATACTTTGTTTTCTTCTTTCCCAACTCTCTCTTGGAAGTATTAATGTTTCTTTAAACAGCTAACATAACTCCTACATTTTTCCTCTAAACACTTGTCTAAACTGCTGGATTTGGGTAGAGTGCTGTGCATTTCCTGTTATCCTCTCTAAATTTTATGACAGATTTAATTTTAAGGCTTTAATGCAGTTTATGAGCTGACTTATGGCTATTGTTCTGAGTGTTAAGCCTCTGTAATTGGTACCTCCTTTATTACAGGATCTGATGCTTTTGGGCGTGTGTTGCCACACTAAGCTCAGTGATAGATAGTAGGCAGAACTCTGAGGTTATTTTGTTTTTGTTCTTTAATGTCTAAACTAACTCAAATAGAGTGTGAAAAGAACTGTGTTCTTGTAGATAATTCTGAAAGTCACATGAAACTAATGTTTACCTTTGGTGTTAAACGGGCCACCAGCTCCTATACTCAGATATGGGACTGAAGACGTATTTGACTGTTGATTTTTTTTAAATTGAGTTGAAATTCACATGACATAAAATTAGGCATTTTAAATTGTACAATTCAGTGGCCTTTAGTACATTCACAATGTCATACAACTATCACCTCTATCTGGTTCCAGAACATTTTCATGACCCCAAAAGAGAATCTCATACCCATTGAGCTTAGCTGCTGGATCCTGGAGTTAAAAACTCTAGCGACCTCCCAAAAATACCCTCTCTCACTTAGGAGTAAACTCAAGCCTGGATAGAGATGCCTGCCTCTAACAGGATTTAAGCCAACAGTTTTAGAGTTCCTAATTCCTTGATTATTTACTACAGAGCATCCAGAGAGCTATTTTAGAACATTGTGAGTTTGAAATGGAAGCTGATAACTTCACTGCACACCTGACTGGTCACATCCACCGAGATTAAATGAGGTAGTGCTGGTGTAAAGTACCAACACATTGGACAGAAAACAGAGACCTGATTGTAGACTAGAGTGGTGGGAAGTAGGTTAAGTGAGATCTAGCCAGGACTTTGGGGAGACACAGTGTTTGGAAATCTGGACTGACAACAGGAGTGGGCAGGAGGCACTATAAATGTAACTGTGTGTGGAAAGGCACGGAGGAGAGACTGAGAATGAACATGCTGTGAAATCTTGAGGAGGCTCATCCTGTTTGTACAGGAGGATCAGTGCAAAAAAAGAAAGACATAATGAGGGCAGTCTAATCATGGAGGAGCATTTAATATCAGACCAAATGATATCAGTTTTATGCTTTTAGCAATTAGGTACCAAACAGTGATTATAAAATAACAGAAAATAAGTTACTGGACAAAAAATACTTTGAATTTATAATAAACAGTATCAGTCTGTGAATTCAATGCAATCACATTAAAAAATTCCAGCAAGGTTTTTGGTGGAGGTTGACAAGCTAATTCTAACTTACTGCAAATGTGTCAAAAATATATATTGAAAATGCAAAAGGTCAAAAATAGCCAAGACAACCTTGAAAAAGATGAATAAAGTTGAAGGATATATCCTGCAAGTTAGTAAGACTTATAAAGCAATAATAATTAAGATTGTATGGTATTTGCATAGACAGCCAAATGGGTTAATGGAACAGAATTTAAGGCCAGAAACAGACACCTGGTTTATGGCAAAAATTATTCTGCAAAACAATGAGTGAAAAAAAGAAAATAAGTTTCACCCCTACCTACACTGGACACAAAAATTAAGTTCAGATGGATTGTAGATCTAAATGTGAAGTTATAACAACCACCAAAAAAAAAAAAAGGGTTTTAAAATAGTGTTTCTCAAATTATCTGTGGTATAATAATCTTTTTTTAAAAAAAATTCTAATCCATCATGCACCAATAATTTAGTAACATTAAATCGAATCAAATGTTGCTTTGATGTCATGACAGTGTCAATTTGCTCTGAAAGTTTTTTGGTGCTTACTCTCAATATCTTTATCTCATTACAAACTTGTAACAATCATCCTACAGATGGGCACCATTCCATGGACCACACTTTGAGTAGCATTTTTATAGAAGAAGACATACAAGAATATATTCCATTCATGACCTTAGGTTAGGCAAAAATTTCCTAATAGGACACTAAAAGCCCTACTTATAAAGGAAAATATTGATTTATTAGACAACAATAAATTAAGAACCTAGTTTTATCAAAAGATACCATGAAGGAAGTCTTTTCTTATTAAGAGAAAATCCATGCCACAAAGTGGGAGCAGATATTTGCAATACACAGAACCAAAAGAAACACAGGCACTCCTATCCAGAATATACAAACACCCATCAGTAAGAAATGGAAAAACTCCACTAGAAAAATGAGCAAAAGATTTTTAGCAGGACATCACAAAAGATGGCCAAAAAGCATATGAAAAAGTGCTCAATCTCATTAGTCATCAGGGAAGTGCAAATTAAAACTACAATGAGATTCCACTATGAACCCATTTGGATGACTTAAATGAGAAAGATTCACAAGCCAGGTGACAGTGGAATACAATATGATGATGATGAAAATGAACAACTGTCACAATCGTGGTAGCGAGTGAAGGAGCCAGACACAAAGCAACGCATGGTTTATGATTCCATTTCTCTAAAGCTGAAGTACATACAGGCCAGGGTCATTTATGATGTTTACATGTCAACATGGTGGTTATTTTTGGGGATAGCAGTAGCAACTGGGAGGAGGTCAAAGATTCCATAGAATCTGGAAATGTTCTATTTGTTGGTCTGGGTGGCAGCGGCATACGTATGTGTTGTTTGTGTGCTTCTGGTCTGTGCGCTTTTCTAGAGCGTAAAATAATGTCAATACAATATTTTATAAAGATAAATTGAACATAGTAACACTTGATGTTAGGAAAATAGAAGGGTTTTTTGTTGTTTAATATTTATTGAGAGCCCACTCCAATGAGCCATTGTGCTTACAGTAAAGCCTATAGTCCTATGGAAAAGACAGGAATTATGCAAATAAGAGCACACTGGAAACTGAAATAGTAGCAAATATGAAGCCCAGGTTACTTGCAGTCATGGTTGCCTCTCCAGTGGTAGTGCCTGTTTTCCTAACATGTCATTCAAATCCTAAGTAGAAATTTCTCCTGTGAAAATTCCATCCAAAGGGCAAGTTATAAAATATAAAAAAATGAGAAATAAAAACCATGAATAATTGTGATAGATGTTGAACAGGAAAATAGGCTGCTGAGAGAGACTAATAAGGATTTTCTTTCCATCGGGTGGTCAGGAAAGGCCTCTCTGAAGACATGAGAATTAACCTAGGACTGAAGGATGAATAGAGCCATCACATGCAGGGCAGGAAGAAGAGGTTCCAGCTTGAGGGTAAAATAGCATGTTCAAAGGCCCTGCGGCCAGGAAGAGCTGGGGGCAGTGGAGGGACTGAAGAAGGCAGGAGTGTAGGGAGACGGAAGTGGGTATGGTACAAGAGACAGAAGGGTGAGACTACCCAAACATGGTAAGAAGTTTGGATTTTATTTTATAGGCAAGAAGCCAGTACATATTTTAAAGGAGGAGAGTGAGAGAATATAATTCACATTACTCTTTTACTATTATAAAAGTTTATTTACAAAAAGTTTAATATGAAAGTGTACATGACCTGATTTTTACACTGTGAATTAAAACAAAATCTTAAGGACCACCCCACTCCCTGCCTTGCCAGCTAATTGGATGGACCGCTCTTGGCCAAGGGGACCCCAGAAATACCCTAAAGCTGAGTTGCTGGCCATGAGAAGGGAGGTCAGACACACCACATCATGCCCCCTTCCCTTCTTGGAGATATCCTTTGTAACTCATTACCAGGCCTAAGGCCATGCCAGACAAAGCTTGAACCACACCTGCAGGTCTTCAGTTTACCTAACAGATCTTGTGAGTCTGAGTATATATCTGGCGGCTTGTCTCTGATTAGCAGACTTCCTTATGTTAACTTAAATCATTCCAAGCCTTTAGACAAAGCTTTCCTTACTCAATTATAAATCAAAGAATCTTTAAATCCACCTACAACCTGTAAGCCCCCCACCCCACAATCCCACACCCTTCGAGATGTCCTGCCTTTTCAGGGCAAACCAATGTACACCTTCCACGTATTGATTTATGACTTCCACCTGCAATTCCTGTCTCCCTGAAATGTATAAAACCAAACTGTAACCCAACCAGGGCGAGACCACTGTTCAAGGCTTCTTGGGTGTGGCTCTGGGACATGGTCCTCACACTTGGCTCAGAATAAACCTCTTTAAATTATTTT
The DNA here is from genome assembly GCF_020740605.2 of Lemur catta. Classification (NCBI taxonomy): domain Eukaryota; kingdom Metazoa; phylum Chordata; class Mammalia; order Primates; family Lemuridae; genus Lemur; species Lemur catta. The sequence continues at coordinate 135,063,148 of NC_059129.1, read as the reverse complement.
ACAGAGTTGGGCTTATTTTACGTTAACAACATCATAGCAGAAATGGAGAGAGGACATGGATTTTTCGCCGGACAGCCATTATTTATGCTCATTCTAAGGCTTGTAACATGGTGATACTGTTTGCTTGTATCACCACTATTGTTTTATTGCTCTGTTGCCCAGTAGTTGCCATGTCCACACATTTATCTATCATGATTCATAAAGGGATCAAATCCCTGCAACGTTCCCTGGACATGTCTGCCACCATTTAATTTCAATGATAACTTCTTGTCCATAAATCTTTTCAACTTGGGAGGGTGAGCTTTGCTCATAGTGTCTATGCAGTAGGCTCAGAGATGCCTTGACACCGAATTCACCCCTCAAGGTCGAGCAGTAGGCCTGGCCTCTTGCCTGCTGTTACTGATCCCATTCTAATTTACATGTTAAAAGGTCTCTGTGATTGCTTTGTAAAGAGGAGACTGGAGCCACAAGAGTGTGAGCAGGTAGACTGGACCGTTATAGCAATTCAGATGAGAGGAAGTTAACTTTGACTTCAGGTGGAAGCAGTGGAGATATCCAGATGTACAAGATATGTTTTGGAGATAAAAGCAATAGGCTTGAGTGAGGGATTGGAGATGGTGAGTGGCGGAGAGGAAGGAGAGGAAGGTGTGAAGAAGGACTTCCAGGTCTCCAGCTCGAGCAGTGAGGAACGGTGGTAGAAGACGGGATTGCGAGCAGGTTTAGATTTAATACGATGGAGGCACCCGTGAACTAGGTAAGTTGAATACACAGCCTGAAATTTAGGACAGATGTCTGGGTTAGGGATGTCCCTTTGGAAGTGCTCAGCATTAGAAAGCCTTTGAAGCCCTGGAGTGGACGACATCACCTGGGAAAGACTTCATATTTTAGAGTAGGATAGAGGAGGAAGAATGGGCAGGCTGTGATCACACAGAAACAGGTCACAGATTTCTCCCATCTTGTGAGAAATAATGTGAGTTTGGGAATAGAATGCAGTGCTGTTTCAGACTTGGGGAAAGTCAGAGTGGGCAAATCATGTTAGGGAAGAAAGCGATAAATTTTATTTTCAGCATGGAATTAGAGACTCTTAGAAATAATTGAGCCTACCCCCTCTTTTATTACAGATGTGCTTATGGAAAACCAGAAAGATTAGTTAACTTGTTCAAAGTGCTTAGGTTAGTGATATGTATAGTATTAAAATCAGACATGTGCTGGCATTCAGTCTGGTACTTTCCATTTGAAACTGAGGTGAGTAGGCCCATTTGCTGGTTCAATGACTTCCAAGTGAAATGTCTTCCACTAACCCCCATGGATGTGAGGCTCAGCGAGTGATGTGATTCCTCAATCTAGAAAGTGAATACATGAGTGTGATTCCATAGTCTTTCCTCCAGGCATTGATGGATGAGATTCTCATGCTCCAAGATGAAATCAATGAGCTCCAGTCCTCTCTCGCAGAGGAGCTGCTGTCTGAGTCTCGTGAGTCGGACCCCGCGGAGCAGCTGGCCTTGCAGTCCACGCTCACTGTCTTAGCCGAGCGAATGTCTACCATCAGGATGAAAGCCTCGGGGAAACGGCAGCTTTTGGAGGTAACAAGTAATTCTGAAGTTGCCCCCTCACTTCTGAATTCACTCTTATCGTTGTGTTAACAAGCAGTTGGGTTACGTACATGACTACATTTTCATTGTTTTCCTCTCCTAAGAAGCTGCTATTGTGTTCTAGAACAGTCTCATGAACAGAGCATGAGTCAGTTGTAGCTGTGAATATGTCCTCTTATACCTTCCTGACTCATTTCAGGCATGAAATATTAAGAATGTGGAAAGCAAATACTTGGTAGATATGAGCCTTGTGAAGAGTAATTGTAGAAGGTTTACATAATGGTCTGCTATGTTTAAGTAAGAGTGTTTGATGAATGATATTAATAATACTGTAAAGGATAAATCCCATTTAGTCACTGTTAGCCAGTTCAAACATAGTAACTCATGAAAATACTTTTGCAATTATAGTTCCCATGCTACTTGAATATTATTTACTATAGAGAGAAATTTTGGCAACAATAATAGATGTGTTAAAAATCAACTATTTTCCTTTTTATTTGTTATCTTATAATTCTTGGCCCTAAGCGTATAGGATGTTCATGTTGTTGGTCCTATAATTTGGTGCATAAAAGCCTTTGTATTGTCTGTCTTCTTGTATCTCTTAGCAGCTTCTCTGGCACATAATAGGTTCTCAATACATTTCTTATTATATGAACTGAATATTATTTTATTTAGCTACTGATTATACCATAAGTTCATTTATCATGGCCCTATTGGGTGTAGTATAGGTTCTTTCTAGTTTTACCTATTATAAGAGTAGTTAAATGTCTTTATGTTTCTTATATTGGAGAAATTTAAAATCAATGTGTCTTCCCTAATTATTAATCTCCATTTTAAACTATTTAATAAAAATCTAATTTAAAAATAATAATGAATTATTAATAATTTTTAAAATAAAGTATTTAAAGTGCCTTAACAGTTAATTTAATTTGTTCATATTGTCCTCACTCTATGAAAAACTTGTGGAGTTTCAAAATGAAGTGATTGGGCTGAATTTTTTTTTAACATGAATTATTTACAATCATTGGAAAAACTCAGAGATCTACCTGAAATTTAGATATCTGCTATTCCTTGAGACACAAATAACACTGGGACTGAAACCGCATGGAAGCTGCCCTTTTAGGTGGGGCACATATTCTTCAGTTTGCCACGGTCCCCAGCACTCCCTACAGATTCCCAGACACTGAGGCCAAGTGTCTGTTGTCATTACCAACTGCTTTCTGGCATTTATTTCTTCTAATCCTGGGCTGTTTCCATCTTCACATTATAGCTTGGTGCTGTGGGTATAGTATTTAAGAACGCCTTGTTCAACTCTAGGTGCACATTAGAATCACTGAGTCTTTTAGAAAGTACTGATTTTCAGAAATTTTGATTATTGTGGCCTAAGCAAGGGTATTTTAAAAAAGCTTCACAGATGATGTTTATGTACAGCCAGAGCTTAGGAAAATTGCTCTACTGTATTGAATTTTGAAGATTTTGTCTTAGGGTGATCTGTGCTCCATTCTACTTAATTCATTAGGAGAAGCTGAATGATCAGCTGGAGGAGCAGAGGCAGGAACAGGCCCTGCAGAGGTATCGCTGTGAAGCCGACGAGCTGGACCACTGGCTGCTGAGTACCAAGGCCACCCTGGACACTGCACTGGGTGCACTCACGGAGCCCATGGACATGGAGGCCCAGCTTGTGGACTGCCAGGTACAAAAATGGTCTCAAAAGACTATGCCAACATCACAAAGGGTATTTTTTTTTTTTTTATTTCAGCTCATCGTGGGGGTACATAAGTTCAGGTCATATACATTGTCCATGTCCCGCCCATCCCCCCGAGTCAGAGTCCCAAGCGCGTCCGTTCTCATTCTCCAGACAGTGCGCCTGGCACTCATCATGTAGTCATACCTCCATCCTCTCCCACTCCCACCTCCCCGGGTCTGCACCTTCAAGCATGACCATTCCCCAGACGGTGTGCAACGCACTCATCATGTAGGCATACACCCATCCCCTCCCCCCACCCCCCATCCCAGTCTGATATCCAATTGGTACCCTTCCCCGATGTACATTTAGGTGATGATCAGGGAAACCAGTTTTCTGGTGAGTACATGTGATGCTTGTTTTTCCATTCTTTGGATACTTCACTTAATATAATGGGTTCCAGCTCTCTCCAGGAGAACCAAAGAGATGTCGTATCATCGTTGTTTCTTATAGCTGAGTAGTACACCATGGTATACATATACCACAGTTTACTAATCCATTCGTGGATTGATGGGCACTTGGGTTGTTTCCACATCTTTGCAATTGTAAATTGTGCTGCCATAAACATTCGGGTACAGGTGTCTTTGTTAAAGAATGACTTTTGTTCTTCTGGGTATATGCCCAATAATGGGATTGCTGGATCAAATGGTAGGTCTACTTGAGTCTGTTTAAGGTATCTCCATATTGCTTTCCATAGGGGTTGCACTAGTTTGCATTCCCACCAGCAGTGCACGAGTGTTCCTGTCTCTCCGCATCCACGCCAACATGTGTTGTTTTGGGATTTTTTGGTAAAGGCCATTCTCACCGGAGTTAAGTGGTATCTCATTGTGGTTTTGATTTGCATTTCCCTGATGATTAGTGATGTTGAGCATTTTTTCATATGTTTGTTAGCCATTTTTATATCTTCTTTTGAAAAATTTCTATTCATGTCATTTGCCCATTTTTTGATAGGATTGTTTGATTTTTTTCTTGCTGATTTTCCTGAGTTCTAAATAGATTCTTGTTATCAGTCTTTTATCTGATGTGTAGTATGCGAAAATTTTTTCCCATTCTGTAGGCTGTCTGTTTATTTTCATGACTGTTTCTTTGGCTGTGCAGAAGCTTTTTAATTTAATCAGGTCCCATTCGTTTATTTTACAAAGGGTATTTTTTAACTACAGAAAACATACTAGTAAAAGGCCTTGGTATGGATATATGATTTTTCACAACCCATAGACTTTATATATTTAAAGAGTAGAAAAGCAATACATTATTAAAGCTTAAATGAAATCCAAACTTGGATTTAGTTTTTGAAAAAAATTTACCAGTAATATCCACTCTTCAGAAAATCTTCAGCTTACTAAAGGGCATTTTAAAATACTGTAGATACCAAAATACCATGGTATCTGTATTTAGTGGCTAATAGGGAATGCAAACCCAATGAAAATAATTAGTAGCAGTGAGTCAGACTGAATGAACACGTAGGAAGTGTCCCTAGATGCTCTGTTGCAATATTGGTTCTAATCCAGATAGATTATTTGGAAAACTTTTCCCACTGTCAGTTTTAGGCAGACAGACAAAACATGGGAATGTCGTCTTTGGGAGCAGAGAATTTGTTTCCTCCCAGGTTAGCTCTCTAGGAATTAATATGATGGGTAATTGCATTAAAGTGTTTATTATGATATTTTCTTACCTCTTTATTATGGAAATTTCTGAACACACATATAAGGGTAGAGAATAGATAAGGAACTCGCATGTACCCATGATTGAACTTCAGTGATCATCAGCATATTAGAGTTCACACACAGGTGAAGTATGCCTTAAAAAGCTTTCTCATTTAATTAAATAGGAACTGTCTAGAAAACTCTACCTAATATGCAGGGTTAAATATCAGTTTACACAACTTCATATTTCTCCTATTTAGAATCAGTGGACATACATTAAAATCTTTAATTAATGAATACTAACTTTTTTCTTAATATATAGTATACCATTTTGGTCATTCCTATTTATGATTTGAGATTTGTACTATTGGTCATTATTATTTGGATTTTTTTAATACCTTAGGAAACTTACCTATGTGTGTTCAAAGCCCTGTTATCTCTGCCTTGCTGATAGAGATTAATCAGAGCACTACATGCCAGTGATTTCCATTTTTTACATCTTCTTTCTAATGTTTCTTTTCTGAGAAGAGGTATCTATTTTTAGCATTCCCTTTTAGCACTTGAAATTAGCACTCGAACTGGCATTTCAAAGTTATGTTTTGTCATTACTGCCATTCTGCCCTTTAGGAGATATCTTTTTATAGTAATGCATAAAGTCCATAATTCAGATAATCTATTAATATTTCAGGACTTATACAAAGTATTAAAATAGTGTTTTGACCACACTTTAAGAAACTAGAAGCATATGAAATCACACAAGTAAACAACACTTTATTAAAATCTATATTTAATTAATTACTATGTTAAATTAATTACATTTTTAATTAAAATTAAAATCAATTAAAATCGGACATTTAAGCCAGCTAAAACCTATTCAATTAAAATCAAGGATTAACCAGCGTGTGATAATTATAACTATGGCTGCTATACAGAATGGGAGCCACATGATGACTTTGGTGGGCCTGGACACTTTGCTTTCAGAGACCCCTTCCCTCCTAAAAAGTACTAAAACTTATATTTGTATATTGCAACTACTATGGTACAAAGACTACTCTAATCCTGGGTGGATTCAGTATTACATATTCCATATTATTACATTCATTTTTTTCTTCTGATTTTAAAATAAATTAAAATTAAAAATTTTTCTCAGTCCTCTGAAAGTGTTATGGGCCCTCAGGGTATGGAAAAATCAGCTTTGCCCAGAATTATATTAATTTCTCAAACAATCCTCAGGAAATCACCCTTTAATCCCCATTTCAGTCAAAGTTTCCCTTTGTTCTAGTTTTTTGGTTTGAAATTTTATTCTTAAAATTGATGGGGTGGTAATAACCTGATTTTGTACAGGGAAGTAAAATATCTTTTCTCATTAATAAATTACATTATTTAATATAAATTGGAAAGTACATTTCAAAGAGATCAGAGTTAAAGAATATAAAAACAGAATGATTTCTGCAGAAATTAAACATGTTGTTTTTTCTGTTTGACTTTTTCTTAGTATTTTTTTGTTTTAAGTCTTACCTTGGAAGAAGGGAGACTACTTTGCTTATCTGGATTTAGTCTCCATTTTAGAGGAAAACCCTGTAGCACAAGAGAGCAGTTACAGAAAGTGAAACTAAAACTTTAAGGAAACCTTTTGAAACTGTAAGGTTAAAGATATATCAAATTAAAAAGAAAAATAAGAGCAGCAACCTAAAAAAAGTCAATCAACCCAAAGAAGTTTTATGTTTGGAAATAGGGAAGAAGAAAAAGGAAAAAAAAAAAAAAAACCCAAAAAGGCATTTTTGAAAGAGGATCTTCTTTACATTGACAAGGAAAGGGTTGATTATGTGATGTTTTCACTATTATTAGCCATAAGTATCATAATCTAGCACAGAAATAATAAAATAATAATAATAATGGCATAACATTAAGGCAGTGGCCTTTTCTCCTTATCTGTTGTCTATATACAAATGTGCTTTCCATGTGTTTTTTCCAGTGTGTTTTCCATTATGTAATATCTAATCTTAAAGAAAAAAATTGAGAAGCTCAGGCAATTAAAAAAAAGAAGTGCATATACTACTGTTTAAGGCTGTGGGAAAACCCCCCCCAAAAATATAAGCCTATTTGTTTGGTGCAAGACTACAGAGAGTTGTGTTTCGCTGTGGGAATCAATCTTTGCAGAGGCTGGCAGGGTGTGTGAGTTTCACCCTTATTTCTGTTCTCCAGAACATGCTGGTGGAAATAGAGCAGAAGGTGGTGGCCTTGTCGGAGCTCTCAGTGCACAACGAGAACCTGCTGCTGGAGGGCAAGGCGCACACCAAGGAAGAGGCTGAGCAGCTGGCAGGGAAGCTGAGGCAGCTCAAGGGGAGCCTGCTGGAGCTGCAAAGAGCCCTGCACGACAAGCAGCTCCACATGCAGGTGAGGGCTCCTGGCCCGGCCCACAGCGAAACTTGGCACGTTGTTTGCACGCCTCTCCTAAGCGTGTGACACAGGAAGGAGCAGGTGGGAGGGTGATACATACTCATGTATATGCCTGTTCTACACAAACATTTTAGCATGACATTTTAATTTTACACTCTTTGACTTTGGCATATACTTTCAAATAGATTTCGTAAGGACTACTTGAGTCCATAGACCTGAGGACTACAGTGAGGGAGAAAAGAAATGAAATGAAAATAATTACCCCAAAACTTTAAATGCAGGTCATGGGTGAAGATATGTAGACACTTCCACATTTCTCTTTTATTTCTCTTACATTCTACCTTCTAGATATACTCAGACTTTTATTTAGTGCCTACAACTTTAGAATTGTCATAGATTCCCAGTGAATTGAGCTTTTTACTATCATGTAATGACCTTAGTGTTCCCTAATAGTGATTTTTGTTTTATATTGTGAGAGCTTTTGGGGGTAATATTTGCCTGACATGTATTTTAACTTTTCTTTGATTTCAACCTTTCTGTGTCCTTGTGCTTTAGGTTTGTTTCTTATAAAGAACATTTAGCTATATTTTGTTGGTTTCAAACATTTATTTAATTAGAAAATCTCTGACTCTTACAGAACAAATTTAGTCCATTTAAATTTATTGTGACTACTGATGTGTTAATATCTTTATCCCTCTCCAGATCAATGTAAGAATCTTAGAATACTTTCACTCAGTTTCTCCTCATGTATCTTATATACATATTACCTAGTACTTTAATTCTGTTTTTTAACCTCTACAAATTAGATATTACTATTATCATCTTCTTCAAAAATTAAGCAAATATTTATTGAAAAGCTACTATGTGCTAGCTAATGTTCTATGCAGTAGAGTGAAGGAGCATGGAAAACAACTATCTATATATATCTGTATATTCCTATCTTCAAGGGATTATGGTTGGGGGAGACAGATAATAAATACAATTAGAATGCATTATTAATGCATTATTCTAATACATTATTAGAATTAGAAGATGGCAAGAGCTATAGGTGACATGACACAAGACAAGTAGCTAGGAAAAAGCAGGGATGGGAGGATTTGCAGTTCTAAACAGGGTGGCCAAGGAATCTTTACTAAGGTTACATTGAACGTACATGTGAACCACATGGTTGTGAGGGGAGAGAGTTCCAGGCAAAGTGGGAATCAAGTACAAAGGCTCCCAGGTGGGATCATACCTGGCTCATTCAAGAAGACCATTGTGACAGGAATGGCGTGAGCAAGAGGCAAGTAGTTGCAAATGAAGTTAGATAGTGTCTTAGTCTGTTCAGCCTTTATAACAAAAATACCATGAACTAGGTGGTTTATAAACGATAGAAATTTCTAGGAAGTCCAAGATCAAGTTGTCAGCAGTTTCAGTGTCTGGTGAAGGCTCTCTCTCTGATTCATAGATGGCATCTTCTTGCTGTGTCCTCACATGGTAGAAGGGGCTAGCCAGCTTTCTGGGGTCTCTTTTATCAGGGCACTAATCTCATTCATGAGGGCTCAATCCTCATGATCTAATCACTTGTTGAAGGTCCTTCCTCCTAATATTATCACATTGGGGATTAGTTTTCAAAGTGTGAATTTAGTGGGAGCACAAACCTTCAGACTGTAGCAGATGGGTAACAAGGGGCCCAGGGACTAAAGGACTTTGTAGGTATCATATGGACTTGGACTTGGAGACTCTGGGGGAGATGAGAAGCCATTGGAGTTTTTGGGAACAGAGGAGTGGCAGGATGAGATTTTAACACTGTAGGGAGACCAGGGTGGAGGCAGGGGGACCAGTGAAGAAGTAATAGCACAGTGGCAGAGGTGATGAGAACTTGCCAGATTTTTGATAACTGAAAAGATGGAGACCACCTGAGGAACAGATTTTGGAGGAGGAGGAAGAGTTAAGCCAGTGGTTTAGTTTTGGACAGGTTAAGTTTGAGATGCCTATTAAATGTCAGCTAGCAGTTGGAATTCACGGGAAAGATGTAGACTGTAGTCATCAGCTTGTAGATGGTACTTTAAGGCCTGAGATTTAAGGAACTCACTAGGGGAAGGGAGATGGGTAAAGACTAGGGTCCTAGACTAGGCCCTGGGGTACTCCATCATGAAGAGTTTGGAAGATGTGGCAGAGCCCCCAAAAGAGAGTTAAAAGGAGAAGCCAGTAGGAAGACTGAGAGTTTAAGTTCCTCAAAGCCTCTTGAAGACCATCGGATAGATACTGTTGGGAAGTGAGGTAAGATGAAGATGGAGAACTGCCCACTGGATGTATCAGCATGCACATCACTCATGAGCTAACCAACCATTGGTTCAGTGAAGTGCAGGAGGCAAAAGAATACCCTGAAGTGAAAGTAACAGTGAGAGGAGAGGCATTGGAGGGAGAGAGTACAGGCTACTTCAGGAATTTTGCTATAAAGGGGTCTACAGAGGAATAGGATAAGCTATAAGAAGTAGGTCAAGAAAATTTTACTTAGTTTTATTTAGTTTTATTTTAGTTTTAAGATCAGAAAAATAATGACATGTTTACACGTAGATGGAAATAACTCAGTAGAGGAAAAATTGATGAAAAAGGAGTGAGATTGCAAAGGCAATCTTCTTGTGTAGGAGGGAGAGGATAGAATCAAAAGTGGAGGGTTTGGTCTTAGAACTTAGACCAGAAGTGGAGGGGTTGGTCTCCCCTTCCCTTCATGCTAAGCCAGGGACCAGGTAGCCCAGAAGCCCAATAACACTTGAGGGCAGAGTCAAGACTTTACTCAATTTAAATAATTCCCGTGCCCCTGGGCAGGATCTGGTAGGTATGGCACCACATGGATATGCTCAGCCTGGCCCTGGTAAGTCTGGAACCTGGCCTTTCAGCCCGGCAACAGTTCCTTTCCTCCCAAAAAAGGTGGCTTGGAAAATACTTTAAAACTACTACACAAAAATAAGAAGTTCTGTATGACAAAAAAAAAAAAAAGAAAAAAAGTTGGCCAACCTAAAACACATAGAAAAGAAACTATACAATTCACAAATCTTTTGTAAATCAATAAGAAAAGATCGCCTGACAGAAACATGGACAAAAGATACAAAGAGATAATTAACAGAAAAAGAAATACAAATGGACAATGAACATATGAAAAGACGCTTGAACTCCTTATTGGATAAATAAATGGAAATGAAAACAAAATACAACTCTTCACTTTAAATTTACACACTTGAAAATGCACATGTAATCTGACTCTACAATTAAAGCAAAAAGAAAAACATTAAAAATATTAAAATTGAACACAACCAGAATGATTTTCTAACTGTAAAAACAGACAACGATCCACTTAGTTTTATAAGCAGGTATTGTCAGTCTAACACATATTGCTTTTTGCTTTTTCAGTGGTGGTCTGTGAATGAACTCATCTCTAAAGAAACTAAAATAAAGGGAAATCCTTCAAAATTTCATATGTGGGATAGCAATCATTTATAAAGCTCTTATTACACTCTTACTCTGCTCTGCCTCCAGGGGTAGAGGAAGAGGTAGCTTGATACGCCCATGCACACCTAGGGATTAAACAAGGCCTCAGCCTGAGGGGGCGTCTCAATGAGTGAAGCAGGCCCTGTCAGGCCCTGGCAGCTGCTACTCAGCACCAGCTGTTGTTATACAAGAATTTACAGGCAGCATTGCTAGATCTTCCAGTCTCTCAAGAGATAAGAAATTTGGATTTATTTCTAAAATCTCCCAATTCTTAAACATTGACATTTAGTTCCAGAATTTTTAAATAATTTGTGTGCCGAATAAAGCCCATTCACACACCAGGACTGAAGTCTCCCCGTCTTGGTCCCTCCCACCAGTTATGCACTGGATGATCTGGGGCAAGATCCTTGAATTTCCCACAACGTTCTTACAAATCAGTTTCCTCATCTTTAAAATAGAGAAAAATAATACTTAAAAAATATCCTGAGGATTTTAATGCAAGTAATGCTAACAATAAACACTCAAATTACAGCAATTATAATAATTAATAACAATAACTGTTTCTAAGCCACATTTTTTGGGAGGAAAAGAATTCCTGACATGCTTGCTGAAAGGCCAGGTTCCAGACTTACCAGGGAGGGGCTGAGCAGACACATATCCGTGCGGTGCCATACCTAGCAGATCCTGCCAAGGGGCCACAGGAATTGTTTACACTGAGCGAAGTCCTGACTCTGCCCTCAAGGGTAAGGTTTCCTGAGGACGCCATTGTGTGAAGTATAAACACAGAAAAATGTTGTAGTCTTCTGGTGCATTAAAATTGGTCATTGTTTATTTTTCAAATATCTATAAATTCCATCATCTTATGTCTAATGAAGTTCTTGGCATATAAAATATTGATGGATTTTTTTTAATAATTAAAGCTTTCTGAGAAATTATTTTTCTATCTGTAGGAATAAAAGGTGACTTGTTTACATTATTATTGCCATGAAAAGGATCATTTCCCTTTATGTAGGAAACTAAAAATATTTCGGAGTTGATCTGAAATTAAAGTTAATTGGGGAAAAAAAAATCTTCCATTTGACGACGATATCAGTAATATTAGTGCCCTTTAATTGGGGCTTGGAGGATTCAGGAGGGCTGGAATACCTTCCTAAGACTTTTGTGGCTATAAGCACACACTTTCTTAGAGCTGTCATGTCTGTAAAATGTTAATACCTATTACCTCCATTCTTTTTAACCAATTGGACTTGTATAGATATCAGTGAATAACTAATCTCTTTTGTCCCTCACCACCATTAAGTAGACGGCTTCTCTATATGAAGAAATACAGATTTGAAGGGCAGGAATAATAGCTCTTGAATCACAGAATATCTTTCTTCGTAAGAAGCTTAGGTCGTGTTTACACATTATCATCCATCGAAGGGGCAAAGAGTTTGCCCCATAAAAATAATAAAGTGCTTTTAAAGAAATGTTTCATTTAATATTTAGCATTTCCCAATCCTCATTCATCTTCCAAAGAATGTTCCTGGCAAAAGTGTTTACTGTTCTAGTATTTCCAAAATAAACAGCTTATGTAGCCTCACCCAGTGGTGACTCAGGTGACAGAAGCCACCTTCCCCGCCTATCCCTAGATATGAGAGAAAACTGTTATCACAACTCAGAGAAAGTAATTACCATAATTGTGTTCCCTTTGGCAGTGCCTTCCCTTCCCACGGGGCAAGAGGATAAAATTTGAACTGGATTCTAAATTATTTCTTGCTTCCTGTGGTCCAAGTCTTAAGTTTCAAAATGATTAAATGAGTCAGAGAAAAATTCACTAACTGAAAAACTGAACCTAACCACATAGAATCTGAATATATGTTTGTGCATATAAAAGTAAGTTAGTTGTTCTTAAGACCTGATACTTCAATTGTCATTGTTCCAAGCACAAATGTGGTGTGAGGAATCGGAAAGAAACGCTCTCATAGAAGAATGAGTTGGTGCCCAGCGAGCGCTGTGAAAAGTTACCAAGGACGTCTTCAGGCCGGGCTCTGAAAAACAAACTTTTAGCTGAAGAGAAAAGCAGAGAGGAAGTGGCCTGGATCCCACAAAAAGAGAGTCAGCAGGTCATGGCCAGGGCCGCTGTTTTGTCAGCTGGACAGACTAACTGGGGACAACTTTCAATTTTACGCACTGACTTCTTGAGGCCACTCTCTATAGGTCCCTTTTGACCTGCTGTCTCATCCTCACCTGGAAGAACCAAGATCTTTTAGAGCTTATTCTTGGAAGATGGTAGATTCTTAGATGGGGGAAAATCTGTTCCATGCAGAAAATCTTGGGCTCCAGTCCTAGAAGAATGCTAAGAATCCCAAACCTCCTACTTTCAGGAAAATCACTGCTTATCTTTGAGAGACATTTCTGGGATGGGGGAGAATTTAGTTAACCGGGTGTCACTAGTCATCCGTTTTGAAGGTCTTGCAAAATGTAAATAGCATATTTTAAACCAGTTGTTTTTCCTAAACCACATTCCCTGGCTGGGAACTGGCTCATCTTAAAGGAGAGGGCTTGCCTGTGAGCTAAGGTGGTCTCAGATCTGGGAACGGATTATGTGTACTACCTGTGGGTTTTACTGTTCAGTTTCAAGCACTGATACCAATGTTGCAGAGATACAGGTACAGTCCATTATCTCAAACATTCCACAATTTAATTACGATATTCTAATGAGAAACAGAAGGGTAAACAGACCCCATCTATTTCCCTGTAACGATGAGTGTAAAATTCTGAAAATAAGAGGCAGAGAAGGGTCTCTGTGGGCAGTAGGGCCGGTTGAGTTGGAATGTCTGGATCCCATTGCGTGGTCACACTTGGCGAAGACCCACGGGGCAGGGAGCTCCAGAACTAGATGGCAGGATGACTCCTATGGAAGCAGCGAGGAAACTGTCCCTCTCTGCCCCACTGTACTCCAGCACACTGGCCTCCTCACTGCTGCTGTTAACTCTGAAATACCACATTGCTTTCACATTGGGGGTCTTTGTGCCAGCTGCTCCCTAGGCTGGCGTGCCCTCCCCTGGATCTTCGCCAGGCTGAGGGGTTCTCATCTTGCAGAGCGCAACTTTCTCTTCTTAAAAATGCTTTCTCAGACCACCCTAAGAACTTTCTATCCAATTACCTAGTTTCACTTTCTTTGTAGCCCTTATCACTAGCTCAGTTGATCTTATTTGCTTATTGTCTGACTCCCTGCCAGAGCCCTGGCCTGCCTTTTTCTTTGCAGAATACATCCAGCTCCTAGAACAGTTTCTCACACTTAGTGGGTGTTTGATAAATATTTAGTGAATGAGTGTTATTGAAATCGTATATTTATCCTTTGACATATGAATATATGTGAGTAGAAAGGCTCTCATTCAGAACTAATCCCATTTGCTATGCAGCATTTCAGAGCTTTTCAAATCTTATTAGAATAATCAGCCAGCAGGGATAAACTTGCCTATGTGCTAAGTCATTGCATTTGTCTTTCTCCTTCAGCCAAACTTCATCAAAGCCGGCATGGTAGCTAGGAGCTCCTGCTGATGGCAGTAGAGGGAGGAAACAGCACTTTCCCAGAGATGTCACCTTTGATTACCACTGACCTCTGAAGGCTCAGTTAATCTTTTGAATTTGTGGAATGGTAACCACATATGCCCACAGTTAAATGATATTTTTTAATGTGCTAATTTTAAGGGTTTGAAAGAAAAGCCTTTAAAGGTTTCTCATATTTGAGTAGAGTCTATTCATGACGTAGAGCAGTCTGTAAACATAGCTATTAATATATAAACAGCACACACTCAAAAATAGAGAATTCTGGGAATAATTCAAATCTAGAGCTCTAGTGGGGTGGACATGGAAGGCTAATAAAGACCGGTTTCAGGGACAAGGCTTTCTGCCCACTTAAGTGTCTTGGGATTTGAGTTACCTGTGGCTGACCGCATCCTGCAGGCCTGTGAGACAAGAGATCTGGACCTGGGCCGGGAAAGGTGGGACAGAGGATGCCCACACACTTTGGGAAGCGCTTGCCTCTATTCTACATACAGTAAATTTTCTTTCCCATGAATGAAAAATCAAGTTTAAGCTCTTACTGAATTCTAGAGACTGTGATGCCTTACAGAACTGTGGACTTACTGCTTCTTAAAGACATTGAAATCTCTTTGGTTGGTAACCTTTTAGGGAAATCTTTGAGAAGCAAGTACATGCCTCATGCATTCATTGCACAGACTTGGGCAGAGAAGGTGGCATAGGGCAGGGTAATGCTTTCACAGGAGGGACATGGTAAATTATGATGGGGAATGATCATTTGAGAAACATTTTGCTTTGTGTGACATTCAAAAAAAACTCATAAAAAATCTAGAGTTATATTTTTGTGGAGAAAATTCTGGAATAATGTCTGGTAAAACATCGGTTAGCCAACCTCTAAATAGATGGGTTCCCCCTCAAATATTTCAGTGTGTGGTCATCTGTTTATTGTTCTTGTTCCTGGAAATGCCATAACTTAGATGGGTTTTGTGTTACTGCCTTTTAAAAAAAATGTGGTTTCATGTCCAAGTGGAGCCACTTTGGTATCGTTATACAGATCACATCAAAATAGCTGTCTCTACATTTCGGTTAAGGTTTTTCTGTGGGTACCATGACCCTTGATTTCTGCCTCATTAAAAGCAGGGAACAGCACAAGAGAAAGAGGAGAGCGATGTCGACCTAACAGCCACCCAGAGCCCCGGCGTGCAGGAATGGCTGGCCCAAGCCCGCTCCACACGGACCCACCAGCGGCAGAGCAGTCTCCAGCAACAAAAAGTAAAGTGTTCTCTACCTCTCGCTAGCCTGCAGATGTTCAAGGGAAGAACTGGAATGAAATGTTTTACAAAGACAAGTTGCTTCTTATACTAAAGACAAAGTGTCCCTTTATCTTCTCTTTGAATGAAGCAAGATGTGGCTGACCCTGTCAATGTACTGACTCATGACCACTGGAATGATTGGTTATTTTAAAGTCCAGGGTTTAAGAAGAGCTTGTGTTTAGGTTTACAAATGGTATAATGCAAATACAATCTGCCTTATCTTGGATACCTACTCTGTTTTCAGATTTGCCCTCATTTGAGTCTGTTTGATTATAATAAAAATCTCAGGAAGGTCTTTGAGAATTGGTGAATGTGTGCATTCCATGTTTTTTTTAAGAAATGCAATTTATTTTTTACTTTCAAGCAGATACCATCGCAAAGTAGGATTGCACGTTGTTGCTTAATGAAACAAATGAGCTTTGATGAATAAGAATGATTCCTCATTGATACCTAACTGTGTGCAAAGGGAATATCAAAATATTTTATTTTCTCAAAGAGCGAGAATATTTATTACAAATAATGAAGCAATAAGACCAAGTCCATTGATAATCCAGTTTATCAAGTTAAGTGGAAAATTAAGCTGCTGCTCTCAAGGATGCATCCTAGCTTGCACAACACTGATTTTGAAAAGGGAAAGTGCATGTTGTACCACTTGAGGGCACCATTGCCCAGCAAGATTTTCTTTTCCCATTGATTCTCCTTCCCCTCACCCAGATTTTTCAGAGATATTCTTTATCGAAGCAAAAGAAAGCTATAGAGTACTCTGAAAACACATTTGAGTATTTACCCACACCACACCTTTTATGCAATGTACAAACTTAAAAGCTTTCTAGCGAAGTTCTCTGAGAATTTTATAGATGTAGAACCTGATCGTAGACAATAATCATAAAGTAACACGAATGTTTGCATTTGTCCTTTTCCTGGAGCAGGAGTTAGAACAGGAATTGGCCGAGCAGAAGAGCCTCCTCCGCTCCGTCGCCAGCCGAGGAGAGGAGATTCTAACCCAGCATTCGGCTGCAGAGACCTCTGGTGGCGCTGGGTATGTTCTGAAACACTCAACTTTCTCTTCACAGTTTCCCTGACATTTGAAGAAATGTAAACATCTCACTTAAAATTTTATTTTAAACATCTTCTGAAAAACTTAGTCATGTTTTTCAATTTTACCTGCATTTTGAACATTTTCTTGCATAGCATGAGCACAGCTGATAACTATATAAAATATAATAACTTGTTTGCCTTCTTTCCAATATGTTCAGCATATTGGTCCAGAGAAGATGCTCATGAGCTCACTTTTTTAATCAAATAAGAAATTATTGTAAAATTAGATCCATGATGCCTCCAACTGAATAGTTCTATCTAACTGCAGAGGATTTCCCTGCAAGAGCTTCTCTTCCCCTGTTGCTATTCTGAAAAATAAATGTATGTGGCTGGTAAATATCTTGACTGTTCTTGATGGGTCTATTTCTATAATTCCTACATGTAAGGTCAGTAAGCTTGGGATCTTGGTTTGGAGTTGAGACTTTGAAAGTCTTATACACAGAAAAGTAAAATGTTAAAAGAAAAATTAAGGAAGTTGGAGAATTTTCAAGTTGAAGATTTTGATTTAAACGGCAGGAAGGTAAAGGAATTGTAATAAAGTAGAAGTATCACTATATTTTGAGTCAGGTCTGAGTTTTATTCTAGTTTCACAACCATGAATTTGGAAAAGTCACTTAACTCTGAGCCTCAGTTTGCTCCTCTGTAGAATTAGAATCATAATCCCTTACAATAATCACAGAAGTGCTGTGAAAATTATAAATGCCAACTGAGAGGATTTATGAGAAAACTGTTTTTAAAATCTAAAACATTAAAAAAAAAACTTTTCATGAAACCTGTGTTTGTGTATTGCTAAAAGTTGTAGTTTGGTAGTATCCTTTGGCAAATACTTTTAACTCCATATCTGAACTTCTTTTCAAGAGAAATAATGTAAAGAAGGAAATATGTACTATGGAGGTGATTTGAAAAATATTATATGTAACACCAAATAATTAAAAAGGCCCAAATGCCCACTTGTATAAAAAAAGCTGAAAAATTTATATGCATATATAATACTAAAAATTATATAATAGTATCAGAAAATGTATATATGAAGCTAAATACAAATATAAAATTGAAAATACAGTATATGTATAGGTAAGAACTAGACTAGAATGTAGATAATCAAAACTAACTTTGGAGGTAACAGATGTGGGAGCTTCTTAAAAAAACTTTTTTACAGTTTAATCAATGCTGACATATAACATCAATGATGACTATATATAGAGTGTATATATATGAATTTTGAGGACAAATGATAAGAGAAAGCAAACTAAAATGCAATTGCAGCAGGTACATTAATATTATGACAAACTATATAGGAAATAGGAAAGCATCAAGAAAAAAAAGCAAAATAGAAAACTGTGAAAGTATTGACATAGCTAATACATATAAATTTGAAAAAGTAGGAATGAGTATTCTTATGATATCTATGGTCTGGGATTGCATTTAAATAACCCTAAAACTATAAAAATTATCTTAAAAATATAAAGGGTTTAAAAAATCTCTGTTGTCTATCATGTTTAAAAATTCTAGTAAGGCCATAAATGTGTGTCTGCAGTAAACCCAAAATGAGACACTCTGTTCCTTCATTGATTGAATCGAGACTTGCCTTCACTTTGCTTTTTTGTACACATTGTAAATTTAGATTATTTATTCTTCTAATAGCGAAAAACCTGATGTGTTATCCCAGGAGTTGGGAATGGAAGGGGAGAAATCATCCATGGAAGACCAGATGAGGATGAAATGGGAAAGCCTTCATCAGGAATTTAGTACCAAGCAGAAACTACTACAGAATGTTCTGGAACAGGAACAAGAACAAATGGTATCAAACATTTTTCTTTTACATGTTAACTAATATAGAGGATCTACAGCTCATGCTGAAAGAATATAACTGTGCAATAATCTATATTTTCATAATCAATTCCAAACTAAGACTGGAAACAAATTTTTCATTCTACATTTTTCTTAACCTGTTTCATATTTTCCTTAATAATTATATATTTGTATGTGAAAATTTATTTGATTTCTGAATAATAGTTTTTCTCAAATATGATTAATATATAATTCCTCATTGGCATAAACCATTAAGTTTCAAGTGCCCTATTTTTTAAAAAATTTTTTGCAACCTTGAAAATTAGGAATGCAAATCAAGAATATACACATCTAGGACAAAAGGAATTCCTCATATCTGGAACTAAATTGTCAGGTCATCTTATTTTCCATTGCTACTTCCAGTGTTTAATAATTTCAGGAGATCTTAATGAGAAACATATTGGGACCTTGGTGGGTCTAAAGGGAAGGAAGCCAGTGGTTAGCTGCGTTGGTTACTGACCCAAGCATAAGGCTGGTTCCTGGGATGGATACTGTGTGATGTTGGGCTTGGTTCCATCAAACATGCCAAACCAACGGGAATTGAATATAGTGACAGATGGTACCAGGTAATCACTCTTAGTTCACTCTAAGCAAGCCAGGGAACAACTGGAAATCAGAGGAATTTGAAAGTTAAGAGGGCCAATGAGTGATCCAGGAACCCAAAAAATCTGGGATGCCTCCTACAGCTGTGGCCCAGAAGGTTTCTGAAGATAGAAGACCAGTCCCATGTCCTGGGCCAGCAATGCCCGTCTGGGCTCGTTCCAGGGCAGTGATCTTATTAGGGTAAATTCTGGAACCTTTACTGAGGAAGCTGCTACTCTCTCTGCTATGGCCAGGACTAGCTTAGGGGCTGGGAGAGGTTGAACCCGAAGCTAAGGGTGTCAGCGACTGCAGTACATCTGAGGGCAGGAGGGGCTGCCAAAGCAGGCGGTACAAAGCAGACTGCCAGGACTAACTGAAAGGAGATGGTCTAAAGGTCGTAACGTGTCCCCGCAGCTGTGGGGAGCCATGCCCAATTCTCTCCAGAGCCATTCTTTCTATTCCATTTTACAAAACCGCATGGCCTGTCACGCTTCCTGCCTTCCACTCTCCGTATCTGGCCAGGAGCCTTCTTTGCCGCTGTCTTCGGCTCTGGGAAATTTAAAGCACTCCACTTCTGGAGGCAGTTATTCCAGAATCATACTCCACCCTGGCAAATGATGCCCTATACTTTCTGCATGGACCTTCTAACTGTGTTTGAGCTACCCCTTAAATCCCCGATCACACATCCCTAAGACTCATAGCTTGAATTCTTGATTTCTGCGGACTTGACTGCTAGCTCACCTTCCTGTTGTAGTATTCTCCCGTTCCTTTGAATATAGGGGGTATGTGAAGTCCTGAATCAGACTGCAGTCTTTTCTGACTATCCTAAGTCAGATAAATCCAGGACATTTCTGGATTCATGATTACTTATTCTATGTAACCATGTAATTCTATGCTTACATACTATTCTCCACTCATTAGACACCCAACTCCAGGATTCTACCCATTGTCCATTTGACTTAAAGCACCTGCATGATTCATCCAGCATCTGCAGACCGTCTTCCTGGGTGTCTTGTCCACTACCTGCTATGATCTTGGAGAGCTACATTTCCTCTCAGTCAGGGCCAGCACCCCTACATCCTCCCTGCTGGGCTTACTGAACCAACTTTGTCCTGCTGCTGCTGACATTTCCACATGACACCTGGACCATTGAAGTTTAGGCTCTTGTTCATATATCACTCGCCTTCAGGGCTAGAAATGGAACGTGCTGAATGTTCTTTTCTTTAATGACATTTTTGCATTTGAGTCCTTTCTTTTAGGAATCACTGCTCATTTGTACAAAGTGCTTCATGGGTTGTTTTCCTCTGTGTGGTGTGAAGAGGTGAGGGAAAAGGTAGGGAAGAAGCAGTTTAGCTGTCAGAGTTTCCAAGAAGAAAGGGAATGATCATTTAATGAGCACATTTTAAGTTCTAGGTGTTAACCTATCTAACCACATGGTGGTGAGGTGGACATTGTCTCCACTCTGTAAACCTATAAACTGAGGCTTGCAGAGCTCAGATAACTTCTCAGGGTCTCATGACTAAGAGGTTGCTCTGGAATTGGGGTGCAGACCTATCTGATCCCTAAAGTCCCTTCTTTTTCATGCTACCTTACTGGCAATTTTGTATAGTGGATATATTTACTACCCTCAAGTGTAATAACAGGCACAGTTTTTTTGGCCTGAAGTTCACTAGGTCAAAGGGCATTAATCTCTCAGAGCAATTTTTCTTCATCTACGCACTTCCAATGTGTTTACTGATTCTGTGCAGCACACCCTGCATGGCTTCAGGAGGAGACACAGCTCATGCTTCGGGGGATCTATAACCCAAACAAGGAAATATTTCACACATTTCTGAAAAATTAAGCAACCATGACAACTCTATAAGCAGGAACTCAGAGAAAACAGAGGTTAAAAAATTTAAAAAAGAAGAAAGTCACTATAAGAAGTGTAGAAGTAGAAGTAGCAGATTTTTAAGGGATGCTGGGGTGTGGACATCCCAGCTGCAGCGGGGAATATTTCCTATGATTTTTCGGGACCATGAGTAATCAGCCTGAAAGGAGAGGAGGAGGTGTTTTGAAAAATCATAGGCAACTGAGTTGGACTGGAGACATTATCGAAAAGTTTGAATGCTGGGCCACACTATGATTCTTACTGGGGAACCAAAAGTATGCCTAGAAGAATTTAGGGGAGATAAGGTTAATAATGAGAATGAAGAGATCAGTCTAGGTCTGGTGTTTTGATGGATTATTTTACTATAGGTAGTGCTAAAACAGAGAAGACAAATTTAGAAAGCGGCTATGATAAGATTTCAGGCATTTACAAAATGATTGCTAATAATTTTTTAATTTATATAGTCTATCTTTGAGAAAGATAGTGATACTAACTGATACTATACTATCACTCTACTGGTTTTGAAAAATCACATACACTCATTACAATGAATTCATATTATGCAGCCAAGTACAAAAGTGAAAATTAAAAAGAACAGTAATTATAACAAGTCCCACAGTCTGCAAATCAACTTAATCTTTTTTTTTTTTTTTTGAGACAGAGTCTTGCTCTGTTGCCTGGGCTAGAGTGAGTGCCGTGGCGTCAGCCTAGCTCACAGCAACCTTAAACTCCTGGGCTTAAGCAATCCTACTGCCTCAGCCTCCCGAGTAGCTGGGACTACAGGCATGCGCCACCATGTCTAGCTAATTTTTTCTATATATATTTTTAGTTGGCCAGATAATTTCTTTCTATTTTTAGTAGAGATAGGGGTCTCTCTCTTGCTCAGGCTGATCTCGAACTCCTGACCTCAAGCGATCCTCCCGCCTCGGCCTCCCAGAGTGCTAGGATTACAGGCGTGAGCCACCGCGCCTGGCCTCAACTTAATCTTTAAAGTCATCAATGCTCATGACCAGTCCTTTTAGCATATCTCTTTAATTCTTAAATTTTTAAGTTTTGATTCAGCTCTTAAATATCTATGTTTCATTGTCAAGTAATTTTTTTTTCAAGAATTCAGATTAGTTATGTTTGGGAATATCAGCTAGTTGCCCTGTATATTTGATGGACATTTTGCTGTAATATTCTTCTGTCATGCTTTTATTCCTTCAGAATTTATATATATGTAAGTGTGTGTGTGTGTGTGTGTGTGTGTGTGTGTGTTTGTTACCGTCTTCTGGCATTGAATGAAGCTTTAGATAAATGTAAGATCAATCTACTATTTTTCCCCTTAATTTTTTTGGTCCTCTGTCTGGATTCCAGAAGAATTATTTCTTTTTTTTTAAGTTTCAGTAGCTTATCTAGGTTATGTCTGGTGTTAAGTGTTCTGTTATCATACTATTCTTGTAACACAATATCTTATTTTTTATATATAAGAATCAAGATTTGCTTTTTTACTTATTTTAGGGAATTTTTCTTGTATAATTTAAATTTATTTTTTGTTAGATTTGTTATATCTCTGCTTCAGGGATATCAACTATCCTTATGTTAGATCATCTTTTATCTTTTTCCTGTATCTATTGACTTCTCTTTAGTTGCATTGATCTTTGTATTTTTTTAATTTACATTCACTTTTCATCTGATTATTGCAAGATTTTTCTCTATGCAAGTAATTCCATGTTCAGCAATGTCTGTTCTCATGCTTTCTGTTTCTAATTTATTTATGTTTTGGTTTTATTTATTTCATAAATTTTACAAGCTACCTTTTAATTTTATTTTCTTATTTTATTGAGCTTTCCTTTTTCTTGACTTTATTTTTTGTTATTATTTTATTTTTAGTTGACACGTAATTATACTTATTTATGGGGTACAGTGTGATATTTTGATACATGTATATGCTGTGTAATGATCAAATCAGGGTAATTAGCATATCCATCATCTCAAATATTGATTATTTCTTTGTGATGAGAACATTCAAAATCCTCTCTTCTAGCTATTTTGAAATATATAAAACATTACTGTTAACTATATTCACCCTACTGTGTAATAAAAATGCCAGAACTTATTCTTAGTATCTGTCAGGCACTTTTTTCCACCACTTTTTTCCTTTTAATCCACCAGTGAAGACATTGCCATTGCTAAAGCTAGTCACTGTGTTTAGTGGGCATGGTGTGTTGTAGAAGTTATATTTCTCCCAAAGAGGTTTTCATAAGGACAGTGTCTCCAGCATCTACTTCGATGTGTATTTCTAAATGAGAAAACTGGGACATAGGTCATATGCTCTTAAATAAGCTGCCCCTGTTTGCCTACAGCTTTACAGCAGACCAAATCGACTCTTGTCTGGCGTGCCACTGTACAAAGGGGACGGGCAGACCCAAGATAAATCTGCAGTCACATCTTTGCTGGATGGACTGAACCAGGCCTTCGAGGAGGTTTCATCCCAGGTAGGGCTGTGATACCGGTGTGCTTGTCTTGGTTTGTAGGGTCTTCTCTGGCCTGTGTTGGTTTCCTTGGCTTCTAGAAAGTTATTCCACCATGTACATGCACTGTTGAGACCCAACACTAGTGATGAGGCCTAAAACAAAGAGCCACTAGACCTCCCAAGTCTCGTGCTAGTATTCTTCTTTGGTTCCTCAAAACACTATAATTGATTCACCCTTTTTTTGGTGTGCGTTTGTTTTCCAGGGTGGAGGGACAAAGAGGCAGAGTATACACTTGGAACAGAAGTTATATGATGGGGTCTCAGCTACCTCTACTTGGTTGGACGATGTTGAAGAACGTTTATTTGTTGCCACAGCACTTTTACCAGAAGAAGCAGAAACTTGTCTCTTCAACCAAGAGGTAAGTTTGGCAGTTTCTGTCTGTGCATGTGTGACAGTACAGAGCATGTGAAATTTTGATATTGGATAATTAATTTATGTATAAAGAAGGCCAAGCATAAAATAATTTTTAATAGAGAACAAATTGGGTGTGTTTCCATGCAGCATCATGCAGAACAGAATTGCTTAAATACAAAATACGCTCAAAGACATTTATGTTTTGTGTTTTTATTCTTTATCTTGTGTATGTAAGAGGAGGAAAAAATGGAGAACTTTTTGTAGAAACAATATTGATTATCATAAATCTTCCACATAGGAAACCTAGGCTAAAAAATGTACTGAATTCTTAAATAACCTTTTACAAAACTCATTTTTTAACCAATGTATAGTATTATTAGCTAGTGATGTAAAGTTCCTGAGAAAAATATTTCTCTTCAAGAGAAACTTGCCTGAAATGTATAAAAGTATGTACGAAAGAGGTTCAACTTGCCTTAGGTGTAATTATTACTAAGCAATAAGAAATTTATTTGACTTTCTATGAGGAAATGACTTGATATGCATATCAATTCATGCATCTAAACATTGAAATGAGGCTCTTCTTTTATCAACCCTAGACTCTTGCCAAAGACATTAAGGAAATGTCTGAAGAAATGGACAAGAACAAGAACTTGTTTGCACAAGCCTTTCCAGAGAATGGCGATAATCGAAATGTTATTGAAGATACCTTGGGTTGTCTTTTGGGCAGGTTGTCTTTGCTAGACTCAGTAGTGAATCAGCGTTGTTGTCAGATGAAGGAAAGACTTCAGCAAATACTAAGCTTCCAGGTAAGTAAGACACTATTAAAGAGTTTTGACCATTCTCTGGATATATTCAATAATAATCGACAGGGTGTCTTATTGAGGTATGTTACAAAACAATTTTTTTCCCAATGTACAATGATGAGCAAGAGCATTGCAGAAAATCAAGGGTATTGGAATAAAGTGTTAGAAAACTAAAAGTTTCAGCCGGGCGCGGTGGCTCACGCCTGTAATCCTAGCACTCTGGGAGGTCGAGGCGGGTGGATTACTCGAGGTCAGGAGTTCGAGACCAGCCTGAGCAAGAGCGAGACCCCGTCTCTACTAAAAATAGAAACAAATTAGCTGGCCAACTAAAATATATATAGAAAAAATTAGCCGGGCATGGTGGCGCATGCCTGTAGTCCCAGCTACTCGGGAGGCTGAGGCAGGAGGATCGCTTAAGCCAAGGAGTTTGAGGTTGCTATGAGCTAGGCTGACCCCACGGCACTCACTCTAGCCAGGGCAACAAAGTGACACTCTGTCTCAAAAAAAAAAAAGAAAAGAAAAAAACCTAAAAGTTTCATGCTCCTAGAAATGGAAGGTTGAGAAAACCACCTAATTAAACTAAGGGCTGAAAAGAAAGACAAATATCACATGTTCTCATTCATGTGAGAGCTAAATATTAAAACAATTGATCTAATGGAGACAGAGTAGCGTGATAGTTAACACAGGCTGGGAAGGGTAGCAGGGAATGGGGGATAAAGTGGGGATGGTTAATGGATACAAAAATACTGTTAGATAGAATGAACAATATTTGATAGGACAACACAATGACTATAATGAACAATTGTGTTAGACAAAGAAATGATAAATTCCAGAAGTGATGGATACCCCAATTACCCTGATTTGATTAATTCACATTGTATGCCTGTATCAAAATATCACATGTACCCTAAAAATATATACAACCATTGTGTACCCATAATAATTAAAAATTAAAACTTTTTTTTTTAAGACAGAGTCTCACTTTCACTCTGTTGCCCAGGCTAGAGTGCCGTGGCATCAGCCTAGCTCAGAGCAACCTCAAACTCCTGGGCTCAAACAATCCTTCTGCCTCAGCCTCCCAAGTAGCTGGGACTATAGGCATATGCCACCATGCCCAGCTATAAAAATTAAAACTTTTTAAAACAACAAAGGGCTGAATAGAATTTTAAATTCAACCAATAAAAGTCAAATTTATGGCTCATTGTAATTATAATCTAGTTGATAATAGTAGAGTTTAAAACATGTTACCAAAAGACATGCAGTAAGTGCAGGAATATAGAAAGGACCATAGACTCCAATACCTACAAGTTTTTGAAAGTGCCTGTAGTGTACATACTACCTGTGTTAAAATGTATTACTTTTTAATCCTAACTCCTTAGATTTATTGCCTTATAGCCCTATATTATAATTCCATTGCCAACTAAATAATTGTGGGCTTATGAAATTTTTCTCATGACTGGTCCCGGAAACAAATGCAAAAGCTGCTGCCAAACTTTTAGTGTTGATTTTTCATTCCTTAAAAAAAAAAGCACCCTTTGGGGATACTTAAGTTTTAATTGAATGCTATTTTTAACAAAGATGGAAGATTTATAAAATAGATACACATAATTAGGGTGAAGAGTTTAATGTAAAATTTTGATTTGTGAAAAAAAAATTGCAAAATGTCAAATGCAGCATTAACCAAGAAACATGGAACTTTCTAGATGTTTGTCTGGAAGGATTAATTACCTCTGGCTTCCAGTAGCCTACATTCTTAAAACTACAGGGTAAAATTATCAAAAACATTTATATTCACATTATATTCATGTTTATATTCACAAAAAAATTTCACATGTATCATTGTCTTTACTCTTTGCAACATACTTATTAGGTAAACATTGTTCTAATATTAAATTTGCAAATGCAGAAGAGTAAAAATTAAAAACATGGTCTCTGAAGCCAACACTCTTGAGTTCAAATTGTGGTTTTGTCACTTATTGCTGTATCAGCTTAGCTGCTTAACTTCTCTGGGCCTTAGTGTCCTTGGCTATTAAGTCACACCCATAGTAATTGCCTCATAGAATGTATGAGGATGAAATGAGTCCAGATATTTAATATTATCAGAACAGTGTCTGATACATAGTAAGCACTCAACAAGTTTTGTTATTGTTGTTGCTATTAATAATAAATAGTATTATAAGACATATAGGATCTGAAACCAAGAGAAAAGTTAAATTTCTTCCCCAAGGTTATTCAACCATGAAGAACTAGAGACAGGATTTTGACTCAAAGAATAATTTTGTATTTTATAGTGTTAGGGTGTTAGCAGGGGAAATGGAAACTAGTAGACCTACTCAAGATGTTACTTGGTATCAATCAAGAGGACATGTTTGTTGATGGTTTGAGTATGAGGAATGAGAGAGAGGGGGACAGCTGAGCAACTCCAAGGATTCTAACTTGAACATCTGGGGGACAGTGACTGACAGGGAAAGTGGTGGGTAGTGGGGCCATTGACCCATGAACAAGAGTGAGTCACCAGTGGTACCATGCTTGGCAAAGGATATGAAAGAGAATTTAAGATACTCTGATGAAGGCCACAGTAGACATTTGGGTTTGCAAATCTGTGGTTTAAAGGGATGACCTGAACTGGATTTTTGCATCCATATCTGTTAGGTTGTGCAGTACATAGAGAGGAAAGAGCATTTCTCTTAAAGTCAGAAAAGCAGGAGTTGATGATTTGGGTATTTAGTTTAGGATGCAAGATCCCAGGAAGACAGTTGTGTAACTTATGGAAACTTGTTTCATTACTCTGCAATTTATCTTTCCTTAAATAATACATGGATTTATAACAGCATTCTAGTCTATCAGCTATGAATGAGGTGGGTTAAAAAGGGCAAATGTATGTCTCACTCAGAAGCATATTTCCCCTTTATGAATTGTATTTACTATATTAGTATCTTTAGTACTTTAGTACTTTTAAATTTTATTGGTAATTATCACCAGTTACAGTAAAAGATGAACCAAGCACGAATACTCTGGAATTTATTTTGTTGTAGAGGACTAAGAGAACATGTAACTGGGAAAGTCTCTCTAAATCACATTCTCTATTTTTCTTCTGCCAACAAGTTTCTACTTGTTGATGGCCAGCTCACGAACAAAAACTGACATTTCAAAATGTTTGTGTTCCAGTTTAATTGAGAGACAGAGTTCCAGTGTTAACATAATTAAATGTCAAGTCACAAACCATTTTATTTTACTTTGTACCAAGCACCTGGTATGCTGTCAGTGCTCGATAGCTATTGGAACGGTGTGTCTTGATTCTGCATTTAACCTTTGAGTGTTAGCTTTTGCCAGACTGCTAACATTATTGCATACCCAAAAGACTACCTGGAAGGATGCATAGATGTTATATAGATGTATGTTATATATATGGAATCACAATGAAGTCAATTATCAACTGTTCTGTGTTTTAAAATATTTTAATCCATAGACTTAACCCCAAATAAATTTCCCGAGCATGTAATGGAGTATTTTAAGTTATTTTTAAAAGTGGAAAAGGAATGGAAGAATTCTTTAACAAATGAGTGAGGCAGCACAACCGATTTTAAAGTTGGAAACTTTCTATGGATCTGTTTCTCAACAGCTAGAATCTTGCCCCTTAATTCCAGTGACTATAAGAAAAAAAATACTGACGTCTCTCTTGTGTGTAACATGTCAGATACCTTAGTTATCCTGCCATATCACAAGTACAGTAATAAAAAATTGTTAAATCCTTTGGATTTTTATTTTTAAGAGAATGTCAACCTCCATGTGATTATTAGCACCTCTTAAAGTCTTTTATTTAGTAATTTTTAAATCAGTCATTTTCTCTGCTTTACTGTCTTCCTGTCTGGCCTCTCCCAATAATTAGTGTGGCTTCCAGGAATGTGAACTCTGTTTTCTATTATCTTGAGTAGAATATAGGTATGAGAGAAAAAATATGCTATTAAAAATATAAAGATGGGCTGGACGTGGTAGCTCACACCTGTAATCCTAGCACTCTGGGAGGCCGAAGTGGGAGGATTGCCTGGGTTCTGGAGTTTGAGACCGGTCTGAGCCAGAGTGAGACCCGTCTCTACTAAAGATAGAAGAATTAGCCAGGTGTGGTGGCATGTACCTGTAATCCCAGCTACTCTGGAGACTGAGGCACGAGGCTCACTTGAGCCCAGGAGTTTGAGGTTGCTGTGGGCTAGGCTGATGCCACTGCACTCTATCCAGGGTGACGGAGTGAGAGTCTATCTCAAAAAAAAAAAAAAAAAATGAAGATGGTATACAGGAAATACACAGTCTTCATTTCTAACCCATGTTATGTTATTTTTATCTACTCATTTAGATTAATTGAACTGATGTTGTTATACATATATGTAGATAGTGGAGACTTTATTTCTTTTGAATCTGTTGAATGGGAAACATCTTCTACCAGGCTTACAAACAGATGGATGTGTGATAGTTCTCATGACCCACACAAACTCCCCATGAACGCAGTTGAATGATACAAACTGATCATTGCTCATGTACAGAACTCTTGTTTCTGGCATCATTTTCCACTGTTGTTATTATAATGTCTTATTTAATTGGCTAGCCACCAAGCTTGCAGATTAGTTTGCATTTTGGTTAATGGCCATTATTCTAGTTCTCATGGTCAGCACTCTATTTTCATTTTTATTTTTTTCATTGCATAATTCACCTGTTATTTTGCTTTTTAGCTTTGCATTTGTTTTATGATGTCTTCATACATCCTTAAGGATGTATTTTTCTCCCTTTGCATGATTATCACTCTCCCCATGAGACAGTCAGAATTTTTGCATGTTGGTGATGTGCACTCGAACATGCTCAGCCCCCGGCAAAGAAGATGAGCTTCAACTTCTGCTGAACATACCAGCCCATCTGTACATTTGCTTATTATTAATGAATAGAGCTTATTTGCTGTTATTTCAGGGGGAAAGTTAAACTTTTTATCATTTAAATGTTGTTCTAGCTTTTTATTCTTTTTGGAATTGAGCACCAAAATTCTGATGTTTTCTTTTTTGTACTAGTCTCTCTCAGTATATTTGAACACTTAGATGAGTTTATGAACAAATACTTAGCTAAGATCTTTTCATATGTCTCTGGTCATCACAGATAATATTTATTTTCTAAACTTCTGAATGGCTTTTTATAAGCTTGTGCAAATTCTTTCAATATAGGAGAAGTAAACGGAGGGAAGGAAGGGAGGAAAGAGGAAATAGGGAATCATATTATTCTTAAGAATCATATTATTTCCCAAATCAGGGTAACACCTATAGGTTGTTTTCCTAAATAAAATTCATTAGCATAATATTTCTGCTACAATGTTTGAATGTGTCCATTTATTTCAGATGTAACAAGATTAGGATGACCAATATTGCCTTTTACTTGTGTGCTTCATCTCCACTTGTATTATGTAGAAAACTGTTTGGGTAGCAAAGTCTTCAAAAGTTAACCTTAGCATCTAAGTAAATTGTTACCTGTTCCTTTTACTTTCCCATAGCACAGTATTGTTTATCCTGGAAACTAAATTTCTATGCCTACATATTATTTGTAAGAATCTGTGTTAGGCCGGGCGTGGTGGCTCACGCCTGTAATCCTAGCACTCTGGGAGGCCGAGGCGGGAGGATCGCTTGAGGTCAGGAGTTTGAGACCAGCCTGAGCAAGAGTGAGACCCCATCTCTACTAAAAAAAAAAAAAAAAAATAGAAATTATCTGGCCAACTAAAAAATATATATAGAAAAAATTAGCTGGGCATGGTGGCGCATGCCTGTAGTCCCAGCTTACTCGGGAGGCTGAGGCAGTACGATCGCTTAAGCCCAGGAGTTTGAGGTTGCTGTGAGCTAGGCTGACGCCACGGCACTCACTCTAGCCCGGGCAACAGAGCGAGGCTCTGTCTCAAAAAAAAAAAAAAAAAAGAATCTGTGTTATCTTTACAAGTATTTTGAATTCCCTGGTATACGTGTTAATTCTTTCTGTTGCTTTCCTTCTCAGAATGATCTGAAGGTGCTATTTACATCCCTGGCTGACAACAAATACATCATTCTGCAGAAACTGGCAAATGTGTTTGACCAGCCTGTGGCAGAACAAATAGAGGTATTTACAGAGCTGCCTTTTCCTACAATAGCAAATGCATAGAGGAGATATGATTTACTATGACATTCTAAACATTTTATGAAAGATGAATGGCTTACCATAGCATTTTTGTTTGTCATATTTTTCATTTTGAGTACTTGGTTTGAGTAACAGGCCAGGTGACATTCATGGAATTAGGAAATGTGAGATAGGAAAAGGTACCTGTGACAGATGCTGACCTGAAGGAGTTTGCCTCCTAATGATAAGATTAGACATGATCCTCAGTACCAGAGGGCAGAAAGTCGACTGTCCTGGGAGAGGTACAAAGCACTGTAGACATTCAGAAGCGGGTGGCTTGCCTCCAGCAGGGGATGACCAGGGAAGGCTTTATAGAGGGAGATCTGAACTGAACTCGGGAGTGTGGACACACAGCAACTGGGAAGAAAGGTCTCAAGGTAAAGAGGGCAGCAAGAACAAAAACATAAATGTTAGACAATTCTGACCACTTAGGGAGAACTGTAGGTGATCCTATTTAGCTTAATTTAGGATGAATGAGAGTGATTGAGGGGAAATAAGATTGGATGTGTAAATTTGTGGCAGTTTCTAGGGCCTGTTGAATGTCAGAGAGTTTGGTCTCCACACTTTATTGATTGCATACCCAACTGGCTAAAAAAAGAAATAAGCACACACCACAAATGTGTGTATATTTACTTATTTATAAATTATAAGTATCAATAGTATGTTATCTCATAAAACATACGCACAAATGAAAATTAAAAATGAATGAGGTTGAATATAAATGCAAAATGTAGTATTTCATCCTGATAGATCATCTTGTGCACTTTTGGGTACTTGTACTCGTGTTGGAGATCCCTGGCTGTGGAACATCACTGGGGATGTTTGAGGGCAGGAATGAATGTAAGTTCCACATCCTGCTTCTGGGTGGTTTATGTGACAGCACCAGGGTCAGGAAACGGGATCCATTGTGAGGTTTCATGTAGCTGCACTGTGTGACAGTGAATGAACTTGAACTAGCATAATGGCAGTGAAAACAAGGAGTGAAGAAGTGGGAGGGGTGGTAGAATATTTCCTGTTTCATAAGCTAAGTAATTATGGAAAATGTGTGTTTTAATAGAATTTCTTAACCTAATTTCAGTGGACCCATAAGGGATCTATGAGTAGTCTATAGAGAATCACCTGAAATAGAGATCACCTTGGGGGGAGTTGTTTATGTATTATGTATGTGTAAAAGAGTGAGGGAGAGTCACCTCAAATAGTTTGCAAAATTATACATGAATGCCATCTTTCTTATAATTTCATCTGCTTTTTAGAAGTCCAATGTGCTATCCATTGTGCCACGGAGCCCGATTCATCTGCTTTTTAAAGAGATTCCTAATTTCCCCCCACTTAAAAATAATTTTTGATGTCATATCTTCCACATGAAAGAACCTTTTTTGGGGGGGTTATAATATATGTGATTCTAAAAAATGTCACAGATAAATAAATAGATTTTTTTCTTTGAATAATGGAAAGCAACTAATGAATGTGCTAATCTCACCCATACCCAACTTGTATTAAAAAGGCAATAATAGTAGAAGGCATGGGGGCGACACCCCTCACTCAATATGTTCATCTCTTGAGACATGTTGTCTCAATCTAGAACAGACCTGTTGCGTCATAAGCCGTGTGCACAGTTGTCTTCCTCGGATCTCCCTTCTCCACTATCCTGAGAATCCCTTCGTTCCTTCCTATGTTGGATCTGTTTGCTGAGCCCCAAGTCTTTCTCTTTAATACTTTGCGTCCTTGCTTGGCTAGTGCATAGCCTTCCTAAGAAAGGGAAGAATGAAGGTACATTTTTCAAGTTGTTGTGTGTCTGAAAATGTTCTTTTGTCATGTTTTTTTGATAGCTTGGCTCTTTATAGACTTCCTGGTGGGAAATCAATTCTTTCGGAGTTTGGAGGCTTTTACCCTATTTTCTAGCTTCCAGTGTTGGCTTGAGGAAATTAAAAAAGCATTCTAATGCTCAAAGTTCTCCAGTGTTCTGAAATTTCACAATCACGTGCCTTGGGGAGGGTCTATTTTTAATTGCTGGGCTGGGAGCTCAATGAGATCTTTTGATTTGGCTGCTCTCGTCTTTCCATTTTTGAAAATTTTCTACTGATTTATTTAATAGTTTTCATTCCTCCATTTTATCTGTCTCCCATTCTGGAGAACTCCTATTAATCAGATATTGGCTATTCTGGTGCAGTCCTCTAATGTCCTTATCAAGAGACCTTTCTCTCTTTGTCTTTTTGCTCCTCTTTCTGGGAGACTGCCTCGATTTCAACTCCAGACTTTTCTACTCAGTCTTGCACTTCTGTTCTCATGTGTTTAATTCCCCTAGAGCTCATTTTGGTTCTCTGAATGACCCTTTTTTATAGTATTTTGTTCTTTTGTTAATGAATGCATTATCTTTTATAATCTCTTTGGGTATATTAATGATTTTTTATTAAAGTTTTATTTTTCCTATATAATCTCTTTCCCTTTAAGTTGCTTTTGTTTATTTGCTTGTGTTGGTCTCTTTCATATTACTGACAGGTGTACTGAAGTCCTTTATTGTCTGCTCATGTTTACGAATGCTGAAAGGGAACTTCGTCTGTGAATGGAGCTTGACAATTGCAGGGTTTACTGCAGCGTGGCCTGCGTGGACCATTTGTTAGAGGATCCTTGTGTCAAATTTTCAGGCCTGCTAGTCTTTTCAGATATTTTTCCTCCTCCTGTCTGGAGAGTAGAGGCCTAGCTGCGGCACTTCTTCAGGGAGAGAAGACGCAGGGGCCCTGCAGTCAGCATTCTGTGGGCATCTATTGACTTCCCCTGTTTTCAGGCAAGCGCTCATGCCCACAGCTGTGTCGGAAGCCACTCAGTCTGTTTTACCTTCTCCAGAAAACAAACTTTCAATCTTTCAGCAGGGAAGGAAAGGAACAATATGGAATAAGGATGGGGATCTGAGGACTTAACTACTCTTTGGGCAGCTTTTCTCTAACCTTCCTAACTTCACACCCCGTCCCACTTCACCCAGAGTTCCAGAGAGTTCTCTTGCTCTAAATTTGGTGGTGTAGATCCTCTGCTAGCTTAGGATTCAGCTTCTGCAGATTTCCTAAGTTAAATATCATGTATCCTTCTGATCTCCAACTTCTACAATTTTGTTGGCATTGTATTCTTTCTTGTTTTCATGTCCTTGTAGATTTATGAAGGAAAAAAGTACCAAAAAACAAGCAAACAATATTTGCTCTGGTCGTAGGGGGTTTCAAAAATGAGAAAATTGGATACATATGTTTCATCTGCCATCTGGAGTCTATGTTCTTGTCATCCTTCCAGGGCAACTGAGGTTGCCCTTCTTCCAAAAGCCTACTTAAACTGCTCCAGGATTCCTGGTCCCAGGAAGGGGGATGAGTTGCATTATCAGGTTTAGTACTTAATTGTACTCAGCCTTGCTTTGATTTCTTCTATTTACTCTGGTTTCCTAACCATCAGCTCCTTGAAGGCCAGGATGAGATTCAGCTTCTTGTAGACCTCACACTGGGAAGGCAAGGCTTAGCAATAAGGCTGACTTTCCACTTCACAGCTATGAGCAGGCATTCCTTGACTGTGCTGTAACATATTTGCTTGTTGCCTCATTGAATCTTCTTCAAAGATGCTCACAACTACATTGCAAGACACCAGAACATGGTTCCCTAGAAAATCTCAGGCAAATACCTTTTGCTTAACTTTGTCTTCAGTCAGGCTTCTTTGGTAAGTGTTGCTAATCACAGACTCCCTTTGTGGTTTAAGGAAGCCATCCTTCTCCCAACCCTCTATCCTAAATCCCTCCTACCTCCTTACCTTTAAGGTAACTTATCTGTAGTATAATAAAGGGCTGCCTTCTCTTTTTCTATATAATATCTTAGCATTTTTTAATGTTTTGTTGAAGTGATTCCTTTTGTATGTATCGAAAAGGTTTTATGTGGAGGGAGGAGGAACACAAAGAGACGCAACAATCACATTTTCTGTGGGGAATTTGTTCCCGGGAGTTTTAATGAAATGTCATAAATCTTCCATAGGCAATACAACAGGCTGAAGAGGGACTAAAGGAATTGGATGCAGGGATCATTGAATTGAAAAGGCGTGGGGACAAGTTACAGATCGAGCAGCCTTCCGTGCAAGAACTCTCCAAACTGCAGGTACAGTCTCCAACCAGTAGTATTCAGCTTCAGTGGTACATCCGAACTTGAAGTCAAGAAAAATTATTTTCTCTATTGTCTTGGCTTTCTTTATAAAATTCATGTCATTTAGGTCCTAACCTTTCTTTCAAGTAACTTAGAAAATTTTTGGAAACTTGCAATATATTTAGTACAATAAAATGAGTTATGTTTTCATGCTTCTAAGAGTAATATTTTTTTCTGACATTTACTTTGTTACTATTCTGATAGTTAAATACTGTGGTATAGTTTAATTGTACCATATTATTTTCTACCATAGAAAATATGATAATTGTCAATCCTACCTAAAAGAGGGATATCTACCCTGTATTACATTATCTCCCCAAAAACTATTTAAGAAAACAAATACTCAAGGTGATACTTTTTA
The DNA here is from genome assembly GCF_020740605.2 of Lemur catta. Classification (NCBI taxonomy): domain Eukaryota; kingdom Metazoa; phylum Chordata; class Mammalia; order Primates; family Lemuridae; genus Lemur; species Lemur catta. The sequence continues at coordinate 135,027,679 of NC_059129.1, read as the reverse complement.
GAAAGTGGTTTCTTTAAGGTATTCAAAAACTATGGTTTATCTTCTATACATGTTTGAATGGAATAGAGACATTGTTTCATTTCTAGAACAACAACAACAAAAATTAAACTAGAAGGTAGTTGAAATCTAAACAGGCTTCTTGGTGTCTTTCAGGAATAGAGAATAACACTTTGGGTTAATTTGCTTTCCTAGATCTGACACTTACTCAAGAATCTGATATTGGAGTGGGAGAAAGATACTGAGATATTTGACCAGCAAAATTTAGCATCTGATAGGCAACACAGTTACATCATATTAAGAAAAAAATTGTGTACAATTATCTACAGTCACACACACACATGTTAGAGTTTGTCTCTGTGCTTTGTTGCAGAACTACTGAGGATTAGTAGCACAAGTCTAGTAACTATCTCATTCTTTTACCTAATAGTTCATACTGTCATAAGCCCACCACCCCCACTTTGTACCTTGGTAGATGCTTTTCCAACAGCACTTAAGCATCAGGTGTAAGAGTCAAACGTCATAGCTGTAAATAGGCATTAAAGTTGAATTTTTCCAGATTGAACCAACCATTTTGGTCTGCTAAGCCTTAATGTCATACATTAATCAGGTCCACATGCCTCAAATAAATTTTGTGTTTGGTGTGTCATCATCTCTTAAAATGTCTTTCCAGTTTAAATAGTTATTTACCCCACCACATTTGGCAAAAACATTGCCTTCTTAAGTCTTAAAGTCTTTCTGCTCACATCAAATTCTCCTATTTCTCTAGCTCTTTGTTTGAGGGATACTTTCAAATCTGATTGTTATTTAGTAGAAAAAGAATATTAAGAGTACTGTACTCAATTACTCCAAAAGTATATAAACATTGAGAACATTCTAAAAATTGGAATTGCATTTTCTGTGACACCTACTCAACCACATGGATAATTTTTCAATATTTTAACCCCACATCTCATCATAAACTGTTGCTATCCTGAGAAAATAGTTTTTAAAACTACCTCATATATCATTTCTAGGAACATTTTTGCATATCCTTTGGAATCTTAAAATACTAAGCTTATTTTTGTAAACACATTTTTATTTCCTTTTAGTTTTTTACTTTCCTTTTTCCTTTATTTACATTTTTATTTTTTAATCAATCTAAATTGCATCTTGGTATATGGCATGAGATAAGACTCTAACTTTACTTTTCCCCAAATAGTTGAATTGTTTTCACATTATACTTATTGAATATTTATTTCATCTTTTCCCCCAGTGACTCCATACTTTAAATCCTTATGAATACAGTTCTTTTTTTTTTCACTTTCTCTGTTGTACTTTATTATTTGTCAATTAAAAATGAAATAAATTATGAAAGAAAAAAGATAAGAATACTGAACAATATTAATGAGAGACCTTGAACTACCAGATATCAAGACGTTGTAAAGTTGCAATCATGTAAAATATATAGGCATGGGAATAGAGGTCCAAAGCTTATCTTCTTTCAGAGAAGTTTTCAAAGTAAGAGTCATAAGAATGACAGGCAGATGACCTACAGGCAGAGGATTCCCTTAGGTCACATCCCTGGAGGAGCTTTCTTGATTGGGCCATGGTGCTGTCTGGTTAACATGCTTCTAAAGAGGTGCCAGCCTCTGAATCGAGAGTGCGTGTTGCTGTCTCCGTCTCTCAGGACATGTACGACGAGCTGACGATGATCATTGGCTCCCGGCGCAGTGGCCTGAACCAGAACCTCACACTGAGGAGTCAGTATGAAAGGGCCCTGCAGGATCTGGCTGACCTGCTGGAAACTGGTCAGGAGAAGATGGCAGGGGACCAGAAAATCATCGTGTCTTCCAAAGAGGAAATCCAACAACTGCTTGACAAACATAAGGTAAAAAAAAGAGAGAGAGAGAGAAAAAGAAAACCTAATTGTGAAAGCATTTTCTCAAGCCCAGATATATATGTATTTAGTGATACTTAATATTTCATTCTTTTGTGAGTTCTAGCTTGTATAAATTATCCTTAAAACGGCCAACTAATGTGTATTCGCACCCACTGGCATTCAATAGCACAGAGAAATTATAGGGGATATATTTCCATAATTTTGTAAATTACAAAGGAAAACCAGCCTTACCAGTTCCTCACTAGTATTAGCCAGATTTCTCCCTACTTGAACTGCATTCAAGAGGAAATGGACTCTCTTCAAAGGAGCCCACCTTTGTTCTTACCTCTACTTTTCCTAAATGTCCTTTGTGCCCATTTGTCCACCTAGTCCTGGCTGCTCTCTCTGCCCTCCTGCATCCTGGCCAAGGATTCCTCGCTGTGTTCCAGCGATGCAGAGCAGCCCACTCAGCTCCAGGGCTGGGCTGATGTCTTTTACATGCATCGTTCAGCTTTTCCAGCCCTGAGCCGCATGTTCTTCTGGTTGTCATAGACATCAGACTTTCTTCCTGTGGATAGCGAGGCCTTTTACTACATAATCAAACTTGGTAGGCCTGAGATCCCTCCATCAATATATGCCACAACCAAGATCAGGCTGGACACTACCTGTTAGTAAAGGAGTGCCTGTTTAACACACACACACACACACACACACACACACACACACACACACACACACAAACACGCACACATAGACATAGCTCTTGACTTATTAGCAGTGATTACGGAAAGAGCAGTTTTGCCAGTCTACAAACTCAGCCTCCCACTCTGTGGGAATTTCCTGTAAGAAAACTGAAAAAATCCTATTGGGTTATAGAAGGTTAAATCTTCTACCGTCATGTAGATTTCTGGTGGCTTACAAAGGTGAATTTTTTTTTTTCTTTTTGAAATTGTACTTCTCAGTATTTTTTCCCAGAGCTTTTTTCCCAAAACTTTATGATTTATTAAAGCCTTATCATTTGGCTTCAAAAACATTGCCTTAGAGTTCACAGCTGGTCTTTCTCAAATTGTTGACTATAGCAATAAAAGATCATTCTGAGTTATTCCAGAGGGGAAGCTAGGATCAATGAGTATAAATAACAGAGAAATAAAACTCAATAGAAGAAGAATTCTAAAGTGAGTAGGCTGCCATTGAACAGACAGCCCTCCTAGCCATGAGAAGTCTAGTCAAGGCTTTCAAGGGAGATGGACTTGTTAAAGGAATCTCAGCTTTCATTGACTGTTGGAGCAGATGAACTTCAAGGTCTCTTCCAACTTGAAGATTCTATGATACAATAAGTGTCAGTTAAAAATGATGATTCCAGCTTCTACTGACCAGACCGTTTTCTGCAGTATTGATGAGGAGCACAGATAGAAGCACACTGCCCAGGTTCAAACCCCAGCTCTGCCACTGCTAGCATGTGTGACCTTGGGCAAGCTACACAGAGTGGGTGGCTCAGTGTTATCCTCTATAAAATGGGAACTAAAACTCCCTTTCACATAGAGTGATAGAGTGGTTATAAGGAAGAAATGAGTCAGGTAATGTGTTTATGGCATGCCCAGCAAACAGTAAGAACTCAATTAATGTTAGTTGTTATTATCAATTCCCAGTTCTTTGATTCCATCATGGAGCTAGAAACAGGAAATGGGATAGGCTCCACCTCCATCCTCTAAGGTCTATTACACACAAAAAGTAACGTTTCAAAAACATTTGTAGGCTGGTGCAAGGCCTACAATTCTGTTCTCTATAGGTATATTACAGGGAAAATAAAAACTATTTAGTACCAATCAGCCAAGCATTAAGCGCAGCACACCCTCTGGAAGTTCAGGAAGTATTGCTCAAACCCAGCCAGAGGAGGGAAAGTCACTGAAGATGTCAAGTGAGAACATCTCGAGAAGAACAGAGTCAGAGCAGAGGCCGATGGTGGGGGAGTGGGAGCTAAGGTGTCTGAGCACGTGGGAGGCCAGCGTGTGGTGGGGTTAGTGGGAGACCATGCCAGGACAGGAGGGAGGCCAGACTGCACACGCATGAGGTATTAAGAGGGCAGAGGAGGTTTTTTCGCAACTAGCACATGTGAAGAGCTTTGTTTTGGGGACAGTGTGTCTGCAGCACAGCAGTGTGTAGGATGCATTTGAATATGGAGACAAGAGAGGCGAGTTAAAAGCCTAGAGCCCCATCTCTGCAGGACTCGACCAGTGTCTGGGCTAAGGGGAGGTGAGCGGGGACATCGCTCATGTATTAACTGAGTTCTGTCAGCTTTGACAGTTGAAGCAATTTTGATCCTAAGGCAGTCTGTGGATGAGTTGCTGACTTCTTTCTACCTGAAAAATTACAGGAATACTTTCAGGGCCTGGAGTCTCACATGATCTTGACTGAAACACTCTTCAGGAAGATCATCAGCTTTGCAGTCCCAAAGGAAACCCAATTCCATACGGAACTGATGGCGCAGGCTTCCGCTGTTCTGAAACAGGCTCACAAGAGGGGCGTGGAGCTGGAGTACATTCTGGAGGTGAGACCACCAATGTAGCATAGTCCCCACTATAGACTCTCTCCTGCAAAGTAGACCTTTAACGCAGGCTGTATTTGTCCTGTCTGTCAAAAAAGGAGACTGTGAAGTTTCATTCTCTCATTCATTTAGTCACTCTCTTTCAGTCACACTTATTGTCGTATCAGCCATTCATTCAGCATTAACCAAACTGCCACTAGTTTCCAGGCACTAGGAACACAAAAATTTTAATATGCCCAGGACTCTGCCCTCAGCGACCTCAGTGTCTAGGGGGACAACAGGCAAGTGAGGGACAGTGAGAATGCAATATAAGTCTTTATAGAGAAGAAAACGGTGTTTTGTACCTTAGATCTTATAGATAATAAGAAAGAGAGATGCCTTCTGTAACCAAGACCCATACCCTGGAGCAGAGATCGTCCCGTGGGCTAAATGTGGCCCACTGCCTCTTTTTATAAATAAAGTTTTATTGGAACATACAAAGTTTTATCAGTTTGTATGTTGTCTATAGCTGCTTTTACACTACAGGGGCAGACATAAGTGGTTGTGACAGACACTGTGTGGTCTACAAAGCTGAAAATATTTACTGTCTGGCCCATTTCAGAGAAAGCCTATGGGCTCCCGCACTGGAGTCAGGCAGACTTGGACTCGAGTTCCAGCTTCACCACCAGAATGTGACCCGGTACCCATGACAGCCGCTCCTAGAGGCTTACTGATCAGCTGTAGGACCCTGTGGCAGTGTAGGACATCAGTGATAGACCAGTTCCCTCCTCTTTCCAGTAACTACATCAGTTGCCCTAACTGTTCCTGCTTTCTCATTCTTCCTCTTGCCCACGAAAGTTTTAGGGATTATAATCCCTCTCTTCTTTCCTCTCTTTCCACCACTCCTCCAATATTACCAACCTTACCTGGATTGCCTACTGGTCATATTTACATTTTTCTAAATCTTGTCTTCTTCCTAGGGCCAACATTATCATAGCTAGCTAAACGCAAAATTCCCCAGTGTACTATATTTTGGAGAGAAACTTATCTTTCATGTTTGAAATCTCTGTAGTAACAGTTACTATTTATTGATCCTTCGGGCCCCTGGCTAGGCTTCTCACATTTATGGATCCATCTACTCTTCACCCTGACTCTCTGAGACGGTATTGCGAATCCCTGTTTCAGGAAGGAGTCTGGGAGCAATGTCTTGCCAAGGCACATGATTAGTTGGTGGCAGAGTCAGCGATCACACCCTCATCTGTCTGACTTCACAGCCTGAAATGTGTGCTTTTCAGTGAAACTACATGACCACACCATTTAAACTGCAGTTCCACCACACACACACACCGGGCACTCCCTCCCTCCCTACTCAGTTCTATTTTATTCCCCCATAGCTCGAGAACTCTCTAATATACCATAGCACATAGTGTTTGTTTTTCAATGTATTGTTTATTGTTGATTGCTGTTCTGTGCGCTCCTTGATGACAGGGGTTTTTGTATGTTTTATTTACTGCTAAGTCCCTAGGCTTTGACCGGTGCCTGGCAATGGGTATTTAGCATGTTGAAAAGCTTGGGTTCCTACTATTATGCCTGATTCCACCCCACCTGCATAGTGAAGTGAGCAGACACACATTGCAAAACTGCTTACCCTCATCATAAATTATTGGAAAAGACTTCAACTGATTTTTTTTAGAAAGTTTTTTCCAGTTTTAAATAAAATAAAAATCTGAACTTAGGAATAAGTGATACTGTATTTTTCTTTGATAGAATATACAGACTATATATTCATATTTATAAATTTCTGTGTTTTATTTGAACTTTTATTTGCAAATGTAATGAAAAGCTATGTGAAAAGCAAATACACCCATCCCTTTGATTTAAATCCTTACTGTGGTGAAAAGAACAAAACCATGCATACCAGATACCAGCTATACTGCATACATTATTCCATTTAATTCTCATCATGGAGAAAATAGCTATTAATATCCCCATTTTAGCATGTGGAAAATGGAGTTCAGAGAAGCTTAGTAACTTACCCACGGTCATACAGCCAGTTGGTTGCAGGTGCCAAAGCCCATGCACAGTGCTTTAAAGCTGTGGTCCCCACCCCCTGGGCCACAGACCAGCACCAGTCCATGGCCTGTTGGGAACCAGGCCACACAGCAGGGGTGAGCGGCGGGTGAGTGAGCAAAACTTCATCTGTATGTACAGCTGCTCCCCATTGCTTGCATCACCACATAAGCTCCGCCTCCTGTCAGATCAGCAGTGGCATTAGATTCTTATAGGAGCTCAAACCCTACTGTAACCTGAACAAACCTGCCAAAAAGGTTGGATGCCAAAAACCACTGCTTTCAAGGACCACCATCTGATTACTTGTTTCAAAGCCATCTTTTGCTTCCCAAAGCAAACCCAACACAGACACCCCTGACATAACTTTAAAGAGAATCTGTCAAGCACATATTTTATACACAAGGAGGGATATCATTCCCTAATGAGGACTTTTTCAGCTCACAGACTAATGTGTTTCTAGACGTGGTCCCATCTGGACGAGGACCGCCAGGAGCTCCGCAGACAGCTGGAGGTGGTAGAAGGCAGCATCCCGAGTGTGGGCCTGGTGGAGGAGAGCGAGGACAGGCTCATCGACCGGATAACACTCTACCAGGTTGGTGCCCACAGGGCATCTTGGTATTACAAGTTGCCACATATCCTTTCGAAACTTACCAATAGTTTTAACAGAATCTAAATAAACTTGTGATCAAATATTTTATTAAGTACCTTAATTTTATTGCAATTTATTAACATTGTTGAAAGCAGATAGATTGTGTTTGTATAATTTATAGTAGAACATTAAAAAGTCTTCCTTTTTCTTATTTTTAAATGAGAGAGCTCTTTTTGAAAATTGAGGCTCCATCTAGTAGTTTCTGTAGTTTGTGCTGGTATAAAACTATTCTTGAAATAATTATAGTTTGACAGTTTTAAATGCACCTAAAATCAACACCAAAAAATAAAAAAGGAGAATATCTATGCTTATATACTGATGAAACATCTTAAAGTTGTCAATGTTACTTGGGTACCAGTAGTTCAAGTTTGAATAACGGCAATGGGAACATTGTGGGAAACAGAAAAAATATAATTCTTAAAAACAAAAATTGCACAATCCCAACTTTTAACCCAATATTTTCAATCATTTTAGCACTTAAAATCTAGCCTCAGTGAATACCAGCCCAAATTATATCAGGTATTAGATGATGGCAAACGACTTCTGATATCCATCAGCTGCTCAGATCTGGAAAGCCAGCTGAATCAGCTTGGAGAACACTGGCTGAATAATACCAATAAAGTGTCTAAGGAACTTCACAGATTGGAAACAATATTGAAACACTGGACCAGGTAACACAATGACTATTTTGCATATTTTAGATAAGTGCAGTGTATTAATAAGGCTAATGGGTACTATACTTGAAAACAATATGGTCCCTCTAGGAACTTGCTGCATAGTTTGGAAAATAAAGACAAACAGAAAATCCCCGCTTGGATTGTATAAAAATATAATTAAAATTGTACAAAATTGTATAAAAAGATAATTAAAAGTGGGCACGGAAGCAGCTGCATACTGCACCTTACTTTGGCCTAGTGACTGTGTCTGGGTCATCACAATAAAGGCTTTGATGGAAAGAAAGAAGAGAAAACATGGATTGAGAAAGGGAAGATTCTTAAAGACAATGGGAAGTATTCAAGGGAGGTGGAATGTTGATTTTTTATGTAATGAAATACTCTGTTTCTATGCCACCCTTATTTCACAGAAGTTTTTATAACAATCATCTAATATTTTCTAAGTAGCATCAATGTGAAGGACTAGGAGAAAGATCTTTATTTTTATTTTCAGCTTAGAGATGAACAAGCTGAAACCCAGAGAAACAGACTTGATCAAGGAATAAATATTAAGAGAAGAGAATTTCAGAGTGTCAGCTTAGTGTATTTTCCTTCTAAATCTTTATCTCTTGTTGTAAAACTTGTTGGCATTGGTGAATAACATGGGTGAGCAGAAGGTAGGGATTGGATGTTTACTTAATAGACTCATTAATATACTTACAGATATCAAAGTGAATCTGCAGATCTAATTCACTGGTTACAATCTGCAAAAGAAAAGCTAGAATTTTGGACTCAGCAATCTGTGACAGTCCCACAAGAGCTGGAAACGGTCCGTGATCATCTAAATGCTTTCCTGGTAAGTTTAAGATCTAAGGAATTTGATAAGATTTTATCATTTTCAGGGCTTCAGATCAGAGATGACCCATACACCAGCAGAAAGGAAGTCAGCTGTCAATGGATATACTTAATAAACTAAATTATTGAGAATTTATCAATGTTAACTATGTGTGTTCAATAATTATGCAAAATAAAGGCTAAGCATGGTGGCTCACACCTGTAATCCTATCATTTCAGGAGGCAGAGGAGGGAGGATTGTTTGAGGCCAGGAGTTTGAGACTAGCCTGAACAAGAGCAAGACCCCGTCTCTACAAAAAATATAAAAATTAGCTGGGCGTGGTGGCATGGGCCTGTAGTCCCAGCTACTGGGGAAGCTGAGGCAGTAGGGTCACTTGAGCCCAGGAGTTGAGGTTGCAGTGAGCTATGATGACACCACTGCACTCTAGCTAGGGCAACAGAGTGAGACAGTCTCTTGGAAAAAAAAACAATTATGCAACATAATAGGGCTCAACTTCTCATCTAGTGAATGATCTTTAAAGTAGTTTACAAGTAATGGCTTCATAGTTGGCTTTCATTCGAGGGCAAGGGTGTGCTTCTTTCATTTGCCTCTTCTGTGCTTGGCATAGCTCCCCTTTCAAAATGCAAAGGAAATTATTCCATGCACTAAGTTGGTCCTTCAATGAAAGGTCTGGCTATTTAACCCTAATTTGAAAGTCACTACTTCTTTTAGGAGTTTTCGAAAGAAGTAGATGCCAAATCTTCCCTGAAATCATCTGTCCTGAGCACTGGAAATCAGCTTCTTCGATTAAAGAAGGTGGACACAGCGGCACTGCGCTCTGAGCTGTCGCACATCGACAGCCAGTGGACTGACCTGCTGACCAACATTCCAGCCGTGCAGGAGAAGCTCCACCAGGTAGAGAGAAGGATTGTTTTAATGAGTAATAACGGACTTAAGCTCTATGAAATGGAAAAGCAAGCTAATCTGGTCTTGCTCACAAATTTAAATCAGCTTTGGCTCAGATATCTGCCCTTTTCTCTTTTCCATTTTACATATTACATATTAAAAGTGAACTATTTTACAAAGCCCCACTCAGGTGGCATTTCTTCATAGGGCTTTTATAGCGTGTATGTGTGTGTGTGTGTGTGTGTGTGCGCGCGTGTGTATTGGTATCTTTGTCTGGTCTCTTTTAAAATCTACTTTCTCATGGGTAGAATGTGGGCAATTACACCTCCCTCATAAATTAAGTAGTTACGAAGATTTATAATACAATATATGCAAAAGATCCATCATCGTACATATAAGAGAGCAACTGGCATTCAATAGATGTAAGCACTCCTTTTCTCTGGAAATACACCTACCTACCCTGAAATCCCAGAGCATTTTATTTTTATCTCTCTTTGACATTCATCACCGCCTATTAGGCATGAGAGCCATGTTTAATGTATATGCCTTATGTCTCCTAATCAGCAACTACACATTCCTAGAGGACAGCAACCATCCCATGTTCAACTCTACATCTTTCAGCACCCACATAAAAGTTGATATATAAATTTTACATGATTGCTTTTGTTCCTCCAAATTATTCTAATAAGTATGTGCATAAATGCGTGATATATTAAGTAAGATTCAGAATTTTAAGTATATTTTAGTTAAAGACTTAGGAAATTGGCTATTCTCTCAGAAATAAACATGAGAGTGCCAAAAACTCTAGAAAATGATAGCTTGTAGTGTTGTATTTTTCTTTCTTCTTTTAACATTCCTGAGTCATAATACACAGAGATTTTACAAGATAACTAATAAAATACAGCTGTTGAATGTTTTGTAGTTAAATTTTTTTAACCCATAAAACTAGCTGTAAAATAAGAATAATATTTTCCTCTTGCTGGTGTTTTAATTAATTAATTAATGTTTATACAACGTTTATAGTATTGGATATCAAGTGAACATAAAATGACTATTATTGTTCAGTGTTTGCCTGATGTTTAACTTCAAGCTTTCTAAAAGGAAAGATATCAAAAATGTCATTCAAGAGTGTTGGTACATATATAAGAATTAATGTAGGGTTTTTAAGTTAGCAGAACTTGAGTTTGAATTTTAACACTTGGGGATTGTTCTGTCTCTGACCTGGACAGCTCCAAATGGATAAGCTGCCTTCCCGCCATGCCATTTCTGAAGTCATGAGTTGGATTTCTCTAATGGAAAATGTTATTCAAAAGGATGAAGATAATATAAAGAATTCCATAGGTTACAAAGCAATTCATGAATACCTTCAGAAATATAAGGTAATCAATATTTTTTTCTTTTAACTTTTCATGTTTTTAGACTATTTTATTTGAAAGAACTCGAAAACTCAAATTTCAGGTCTTGAAATATGTATTCCTTACATGCTGACCAGATGGGCATTCAAAAGCAAGAAAACTGCATGCATAGTTATAAGCATAAGAAAAGTTGTCCAGAGTTAAGAATAATTTTGAATAATTTTGTGTTATTTTTAAAAAACCATAGAAATCATAAAAATAAATGCTATAATTTATAAATATTTTATAGTGAGGTTATATAATTTATCCAGTTCTACATATTCTACCTAAATATATGTATATGTATCTGTGTGTGTTTATATAAACATATACAAATATATACTCAACTTCTGAAAACAATGGATCATGCAAATACACACAAATTGTGCTGTTTGGACTAAGCCGTGGAACTGATAACATCAATCTTAATGTTACTTAAGACTTTCCAATTCCTGGTAAAGTATTAAGACATATGTATAACTTAGTTTTCTTATTTTCTCCTCTCCTTTTTTAGGGTTTTAAGATAGACATTAACTGTAAACAGTTGACGGTTGATTTTGTGAACCAGTCCGTGCTACAAATCAGCAGTCAGGATGTGGAAAGTAAACGTAGTGATAAGACCGATTTTGCTGAGCAACTTGGAGCAATGAATAAAAGTTGGCAAATCTTGCAAGGTCTAGTAACTGAGAAGGTAAGCCAGGTGGCCTGCTGCTGTCCATATTTACGTGAGAGTCCCAAGAACAGGCACACTCTGTAAGGAAAACTCAATTCATGAGTAGTGTGGCTATACTAAGCGCAAGAATGCTTCCGACAATGCCACTGAATGTTAATCACTCTCAACGTTCTTTAACGATGTTAATGATTTTCTCTTATGCACCCTCTACTCTGTATATTTCATGTTGTTTCAGTTTTTTAAAGATGCCTCTCAATTTCTTTTACCTTTGCTTCAAGTTGACTTCAGTCCTTTCTTGCTTACCGGTCATAGTCATGGATTCACACTTTATAAAATTCATTTTTTAAATCATATGTACATACAATGGACTGTATTTTAGGAACTCTTAATTTGGAAGAAACAGTGGCTAGAGTAATTAGCCTGGCAATGATGTGATTTTTAAAACAAAATTTAAAATTTCATTTCATTATGTTTGTTCAGATCCAGCTGTTGGAAGGCTTACTGGAATCTTGGTCAGACTATGAAAACAATGTACAAGGTCTGAAAACTTGGTTTGAAACTCAGGAAAAGAAACTAAAACAACAACAGCAAGTTGGAGATCAGGCCTCTGTCCAGAATGCACTGAAAGACTGTCAGGTAAGTTGTCTAGGTGGCTGACATGAACCATTTCACAATTTCACAGCACATGCTAAAGAAGTTTGTAGGCTCTGAGAGGTGCAAATTAAATATTTTTTAAAAGTTCCATTTGGTAACATATTTCTCTGATTACACGAGTTTATACAGTTTTTTTAACTGTTAGATTTTTTCAGCTGTTTTTAAACATTTGAAATTCTGAAAATTTTTAAACATATGCATATGTAGAGAAATGCTGTGACCTCCATATATTGAGCATGGCACTTAAGAATTATCAAGATTTTGACACATTTGCCTGAATTCTTTTTTTTTAAAGATTTCATAGTAAATACCACATTATCATGTCATTTTATTCCTACATGTTACTGTACAATCTCTGAAAAATATTCATTTTCTTATACAACCATAATATTATCACCACAAAGAGCTTAAAAATAATTCCTACTATTATTTTATGTTCAACCCATAATCGTATTTCCTTTATTATCTTTCAGATGTCTTTTTTTCAGTTAATTTATTCAAAATAAGGATGCAGGGCCAGGCGTGCAGTGGCTCATGCCTATGCTCCCAGTACTTTGAGAGGCCAAGGCAGGAAGATAGCTTGAGGCCAGGAGCTCGAGACCAACTTGAGCAACATAGCGAGACCCCATCTCTACAAAAAAATTAAAAATTAGTCGGGTGTGGCCACATGTGCCTTTAGTCCCAGCTACTCGGGAGGCTGAGGTAGGACGATCACTTGAGCCCAGGAGTTCAAAGCTGCTGTGTTCAAGTTCAAAGTGAGCTGTGATTGTGCCACTGCATTCCAGCCTGGGCGACAGAGCAAGACCTTGTCTCTTAAAAACAAACAAAATAAGGTTGCAAACAGTGTCCACATAATATATTTGCGTGTTAGAGCTCTTAAGTCTCTTGAATATTTTACTGTGAACTCATTACAGAAACTGTTGACTGGTCCCATGTTCAAGGGTTGGCCTGTGTACTTCCTTCAGATGTCATTTAACTTGCTCTTTTCTCTGTATTTTCTATAAATGGAAGTTAGCAATAGATTCTTGGTTGGATTCCCATTTAGCTCTTCTAAATGAGTGCTTCTCACAAGTGGCTGTATCACTTCTTGTTTTGTCACATGGGGAAGGACGCAGAGGCTGCTGATTCTGTTAGTGATGAGGTTGAAGGCTCGGGTGGAGCAGCCGTATTCCAGGTGTTTCTAGTGACTTAGGAACACATAATCTTCCCTCAGGTGTTCTTGTTTATGCAAAATGTATGTGAGCCGTTACAGTTAATGTTGTAATAATTTTTTTAAAATAATCCATTAATTTGTACTGAGTTACAGATTAATTATGACTGTTTTCTTTTTGCGTTTCCTAAGAACAATTGAAGACTTGACTATGAAGTAATTCTACAGAAAAGCTCCTCTTCCCAAGTCTTGTTGTTGTTCTATTCTAGGTCTCAAAAAGAAAGAACTCTGGTAATGCTTTCCCTTCTAACCAGCATTTTTTTCTGTTTGGGACATGTGTAAAGTGAGGTACATTTAAGCACTCAAAGTTTGTTTGTTTGTTTGTTTTTGAGACAGAGTCTTACTCTTATTGCTGTAGGCTAGAATGAAGTGGTGTCATCATAGTTCGCTGCAACCTCAAACTCCTGGGCTCAACCTCCCCAGTAAACTGGGACTATAAGTACATGCCACTGCTCCCGGCTAATTTTTCTATTTTTAGTAGAGACAGGGTCTTGCTCTTGGTCAGGCTGGTCTCGAACTCCTGACCACAAGGGATCCCCCCAGAGTGTTAGGATTACAGGCATGAGCCACTGTGCCTGGCCGTCAGTCAAGGCTTTTTAGTTCAGAAAAGGAAGAGCAAAAACTCCTAGTGCTGGCTTCCCAGCTAATGGATTACAATTTTGAGGCTACATAAAAATGACAAAGAAAAACATCATATAAAGAAATACCTTGAAATAATAATAGTTTAAAAAATGCCTCACATCAGAAGTTGACTGTATAAAAGATTGAGGACCAAAAACATGCATCATCTAGTCTGATTGCATTTCCGATTTTCTAGGGGCCAGTAGTATTTCTAATTTAGGCTACAAAATCTAAAATGTACAAATAAGACAGAATTTCAAAATTTTACTTTTAAGAATAAAAAGGCACACCTTTGTTGAGTTCCTAAGTTAAATTATTTTTATTAATTTTAAAAGTTAATTCTAAGTATTAGAATTCACAAAATGAATGCTTCTTGGTGGTAGACTTTACTACCGAGAGACCGACATACTACATTAATACAACTTCTCCTTTTTTTTCTTTTTTCCCCTACTTTTCTTTTCCTCTTTTTTAGTATTTCTTTTTCTCTTTAATATACTTATTTCCACCATTTTCCATTTTGTTTCTTTTCCTGTTCATGTGTTCTATTTAGAGAGACATTGCTATCTAGAAAATATGGCAGAAACTTGGCCAAGTTTTACTACTTTTAGGACCTAAGTTTTAGTCTCCCAGAGAGTCAGGTCAGGGAGTATCACGAAGGAAAGCTTAAAGTGTGGTTTAGAGAACTGCACACCAGTGCCAATTTGTGATTTCAAATGAAAAGTCATTTTTTTAAAACAAAAGACAGAATGAAAGTAGCCTATACAGATATTTGGGGACATTACATATAAATCACAATAGCCTAACTGGAAGTTTTTGTTTGGCAGTACTACAAACCTTGATAAAATTGTCATTTTTGAGAAGTTGTTGTTTTGGATCAAAATGTGAAATTCAAGCCAGTATACTTAAATTTGTGACTGGATTCAAGGTTTATTTTGTTTTAAAAATCTTGAATATTTTCCCAGTCCCTTAGAGGTGATTTATTAATTTAATATAACATAAAAACTGATATTTATGAATTCACCCAAGTTAAAATGTTTTATTATAACAAAAATGTTAGGTTTGGCCTTTCCCTTCATTCATCAAAACAGAATCATCTTTTCATTATTACTGAAAGGAAAGGAAAACACACCTTCATTTTGCACAAAATATATACTTTAATCTAGTTTCCCTACTAGGTTTTGCTCTTATGTTAACGTACATGTGCAGGGCATTTTTGAGATGTGTTCCTAAGCAATGGATCCTTTATTTAATGTTCACTGAAAAAAAGTTAGCATCTATAGAAAAATTAGGATAAACTTAATTTCTAATGGTTAAATTTTATTTTTTAAATTTTTTTTCCTTTCTTCTCTCCCCCCCCACATTCTAATGATTAAATTTTAGAATCATGTTAAGGACATATTGGAAAGATTGTTTATGGTCATTTAACCTCTTAGAGAAATAAAGAGATAAGTCCTTAATAGTAAAGATAAGTATGTTTTCTATACTGCATAAAAGACCTGTAACCCCAATAATCATTATATTCATTCTCCAGTAATTATCAAAACTGTCAAAATATTGACAAAATTATAAAGTGGAAATGAGAAACAAAAATGATCTCTTTAAGCTACTAAATGTATGAATTCCTAATTAATATGCCAAGACAAAAACAGCTATTCGTGATAATTCAGTAGAGAGGAATAAATAAATTAATACTGAAACATGGCAGATTGCCAAATGGCTGAATAAAATAATATCTTTCATTTAGCTAGTTTTTGACAGCTTAAAAGATATGTTGTATATATTTATTTAATTTTATCCCTTTGGGTTAAGAAGAAAACGTATTATTATCCCTATTTTATAAATGAAATAGAGATAGATTAAAAGGTTGAACCACAACAGAAACAAATATAAGAGGCAAAAATAATTTTAAAAGAGGCACAAAATTTGTAATTAACATAGCAGAGACTGGACTCTTCATTAACACCTCACCCAAAGCACTACCCAGTCCCAACATTATTACCCATATTTGGATCATGGGAGGGAGTGAAAATCTTTTTTAAACAAGTAAAACACTATCCAAATTTGAAATATTTTGGAATTTTCTCCCTTCTTTGGTAACGGCCAAGTCCTGTAAATGTATTTTTAGTTGTGGGGGTGTACTTCTGAATGTGGGAGTGCAATCGTGCCTTAATATTAATACCTGGCTTATCGCCCCAACATGGGATTTATGTCCCCCCACAGTTTGAGGTTCAGCTGACTCACCTCCAGCATTGAGCTGGGAGTCAGTAGGCTCCAGGGCTTGGGTTCTAATCCCCCTCCAGCCCTCACCAGCTTTGGGTTGGATGACTTGATCTTGCATTTGTTTATTTACAAAACGTTGACAGCAGTATCAGCCCCCTTCACTGAGCTTCTCAAATTTTCCAGTGGCACTAAAATATGTTAGGATCATGGTGTGTGGTGCAGTATGAGCTCCAAATCTTTTCCTCGTTTTACTTTTCATTCTTGGACATTTTATACTGACAGTTACAAATGCACATCTTAAAGAAAATGAGGATTTGATGCGTGAAAAAGGCCTATAACCTTTCAGAATAACACAGTATCAGAGTATTTTAGAGAGAAAGAGAGCATAATAGAGATTATCTTTTCCAATCTTCTGATCTCCAATCTGAAGAAACTGAGACCCAGTGGAAATTTCTCACTTACCCAGAGTGACACAGCTTTATAGTAGTGGAAATGTGACTAAATCTCAGATACTGGGACCCAGAATACCACTGCATTTCTTCTTATGTGCGAAACTGTGTGAATGCCAATATATATGAATTTAAGAATATAAATCATATTGCCATTTCTGGCATACGTTTCTTTCCTTGTAGCTTCTTGAAAAAATTACAAGGTGCCATTTCCTTATCTAGTAGATTATCAAATTTTACTTTTTTAAAGTTATGCTAATTTCCTGTGTATAAAAAGACTCCTTTTTTTTTTTTTTTTTTTTTACATTTGAGAGTAGGAATAAGTACCTCTGTGGCAACCTTTTCTGAGAATGATACGCTTTTTGGATTAGTAAAAGGTTTTTAGAACATGAAACTATAATGGCTCAATTTCAGTGCACACCAGAGTTCCATAATAGAACAATTTAAAATAACTATTTTTTAAATCTTTCAGGATCTGGAAGATTTGATTAAAGCAAAAGAAAAAGAAGTAGAGAAAATTGAGCAGAATGGACTTGCTTTGATTCAGAACAAGAAAGAAGACGTCTCTGGCGTTGTCATGAGCACACTGCGGGAACTCAGCCAAACCTGGGCAAATTTAGACCACACGGTAATACCACTCGTGCAGAGCCAGCTCTGGGTCCCTGTTTGCCAGCTTGTGGCCCAACTCTGGGTTTTGGTTTTCCTAGAGTAATTGAGTAAATAACTATCAAATCTATACATCATCTCTTTGTACTGTTAAGTCCACTTCATCAACCTCTTTTTTAAAAACAGTCTAGTTGCTGATGTTTCCTATAATAAGCCTTTATAAACATTACTCTGTTAATAATCTCATCGAGTCCCATGGCTGTAGGTAATTCTTAAATGTCTATCCCCAGCCTGGGGAAAGATATCCAAAGTAGATATCCTTCTAAGTGATAAAGACCAAACTAAAAACTTTTCTGATGGAGATAAATATGAGGAAAAAATGTTCTTAGATGTGTTTTTCTTAAGATATGCATTTGACTATGTGTGTGTGTGTGCGTGCAAGCACATGGGGAATAGTTATAGATACAGACAGATTTTATTTCCTGGACCAGACGACCTGGATTCCAATCGAGACCCATCACGTTCCAATAGTATGATCTTGGGGAATTTTTATGATCTTTTAGTGCCTCCAGTTTCCTCATTTATAAGATGGTGATAATGACTATACCTACCTCAGAAGGTTGTTATGAGGGTTAAATGGGTTAATGCATTTCCCAAACTGTTTTATTAAATATATTGACCTTTTATGACATTAAAATACATATATATTTACAAATTGATCACATTTTAAGCATTTCCATTTACACCAAATGTTCAGAAGTGTGAAAGACGTAAATTTCAAAGTGGCTACATTTTACCTTTTAAAATTTTTTTGGAAGTTTTAGTTTGTTTACGATGCCTGAAACTCTGATAAAGTTCTTAGGTGTTAATGTTTCTCCATGAATTGAATATATATTCCATCATTCTATATGTTACGTAATTTTAAGAAGTATTTGTCTTTGTCAAAAGGTCGGGCAATTAAAGATACAGTTGACGTCGGTGCTTGACCAGTGGGGCAGTCACAAAGTGGCCTTTGACGAGATAAACAGTGGCCTCATGGAGGCCAGGTATTCTCTTTCCCGATTCCGTCTGCTCACCGGCTCCCTAGAAGCTGTGCAAGTTCAGGTCGACAATCTTCAGGTAAGGAATGAATTTAACACACCCTTAACATTCTTTTTAATTTGAGAAAACCGAAAAATTAGCAAATGGAAACATCATCCTGAAATACTGCCATATATTGTTTACATTTAATTATTTTTACAATCTTTAAAATTAATCTTACCCGCTTTATTGTTACTTAACCAGACTATGAGTGCCACATGCTGGATTAGCTAGTATATAACTAAAGGGTTTTTAAGATCCTATTATATAAATATCCACATACATGTATTTTTGTGAAATGGTTTTATGCCCAAATCAACCTCTGTGATCCATCGTGACTGCCTTTTGTCTTCCCTTTCTCTTTTTAATCTTGTGTCTCCAAACCTATTCTAAGGGATGAAAAGGAAAACAAAGAGAAAAATAGCAAAAGTGGTGAACGTTTAGACCATTAAGTTGTTTTCTTTTCATTCAGTATAATATTGGTGGCCCACCCGGCGTGTCCACACACTCCTCTTATCTGGTACTCACTGCTCCGTTTCCTGCCTGTCCATTTTCCCTGTGTTCATCTACACTGGCGTCCCCGATGTCTGTCTTCAGCATAGCTCTTGCTCTGGTCCCAGGTCACTGCCCTCAAATTCGACCGAGGGCTTAACAGGATGAGCCTTCAAGGAACACGATGCCAGCACGTGTCCTCCTTACATCTAGTCCGCCTCCTGGCTTGGCAGTCAAAGTCTATTTGTTGTTGACCTTATATGCAAACTTTCCTGAGGAAATGCCTTTTTTTGGGTGGGGGAGGAGGGAGAAAGGATGAAATGTGTATAAATAATTTATTTAAACCTTAAATAGCTGTGGAAGATACTAAGGATCATTAAAACATTTTGAGGATAGTAAATTTAAAAATACATTTCATACCTTTGACTCAGTTGGAAATAGTTTTTAATTTAATGTATTCTGTGTTTAACACCTACAAGAGCTGTCTTATGACATGAAAGCATTAAGGATCTTTTCCTTGAATATTTTGATTTGAGGGCAATCAGATATTATGTTAAATAGTACTACATTTTTGTAGCCTATCTAACCTAGGGAGCTTTAGTAAGAACTTACTCTATCACTTCAGCTGTATTTCTAGGGAAACACCTTTCTTTCAATTCCTTTATTGGTTCTTTGTAGAAGACTCCACCGAGCCTGTCTAATAAATATTCTTTACTTTAAACATTTTTGAAATATACAATGTACTATACATTATGTATTAACTATAGTCATCATTCCATGCAATAGATCACTACAGCTTATTCCTCCTGTCTAGCTGCAACTATGTACCTTTTGATCAGCATCTCCCTTTTCCCCTTCTATGCCCCCCTCCCAGCCTCTGGTTACTACCATTCTGCTCTCTACTTGGATGAGTTTGACATTTTTAGACAAAAATTGGTAGGTACATGAAGTAATGATATCTTAATTAGCTTAACTTATTCATCCCACAATGTAAATATATATCAAAACATCACACTGTACCCTGTAAGTACACACAATTATTATTTGTCAATTAAAAATTACATTAAATTAAAAAAATTCTTTTAAGTCTTTGCAAGGAAGAACACCCAGAGATAGAACTTGGAAAAGCTATGCTTTCTGAGAGTCTTTAATCATCAGGAGTTTGTGGTAGAGTCACATACTCACCTACTCTTGTGGTGGGTATATAATAAAATAGAGATCTGGCCTTGGCTTTGGGCATCAAAGGGAACCACACTGTGACAGATGGTACATCCCATACACCACCACCATAGCTTCCTACCAGACCATAGACAAGGGTACCCTACGTGAACTCCTCCAGCAGAATCCATGTGCCAGTATAAGAAGGCTTAATTTCTAAGAATCTCTTCTCACAGACATAAGAACAAAATCATATAAAGGAGAAGAAATGACTAAGAAAGCTTATAAAGCCTTGGAGAAAAGTCATGCATGGTTTATATATTGTTGTGTCTGGATTTATGAAACCATATATAAATCACTTTTAAATCTGCTTATTAGAATTTACATCCTGTCATGTCATCTGTGGGATGTTTTTCTTTGGGCAGAGTCTTCAAGATGATCTAGAAAAACAGGAAAAGAGCTTAGAGAAATTTGGCTCTATCACCAACCAGCTATTAAAAGAGTGTCACCCACCTGTGACAGAAACTCTTACCAATACACTGAAGGAAGTCAATATGAGGTATGGACTATGCTACCTTTACAAATTATTTATATCACAGCCTTATTATAAATAATGATATAATTAAAACTTTCTGACATTTTGAATTTGAGCCTTATAGATTCTATTCCATTGAAGTTTTGGTTTCTGCAAAATGGAGTTAATGATAAATGCAGTCGAGATATTTACAAAGAATTAGAACTGCTGTATACCCAGATTGCCCTCATCCTCATTATCTGCGCCCCTTGAAATATGAAGTGTTACTTTTTGTTATGTTAAACAGAAATGAGTCATCCTTGTATTATGCACATATTCACATGAACCAGGATCGTGGAAAATAAAATAGTAAATACCAGCATTTGATGAGAGGTGGTAATCTGCCCATGAAGTGTTGGCTATTATTTCCAGATGGAATAACTTGTTGGAAGAGATTGCCGAGCAGCTGCACTCCAGCAAGGCCCTGCTTCAGCTTTGGCAAAGATACAAGGACTACTCCAAACAGTGTGCTTCCACGGTGCAGCAGCAGGAGGATCGAACCAACGAGCTCTTGAAGGCAGCCGCTAACAAAGACATCCCTGATGATGAAGTTGCTACGTGGATTCAAGACTGCAACGTATGTTCAGGAGCTGTGGTGTTTCCCCAGCTTGCCATTCTTAGACTTCCCAGGTTTAGCCAGGCTAGTGCTGATGTGGGTAAGCTTTTGATGTATCTCAGCATGTGGGACAATTTTCTGTGAAATAATTGTCTTAGTATCAAAGAGCCTGCCTGATTTTCAGAACACAGTTACACATGCATCTGATTAAGAGGTCCCCTCCCATTGTTTCATTTTAAAAGATGAGTTGTTTTCCCATTTTTCCTAATGGAATATAATCCACGTGAAAGATTTAGGCTCTCTGTTTTTACTGAGATGGTCATTGTAAGAAATGACCATGTGTGGAATAATGTTATATCTTTAAGAAAATCTGCTATTAAAGATATCGTCCATTTAGATTCATTACCTCCTATGTAAACATCTACATATTAGTTTCATCTAAGATTTTAATGGTAGAAAGAAGTCTTTCTCTCCAAATTTACTTCTTTTTAATAGCTTTTTAATAATTCTCTTTTTCACTGTAGCTGCCAATAACCTACTTAAGGTTTGTAGGAACAGCTCTTCTCTTGTTTCATCCCTTACATGACTCTCACTATTTGTCCTTATTTGTCTTTATTTTCATGAACTTGTTGCAAGGATCGTCTTCCCCCAATTAGTTTATTTAGAATTAGACAAGTTAAAAAATTACATAAATAAAAGTTTAATCTATTCTAATACCTTCAACCTGAATAATCACCTTAAAGTTAAAGGTGAATATTTGCAATAACGATAATACAATGCTTTTTTTTTTTCCATATAGTTTATCCTTGCAAGAGCTCTTATTTTCAATACCACTAAACTGAAATACACCTTTTATGTTGTCTATGTCATGTCAAGGTGTTAAGGGTTAAGGATACCTTTTTTTTTGAGACAAGGTCTCACTCTCTTGCCAGGACTAGAGTGCAGTGGTATCATCATAGCTCACTGCAACCTCCAGCTCTGGGCTCAAGTCATCCTCTGCCTCAGCCTCCCAAATAGCTAGGACTATAGGTACATGCCACCACACCCAGCTGTTTTTAGTATTTTTGATAGAGACAGGATCTCGCTATGTCGCTCAGGCTAGTCTTGAACTCTTGGCTCCAAGGATGCTCCTTGGCCTCCAAAAGTGCTAGGATTATAGGCATGAGCCACTGCACCCAGCTGCCCTTTGTTTTTCTTTCTCTCACAGTAGTCACTGGCATGCGTAGGCATGGCAGGCTCTATAGTCTCCAATGTGTCTGGATGGGGCACCAGCAACAGGTAGAAGAAATAGCCACTTATTACTCTTAATAGTGGCTAGGAACCAGAGGAATTTCCACTGGCTTATATTTTTGAGCATATAAGAAGGTTCCACAAAAAGTGGAGTTAACAGATGCCATGGAAAAGAGTGGAGATACAGACTAATCTTACCTCTGCTCTCCAAAATCATCCCTGGGTTCTATACCCCACTGAGACAGGAGGGTGGTTGTAACGACAATGACATGACCACACACAGAGCAGATACCATTGACAAACTGGTGGGTCAACTCCTGATGGGTATAATAATAATAAGTAGAAAAAGGTAAAATATAGCACTGTGTTTTCAATTTGATATCAGTTACATAAAGAAGCAAGACAAATCTGCCAAAATGTTTCCACTTATTGGCTCTTACTTGTGGATCATGTTGGGTTTTTTTTTTCTTGTTTATGTTTATTTTCCTGCATTTCCCTAATGTCCTATCATGAACCTATGTGGCTTTTATTAACAGAGGAGTAATTAAATATCTATATTTATATATATGTAATATATATGTAAGATATTAGAGCACATGATATTTTTAAAAGTTGGATTCAATTCTTGATCATTGTCTACAGGTGAGGGTTATTTAGTACAATCATATGATAAATAAGAATTGCATGTTTCTGGATGTGTGGCCCTTTACCGATTGTTGTTTATGATAAGGAGTACACTCGACATGTTGTTTCACTATGGGCATATTTTCACCTTCCATAGGACCTCCTCAAAGGATTGGGGACAGTCAAGGATTCCCTTTTTGTTCTCCATGAGCTGGGAGAGCAACTCAAGCAACAAGTGGATGCTTCGGCTGCATCAGCCATTCAATCTGATCAACTCTCTCTGAGTCAACACTTATGTGCCCTAGAGCAGGCTCTTTGCAAACAGCAGACTATGTTACAGGTACAGAGCTCATGTTCACCGTGTTTTACAAATTGAGTGTTCTATAATGTCTGGGCATAAACACAGGAAAATAATTTTTCATCATGGAGGCAATGCCTCCTTCAAAAGAAGAATTAAAAAATAAACAATCTTCGAAGTTTCACTGGGGACAAAGGAAGGTGGGAATTTTACATTGTTCTCTGCAAAGTAGTTATAAAATTAGTTGAGGAGTCAAGCTCCTAATACTATTCATGTTCATATGACAGGCTTTTATGAGAATCGCAACATTTTTTCACACATGTTGTTTAATAATGTATTTAAAGAATAAGTTGAATAGACTATGACTAATGGTACATAGAGAAATAATTCTACTTTTTAGAAAAATTATATCAAGAGAAGAAAATTTAAATCATAGCCTTGTTTTAGGAGTGACATCTTGAGAATGACAATTTGATACAAGAATATGAAAAATAATTTCAATATCTACTTGCCCTCTTGCTAGATTTCATTAAAATACCAATATTTTTAACTAAAATACCAATTTCTCTTGTGAAAACAAGGCTGGAGTTCTTGACTATGAAACCTTTGCCAAGAGTTTAGAAGCTTTGGAGGCCTGGATAGTGGAAGCTGAAGACCTCCTGCAAGGACAGGACCCCAGCCACTCGTCTGACCTCTCCACCATCCAGGAAAGGATGGAGGAACTTAAGGCAAGTGTGTTCAGGTCTGATTCCCAGACCTTTTATTTTCTGTCCTCAAAATCTTAAGGAAAATCAAAACTGACATAGACCTACTCTTAATTCTGAGCTCCCTGTGAGACACTCATGGGTTCTACCTTCTTGCTGTCCTGCAAGGGGTGAACCCTGTTGGCAATGGGCAGGGCCTGATTTCCCAGCCCATAACGGGAGCTGGCCGGGACCAGTCCTAAGAAACCTCCTCACTCCTTCCCACCTCGAGTCCCTCCCCGTCCCAGTCCATCAGCTCCTTAATAGCTTGTGAGTCTCCCATCTCCACCTCTGACGTCCTCCACTCCTACTTCCGGCTACCCCAATCTCTCTGGGGCCACGGCAGTGGCCTCACACAGATCTGCATCCACCCCCTCACACACACTCTACACTCCCCCTGGCTACCAGAATGACCTTCATTTAGAAAAAATAATTTTAGTCAATTAGTTTGATTCAATCATTCCACATTGTATGTGTGTGTATATGCATCGAAACATCACATTGTACCCTGAAATGTGCCCCAAATCATGATTTGTCAATCAAAAATAATAATTGTTTTTAAAAAATGGTTTCACTTAATTATGAACTATTTTAAACATCCAGTCAAGTAAATAAAATAATATCATAGACATGCAAATTTTACCATATAATTCTTCTGGTTAAAACCCTCAGTTAAAACCCTCAGTGCTCTTAGGCTGAAGACTGTGCTTATCAGGGCCCGCGTAACTGGCTGCCGCCTGCCCTGAGTGTCTCCTCCTGCACCACTGCCCGTCTTCGCCTCCAGCCACTCGGGAGCCACGGTGCTTCCCTGTGTCTGTGCGTGTGATGTGTCCCCTTCCTGGATTCTTTTCTTGTCCCCACCGACTTCCTCCCCACCAAAAAGAGTAAAGTCCTGGTCATTTTCTTCAATGAAAGCTTCCACTGCCCATCCAGGGCTAGGCTCCCAGCAGCGCGCTTTCATAAAGCACACGTCTTTTTCTTCCATGCTCCATCATGTCCTTTAATTACTTTCATGTGAGTATGTGATGATTATTTTGTGCCCTCTACTGTTGCAGTAGTGTCTTACTCCCTCTAAGTGCCATGAGGGGAAGGACTGTGTCTTGTCAATTTTGTTCAGTGCTAATGTATACCCATGGAAATTCTGTCATTTAGTAGTTATGCTTTGGCTTTAATACTTGGGAAGATTTGTGCTTTCTTCAGGAATCATGAGCCTTTTGCAGATCATACAAAGAGAAAACACACACATGGGCAAGGGTGTCCTGACATTTTCTCCTTTCTGTAACCAATTTCCTAGATGGAGATAAGAATGCCCATGGGGCCGGGCACAGTAGATTATGCATGTTGGGAGGCAGGAGGATCGCTTGAGGCCAGGAGCTTGAAATCAGCCTGGGCAACATAGTGAGACCCTACCTCTAAATAAGAAAAATTAGCTGGGTGTGGAGGCACTTGCCTGTAGTGCCAGCTACTCAGGAGGCTGAGCTGGGAGGATCGCTTGAACCCAGGAGTTTGAGGTTGCAGTGAGCTATGGTGATGCCACTGCACTCTCGCCTGGGTGACATAGCAAAACCCTGTTGTAAAAAAAAAGCTATGCCTGTGGAAGACCAGAATAGGCAGCTTTGTCCTGTGTGTGAGAGAGGAAAGAGATCTGAAAGCAAAGACTGCTCTTTTGGTTAATTCTTACCAACTTTGAGGTTGGGGTCATAGGGCAACGTGTGGTCATTTCATAGCTCAAGTGAGACTGCGTTCTCTTTAGCAAGACCCCAACACCTTTTGTTTACCCAGCTCTACCCGCTTACTAGCTGGGTGCCCTTGAACAATTTTCTTAGTTTCTGTGCCTCTCTTTCCTCATTTGTAAAGAGGGAATACCAATGGTACTTACCTCATGGGATTCTTTTGAGGATGAAATGAGTTCTTACTTGTAAAGCTTTTAATAACACTTAATTCATAGTAAGTGCTCAATTAATGTTAGCTATCCCTGTTACAATTATTACTATCGTATAATAAAGGATCAGATTAGCATGAATAAATTAAATATAAAGGGTAAGAAAAAAGCCTTTGTATTCATCAGCATAATTTTTATCCTTTGTCAGTTCTATAAAAAATTACCTATGAGTAAATAAATCAAGTAATCAGGTAATGCAGGTAACCTACTAAGTATTCAATAAAGGGTAGTGAGTAGCTGTAGTAGCAATAGCAGCGGCAACAGTTCAATGTGAATAGGAGATTCAGCTTTTTACTATCTGTTCCTCTGGAGATTGCAAGTAAGTTTCCGGAAACGCATAGCAGAACAAAGACCAGCTTCTTCCTGAAGTCAGAAGTTCACTGTGCACTTTGGAAAAGCTCAGCCTTTTTTTGACCGTGGTACTAAACTTGCTTTTAAATCTTGCTTTTAGGGACAGATGTTAAAATTCAGCAGCATGGCTCCAGATTTAGACCGTCTAAATGAGCTTGGATATAGGTTACCTCTGAATGATAAGGAAATCAAAAGGATGCAGAATCTGAACCGCCATTGGTCTCTGATCTCCTCTCAGACTACAGAAAGATTCAGGTAGGGTAAACGAGAGATATTCCGGTCTTGGTCCTTTTGTGCTGCTATAACAAAATACCAGAGACTGGGCAATTTATAAAGAATAGATATTGATTTTCTCACAGTTCTGGAGGCTAAGAAGTCCAAGATCAAGGTGCTAGCAGGTTCAGTTGTTTGGTAGGGGCTGCTCTCTGCTTTCCAGGTGGCCCCTTCTTGCCGTATCCTTAGGAGGGGAGTGATGCAATGTCCTCACACTGAGGAGGAAGGTGCAAGGGCAAGAGTGCTGAACACTCCGCGAATCTTCCTTTACAGGGGCCCCGATCCCATTCACGAGGGAGGAGCCCTCATGGCCTAATCACCTCTTAAAGACCCCACCTCGTAATACTACCACATTGGCCATTGAGTTTCACACCTGAATTTTGGAGGGGACACATTCAAACATAGCACCAATGTATTAATAGAATATAAGTTCATGATTTGTGTATATCTATAAATTCTGGTCTTTCCAATAATACTGACAAAATTTGCACTAAAAGTAGCAAATTTAAATTGCAAAGTAGTTTTCCATGTTTGATGTACTAAATAGTCTTTAATAAGTATACTCTTTTAAGTAAGAATATATTAAAGGTACATGTATAATTTTGAGCATTTGGAAAAATTTAACATTTTAAACTTTCACTTTTTACACTTTTTAAAAAAGTTTCTTTCTCCTTTTTTTTTTTTTTAATTTTACCTCCTAACATGAAAGCTATGTGATGGTCCAATTAGAATTGGAGGCATAGATTATTTAATCTAGTTTTATATGCTAGAAATATAAAAATAAAGAGCAAAGTAGTCATTATTCCTTGTCTTTCATTCTGTCAGTAAGTTGCAGTCATTTTTGCTACAACATCAGACTTTCCTGGAAAAATGTGAAACATGGATGGAATTCCTGGTTCAAACGGAACAAAAGTTAGCAGTAGAGATTTCAGGCAATTATCAGCATCTTTTAGAACAGCAGAGAGCACATGAGGTAGGTTATGCCAGTTCATTTTTGGGAAATAAAAAAGTTTTAGACCTTTGAAAAATGCTACAAAATGCCATGTGGGAGAATTAAAATCCTATGCATTTTACTGAGTCTTCTCAAATGCATGTGTCACTTTTACCTTCTTTTTTAAAATTGGGGTTTTGCTATCTTAGTTACAAAAATCTTGTCCATTTCTCTGCTCAGTAGATGGTTATAAGCATGTGTCAGGCTTCAGTACCTTGCAATGTATAATGTCAGAATTATGGCTAAAGACTACTTGCTGGGGGTTGGGTGGGGTTGGTAGAAAGAGTGCAGACAGTTAGACAATTTGCAAATTGAGTGAGAGACTACAACATTAATATTGCCAAGGCTAATTGCTAAAGGTACTTTTATCAAAAGTCTGTAAAAATTATGTGTTCTTTAAAAAGCATATATGAATTTTATAAGAGGATATTAAGCTATCAATGATCTCCAAGTGTACCTCTTGATCAAATTGCATTATAATATTTCTCAAGAAATGCAGAGAGAACTATTAATATACGCAAAAAGCAAATTAATTAATTTGTTAACAATTAGTTCCTATTTTGCTATTTGCTGATATAACTAAGTTGTTTTGTGTGTTTATGCACGTGGAGAGATGGGACTTACCTAAGGGCAGAGAAAAGCTTAATTCATAGCTTAAAAGATAATGAAAATACTTTTAAAGCATTTTGCTGAAATTATAAAAATATAGAATTTAAAGATGTGTAAGGTATTTTCAAATTCAGTTTTATTGAGTTGACAGATGGTGAAATAAAAGACAATGGAATAAAACTACAATAAGATAGATACTATTTCATACCCACTACGTTGGCTACAATGAAAAAGATAATAGTGGTGGTGAGGGTGTAGAGAAATTGGAACCCTCTTACATTGCTGGTGGGAATGTAAAATGGTGAAGCTGCTTTGGAAAACAGTTTTGTAGTTCCTCAAAATGTTAAACATAGAGTCACTACATAATTCCACTCCTAAGTATATACCCAAGATAAATGAAAATATGTGTCCACACAAGAACTTGTACAAGTACATTGTTCATAGTGGCAGTATTCACAACAGCCAAAAAGTGGAAACCGCCCATCAGTCCATCAACTGATGACTGGATAAGTAAAATGTGATATATTCATATAATAGAGTACTACTCAGCAATAAAAAGAAATAAGGTCCTGATACATGGTGAAACATGGATGAACTTTGAAAACAGTATGCTAAGGGAAAGACAGCAGTCACAAAAGACCACATGTTGCATAATTCCATTTATATGAAATGTCCAGAATAGGCAATGCTTAAATATGAAATAGATTAGTAGTTGCTTAAGGCTGGAGGGTTGGGAGAAAATGGGGAATGATTGCTAATGCTGTGGAGTTTCTTTTTGGGGTGATGAAAATGTTCTAAAATTGATTGTGGTAATGGTTATACAAGTCTTTAAATATAGCAAAAGTTATTAAATTGAGCATTTTAATGAGTGAATTATGTGGCATGTGAATTATGTCTCAATAAAGCTATTTTAAAAACAGTGGAAATAATTTGAAAGACCTTCTACTGAAAAACAGTGAGTTCAAAAAGACCAGAAAAAGAAGGCCTTTTTTTCCTTCAACTTTTTCAAAGGTCCAAAGCTATTCTCTATGTCTGAAAATAGACCACATTTTCCACACACAATAAACCAAAAAACAAATTGTGCATTAACTTACTGTATTAGGTGCTTTTAAAAGAATGAAGGAAACACGATTCTGCTTTTAGTCATTTGGTTTTAGTAAACCAAAAGCTGAACCTTATCTTTAAGCATATCTGAATTGATGATTTAAAAATAAATCATTCCCGCACTACAGGATTTCACACATTTCCTGATTCAGCTGGAGATACTTTTCATAGTCTTGCTAAAACCAGAATATTTAGAAAGTTATCGTAGAACTGGTCACTAAAATTAGGAACTCTAAAGTATGCTCTTCTTTAAATTATAGTTGTTTCAAGCCGAGATGTTCAGTCGTCAGCAGATTTTGCACTCGATCATTATTGATGGGCAGCGTCTTCTAGAACAAGGTCAAGTTGATGACAGGTAGGATCTTTGGTAAATTATTATGAAGAGAATTTCCACAAATTAGTCATTTTCTTTTTAATTAGCAGATCATAGGGCATATATCCAGTCTTCCTAAGGCAATTGTACAACAGTGGAGCCTCAGTAATAGGAAGAGAGGCTTGTCTGAATCTCTGAAATTACTGAGTATTGTATCTTTTTAGAGAACTGCTGTTATATTATATGAAGGACATAGAGTAATTGGAAATCACCTAGCCAACCTTAGCTAGTCATCCGTAGGGACTGGAATTATGAATAGATCAGAATGAATTGTATCAGTGATGTAGCAATGGTTTGTAAACAGATGTTTCAAATATTCTTATACAATTACAGAAATTTTATTTGTAAAAGGAGCATAGAGATCATTAGTCCATCTCTCTTACTTACAGATGAAAAACCTGAGACCCACAAATGTGGACTGATTTGACCAAGGTTATTGAGACTAAGTAGCAACACATTCAGGGCTGGAGCTCCAGTGCCTGGTTCTCAGTCAGCACTGGTTTATACTGGGCAGCTTTTTCATCCCATGATAATTCGCTTGAAAATGGTTTGGTGCCTTAAATCAGATTACATTCAACCTGGAATACTTCTTCCTTTTCCTTTATGTACCAAATTATCTCTTTATTAAAAATACATAGGTAAAAATCTAGCTTGGGAATTGACAATTTTATACTATATTTACACGTCTTAGGAACAATATTTATTTTATCCCTTCTACTTTTCATGGTGATATTTGGAGCATGAACTTCATTTGTTTTATTACATTTGTACATCTTTCCCATATTTAGGACCAGTAGTTGTGGTTATACTTGTTAGTCTTTTTTCAAAAAATTACAAAATAAATCATTTTTATTGAGAGTTTTGTTTTTAACGTTTTAGAAGCCATTTAAGATTTAAGTGGATATTTCTTTGGAAGTACATGAAAGATTTTCGTGGTTAAGCTTGGAACAACAAAATGTGATGTCATATTTATTCTATTCTAAGTAAGCCAAACTTGAATGTGAGCTTTCTTGAGAATAAAACAAATTCAAATGCAATTAACTTTTATCTTTTGCTTTGTCATCTCTTAGCCAACTCTATAGCAATATTATAAATGTTCAAGTCATTAAGTAAAGTAAAATTTAATATTCACATGCAAGCCAACATCTATTAAATTTTAAATGCTAACATTTAGGGAAAAACACCAACAAGATGAAAATGGGAAGCTGGACCTAAAGATAAAGAATTTTGAAAGTTGCAAGTGAAAAACTCAGATTAGAACCTGCTGACAATAGGAAAGCCCCAGCTTACAAATCTGTTGTATTCTAAACGTTAATTGATGAGTTTTAGCCCTGGGAACAATGTCACGTTTTAAGTCGTTCCTCATGCTGGCAGGTAGTTCAGGACAGCTTGGCTGTGCAGAGTGAGGGTGAGGGCTCCGAAGAGGTCTTGGATCGTTACCTGGTAGGCAAAGCAACATGCAAGGGCCTTTTCATGTTATAGAATATTCTCAAGTCCTGAAGTTACACGTTTTCTCAGTTGACAGATACTTACAACTTTTGGGGAAATATCATGAACTTAATTCATCACATTTGAATTCTACTGCGATTGATTATTCATCTATACATATAGATACATAGATCAGAATTTCCTTTCAAAACTGAAAGTCATCATCAAAGCCTAACTAGTTATCATATGGGTCTATTTTTAAAATGAGAGAACATAAGAAAATTTTTGCTGGGGCTTTATTTAGTACTTTTTGTTTTTAATGCTGGCTGTGTTGAGTGTGACTATGTATTATTCATCTTTTGTTTAAGTTGAATTATTAAATAAGTTTTGGGACTTATAGCACATTTGGTTACAAAATCAAAATTGTTAATGGCTCTAGATAATAGGAGGCAGTCAAGAATATTCTACGATAGTAAGTGGCATTCCGATTTGGTGCCACCCTCAAGGGAAGAGAATAGGATGTCTGAGGAAGAAAAGCAAAATGAATATAATAGACAAAACACAAGTAATGTTACACTTTAATACAAAAACATGCGAATGACACTGTAATCAACAAAGAAACTCATTCTATTTGATGCTGGACAAACCCTTACTAACCAGTTCTGGGGCCACAAGTTGAATATTAAATAAAACTTGATAAAGGATTACCAATGTTTTTAAAGGTAGAAAACACAGAGGTAGGAAGAACACATTAGAAGATCTGAGATTCTTCAGCCTACAATTGAGAAAGCTTAAGTAACATTTAATATTTCCAAATATGTGAATGGCGTTTAAACAGATCGTGATGACTAGTTTTCATTTTCCTAATAACAAAGTGAAGTCAGCCTAAAATGTAAAAGGGATGATTTAGATTAATGTGTGGAATAATTTGCTAAAGATTAGGGCTGTTTATTGTGAGAGAATACTGAGAGAGTTTATGGAGTGGAGTTTTTAAAAATCTCTTTAGACTACATAGTTTGATTGAAGTGGCTTATGATTCTAGCTAAGGTAACACAGTTTTGTCCAGCCAAAGTGGCTTATGATTTTAGCTGAAGACAGAGGTTCTACATAAGCTTTGCTCCACATAGTTTCCTGCAGGGGGCCCGCAAGACCTTGTCATGCATGTTCTGTGCACGTTGCCATGAGGTGCTCAGGGTTTGGAGCTCTTCTCACTGCACCTGTGCCTTTCTACTCCTCCCCTCCCATGCTCTCAGGGAGTAAATGACAATGACCTTATTGTAAATTTTCCTTCAACCTGTGCTGAGTCTTGGTAATTCTCACCATTTGCAAACACTAGTAGTTTAATTTTTAAAGTTACTTCCAGTAGACCCAATAATAGATCACATCATGATATCTGAAGACCTCTGCCTTGGGTCACTTCTCAGAGATTAAGGTCGTGCAAAGTGTACACATTGGCTGATTATGTAACTGCATCCAAGATATGGGTGTTTTTCACCACGTAATTATCTCTTTGCCAGGGATGAGTTCAACCTGAAGTTGACGCTGCTCAGCAATCAGTGGCAGGGAGTGATTCGCAGGGCCCAGCAGAGGCGGGGCATCATCGACAGCCAGATTCGCCAGTGGCAGCGCTACAGGGAGATGGCAGAAAAGCTTCGTAAATGGCTGGTTGAAGTGTCCTACCTCCCCATGAGCGGTCTCGGAAGCGTCCCTATACCACTGCAGCAAGCGAGGACCCTCTTTGATGAAGTGCAGGTAAGGTGCAAACACACTGTTCTCAAACCTCTTACGCATTTCCACTGCACACTTTACCCTAGCCTTGGTTCCTCAGAAGGACTCTGGAGTGACGTTGGAATTGGGACAAACATTGTTCTCAAATGTCAATAGGAATATACAAAATGCTTATGTTGCAAAGCCCTCATTTAGTGATGAAATGACAGTGAGCCTTCACACAGCAAGGCCTGCAGCCACTCGCTGAGTCCCAGCACGGATGGAAAGGCTACAGCGAGGAAAGAAAACCTTTGTGTTGATGATGTGTATTTTACTCATGAGCGATTTAAACATGTAACTTAAGTACCAGAGAAGGTAAAAGGCCCTGTCCTGTTTGAGCTCCGTCCTTTCCCAGGGGGCCCTTTACCTTCCCCAGCACCCTAGACAGATACCTCCCAGCACTCTAGCCGGTCCTTTCAGCGTCTCACACACTCCTCTTCCTTGAAAGACACTGTTCTCTGGTTCCTTTCTCCTCCAGATTTCTCTGAGAGACCTCATCCGCAGACATGGCTTCAACTACCCGCTACCAGCAGACAAGGGGCAAATTTGTATCTTCTGGTCACATTCATCTGCTGAGCTTTCAACTCATGTACCCGACCAGCATTTGGATTTCTAGCTATGTGCTCGGCAGATGTAATGCACCCTGTGGGTCTCAACAGAGCCTGTGATCTCTGGACCAACCATTCTCTCTTTCTTATGTACCCAATTTGGGGAAGTGTCATCACCAGTCTATCAGTGTAGGAATCCTGGGGTCATTTAAGAGCTGTACTTCCTTGTCTCTCACCTCCCCCCATGTCTAATCTGCCCCAAGTTTCGTTTCCTGCTGCCACTGCCTTGGCTGGGTGCTCGTGATGTGTTGCCTAGATGGACAATAGCTTCCTAACCTGTCTCAGTATGTCCAACATATGTCTTTCTTCCATTCTGCCTTCACTCTGATGCTGAGTGCTTTTATGAAAAGTTTAATCCAAACACATCACTTCCCTGCTTAATATTCTTCCATGAATCTCAGTTACTTTGATTATAAAAACCAAATTCCCATGCAAGACATGGTCTTTCCTCATCTTCTGCCCCTCTCTTACATGCACTTCTTACTCCAGCCACTGAAAACTATGTCCAGCTTCCTGAAGTCATCATATTTCTTCTGCATAGTGAATTTATTTGCCCATCCTCATCCCTGTGGGAGACAACCTCTCCTCTGCTCCTGGTCACACTTATCTCACCACACCAGGTGTTTCTTAATCTGGGCGAGTTCATATGTCTTTCAACATTCATTCAGCCTTTACCACTTTGAAGAAGCCTCTCTAACTCTCTGTGCACTCCCTTCTGGGCCCAGTGTCCCTCTGTATTCCAGTTACTAGTCTCATAGAGGCATTTCCATATTGCATAGCGATGGTATTTCACTTGGGGCAGAAACTAAGCTTCTCCCCACTGTGCTCTCATTCATTTATACATTGGTGCATTCATGTACAAAGTATCACCTCAGTAAATGCTTATTGGATGAAAGAGGACATGCTATGTATGCTAAAATTTAGGGCCACTTAAAAATACTTGTAATAGGGAAATGGCAAAGAAAAGAAGGAGAAAGTAACAAGTTGTGGTTCCTTTCAGTTCAAAGAAAAAGTGTTCCTGCGACAGCAAGGCAGTTACATCCTAACTGTGGAGGCCGGCAAGCAGCTCCTGCTCTCTGCAGACAGTGGAGCTGAGGCCGCTTTGCAGGTGGAACTCACTGAAATCCAAGAGAAATGGAAATCAGCCAGCATGAGTCTGGAGGAACAGAAGAAAAAACTGGCCTTCTTGTTGAAAGTAAGTTCCCCTTAAAAAAAAAAAAAAAAAACCTTTTAATACTTATGCTGCTTTTCCCTCCCATTGTTATCCTGAAAATCAAGTAATGCAAAGATCATTAAGTAATACCTTGCTGTATTTTGCTCCCCTGTGTTTTATTCAAGACTTTGTCCTGTCTTGCATGAACTGGAAAAGTTTCTCAATTTTCAGCATGTCATCTTTCCAGAAAATCCTCCAACAAAGTAATTTAAAGTCTAATAAGACTGTCCAAACTATGAATTCTGATTAATGGCCAGTGTGAAGCCTTAGCCATGTATGACTTTATAAATCCATACAGAAATTCAAAGAGTGGATTCTGCTCCCTAATCTAAGACTCTAAAGTGGTTTTCAAGATTGATATCTCTTCTTTTATAGCAGGGGAAAACCAACCCAAAAAGATACTCTTGATTTAGCTTAGCTTATCCAAGACAGTTGCCTTGAGATAAAATCTCCAGGAGGTATATCCAGCCCTTCATTGGATACAGATTGCATACTGATCATACAGTTAATCTGGAAAATGTAGATTTATCCAGACCTCCCACAATATGCTTTTATTCCTCACTCTCCAATTCCATGTCTAAGACATAATTAAATCAACAGTTTAAAAAGGACATGGGCTCTACATTCAGATAAACCCAAGTTAAAAACACAGTAAACCAAGTGACCTGGTTAACTCAACCTACCTAAGCCTCAATTTCCACATCTGTAAAGTGGGTATAATTTCACCTCCTCCATGTGGCCATTGTGAGGATTTAATGAAATAATGAAGATAAATCACTTGGTACCATATCTGGCATATATTGAACACTAAATAAATGATAGTAATTATCATGGTTGAGGTTGTTATCATTTTAAAAAGTGAACACAGCCAAATGCTAAGGTCTTATGTATATTGATAATCACCAGCACTTCAATGAGATTATTAAATTTGGCCTATTGCATGTTTGAATCAAAGGTAATAACTACTAATAAAATTAATGGAAGGGATTTGGGTTTTTTTAAAATGCTTAAAGAATGTACACCCATTGGGTTTATTCTACTGAATTTTATTTAATAATATATTACCTTCAGTGTAAGAAGCAATCAATCACAAATGCCACTGAAATAAAGAACTATTATTTGCACACAGCACAATTCATCAGTAATGTAATATGCCTGATTCTTTTTTCTTCCTTTTGCTTTTAGAAAAGAATTTAAAACATTGTAATTCATTCTGTAGAGAACATGTTAATCATATATTTTTTTAAATTTGTGATGTGATTTTTGGAGACACTCCCAAGATTTAATAAGGCGTGATGTCTGAGTCACTGCATTGCTTTTCTTATCTGTCTGTTTGTTGGTGTATAAAACATCCACTTTGATAGATGTTTGCAGGCCATGACATTGAGTTATTTCCTTATAATTCATGTAGTAAAATGACTTGGTTATAGCTTCAGAATCTAAGTCATCCTTGGAAAGAAGAATCCTTATTTTTCTCTTGTTAAAGTTCGTTTCATTTTGAATTATACACTACCATCCTGTTTGCCTGAGAAGGACTTTATGAATCTAAATTTTAATATTTATCCAGCCTCAGTTTAGCGTATCTTTTCACTGCAGCTATAATACTTACCTATTTTTAGCTCTTAATGCTCTTAGTAAATATGTCAAAATACAGCCATTATCATTCCAAGCCATGCACATTCATCTTCTACACTGTCATCTCTTAATTTTGTTGTGAAAAATAGGAAGCTGACCCTATCTCTTTTAGATCAGTAAACATTATGGAATGAATGTTGACATATTTCACACTGTGTGATGATTTTATTAAGAATGTTGTCCCATTTAAACAGAAAGAGGATCTTTTTATCTACCCTCACTCTGCTTAGCATGGATGAACTAAGTGTAGTCTAGGAACACAAAGATATTTTAAAATAAAAGGGAATTGGAACAAATCTGTCCATGTTAGAGAAAAGTTTTTTAAGGGTTTTTTTTTTTTTTTTTTGCTGGTATTTGGGAAGAGGGAATGTAGTCACACACTTGAGGAAGTTCCATGAAGGAATTTTAAAGGGAAAAGAGACTCCTGGGCCAAACTCTCAGTTTATTAGAAACCAAAAGGCATTTTGAGTAAGGAGGTACGTAAGTCAGCACTGCTTCCAGAGACAGTTGTGGTAATAGTACCTACGGGTTGTTATGCTGAAAATAAGGTGTCAGAAGAGAAGACAGAAAGAATCCAGACAAGAAAATATTGGTGGTGATGAAAGAGAGATTGTGAGGGAAGATGCAAGGTGCTCTCACACCATGCTACCTGGTAACAGTGATCCCAGCTGGGATTCTAGTTGTCCTTCTGTGGGAACTCAGTAAGTCATGGTGTGGGGAATGGCCACTTGGGAGGGGCCCTGAGGAGGAGGAGGCCAGGAAATGACAATAGGACAAATGGATGGTATTGGACAAAAAGAATGAGACCTGTTTAGTTGAATTTAATTTTCATTGGCCCTAAGACACTAATATGAGTTAATGTGTAGGTAAGGTGCTATGACGAATCGATCTCTACTGTGATTTCTTTCATTTTTTTTCTTTTACTTTTTTTAATTATCAAAAAACACGTGTCTAATAAAAAATTCTGTAATAATTGAAGTATGTGGAATAAAAAATGAAATTTCCTTTACACTACCATCCAAATTCTACTGTCTTCTCCAGGTCACCATTGCTACCAGTTTGGCATGTAACCTTTCAAAACATAACTGCAGAATGTAGGTTTCCTTTTGTCAGTACACGGAGATCTACTGCATTGTGTACAGCCACTCTCTACCACCCACCCAGCTGTGTTCTCTCCAGAGCACTTATCACCACTTCACATAGTAGAGATACATTTCTTAAACTGTGCATTCTCTCTTCTTCCACTTTTTGATTTGTGTGGGTTTTCCTGTATTATACGTTTAATCCTTTGCTCCATATGTTTCAATACTAACCACATAAGGGCAGTCAAATGCCGTGCCTTTTGTAGTGTGTTTCCCCATCTGTAACAATTGAAATCTATGTGGCTAATACTATTTATATATCTAATTAAATCAGAGTCAAGGCTATATTATTTGTACATTCCATCTCGCTCCTCTTACCCAAATGTATTTGGATTCTGAATGAGATTCCATATCCTCCTTTATGTCCCTTACAATGCATTCAGGAGAGGGGAACGCTGGGTGCAGTTGTGGGTAGGGTTAGGAAACAGGCAAAGTACTGGGATTGCACTCCTGCCTCTACACACAGGCTGGGATTCAGGTAGCATTTTTGCATGCCCGTGATATTCTGGGCTTTGTGCTTGGTGCTTTGACACCCATTTCCTCCTCTGTCCTCCAACAAATGTAGAAAGTTTATATTATTTCCATTTTAATAGGGAAAATTGAGACATAGAGCATTGTCTGTTTAAAGCCACATAGATAGTAGGTAACAGAGTCAATTTTGAATCCCGCTCTGATGACCATGGCGTGCTGCCTCCCCTGGCAATGGGTGTGGGCACACCCTCACACTGCTCATGGCTGTGCCTGTAATCCTTTCTCAGGAAATTAAAGAAAGTCCTTTTCTTTTCTTTTTTATTTTCTCTTTTCTTTGCTATTCTATTCTTTTCTTTCCTTTTCCCCAGTTTCCTACATCAAAACAATTTATGCCATTTCTTTCTCTTCCCATGCTAGGACTGGGAAAAATGTGAGAAAGGAATAGCTGATTCTCTGGAGAAACTGCGAACTTTCAAAAAGAAGCTTTCTCAGCCTCTGCCAGATCACCACGAAGAGCTCCACGCAGAACAAACACATTGCAAGGTAAATTACTGGACTGAGATTTTCACTATCTTCCATCTGTGTGCCTCTGCTGGAACAGTGTCTTTGAGGCCATAATCCAGTCAGACTCCTATGGCTGTCGACATGCAGATACAAGACCCTGGTGCATTGGTGCATGACATAAGGGCAGACAACTCTGGCAAAACTTGGACTGCTGATTTATGGCAGTTGATGAAATTATAGACTAGCTTATGGATTACTCTGAGGAAGCAAATGAAAATTTAAAGTGCAACACTAAAAGATATTGAAAAGCTGTGTCAACAGCAATAAAAGAAATCTTTTTAAAGCATCAACACTGGGGAGTCATTCTAGCAAAAGAGTCTAGTTTACAGCAAGAAGAATAAGGATCAACAGCCTGGAACATCTGTAGACAGTGGCCCTCGGAGGAACACACCCTGCCCTCCAGGCCACTCTACAAGGAAGAGGGAAAAATAGCTGATCTCAGTTATTGCATGAGACACACAATCCTTAAGTGACTCAGAGCTCTAACTACTTAAAGATTATGATTAACACCTCAAATGGTACTTGGAAGCAAATCAGACCACTCCCCGCATTATAAGCTCACAAAGACCAACAAGATTTAGTGGCTATAAGATTCCTTCCATTCATACCCCTGTAGCCAAGTGGAGTGTCCAAATAGCAATTCCCTGCAGAGCTAGGCCAACCATATCAAAAGTACCTTTAAAAATCCTTTTCTGTTTTATTCTATAGCTAATGGAAAACAAAAAAAAAAAAAAAAAGGCTTTTCTTCCAAATTAAACATGTCCTTAGGTTCCCCGGGCATTTGCAAATTATTGCTCTAGGGTAATTTTATTTATTTATTTATTTATTTTCCTTTTTTTATTTCAGCATATTATGGGGCTACAAATGTTTAGGTTACGTATATGGCCCTTGCCCTATCCGAGTCAGAGCTTCAATATATTGTAATATATTGAGATAACAGGGAGGAAGGGAAGTCAATTGTTCTTTTTGATGAGTGTGGTTTTATGAAGACAGAGGGACAGCCGCTTCCGGCACCTGTTGATCTTTAATTCAAAATACTCATTATACCAAAGAGTCATGTTTTGGGGTAAAACTTCCTGAGGTCCTTCACTTGGATTGTAATCAGGGGTTCTTTGCTTCACCTTGGCTAAGAATTCCTAAGTATTTAAGAGGGACTAATTGTTAAGTCTAGAACTCATGACAAGTATAGACATAAGAAGTCTTCCTTTCACATTAAAATTCAAGGATATTCTTTGAAACTCGAAAAAGACATATTTAGGAAAATTAAAAAGTACTATATATCATTGATGGAAAGTGAGTGAAATACTATGTTCAGATTTTATATTCAAAGTATGCAACGGTGGCAAAGATTAAAAAGAGTTTATTTCAAACCTGCAATTGTAAGTTTATTAAAAAGTATTAACGAAAATTTTCACAGAGAAGGAAGGTGCATTTATTAGGCTTCTCCTATGTGCCAGTGGCTCTACTAGTGTTATCTCAGTTAGCATGAACACAACAAGCTCGTGAAAGCATTCTGTTATACCCTTTTGCAGACGAGAAAACTGAGGCTTCTTGAAGTTTAATAACTTTTCAAAGTTAGTAAGTATCAGGGTTGCCTGAATCTACAGACTCTGTTTTTACCACACTGACTCATCTAATGGATAGATGTACTGAGTCTGAAACAGTTAGTTGTTGGGGGTGTTACTGTTTCCTTTTTAATCAATATACCAAATCTGAGTTGGGATCTAGAAATTGGTATAAAACGAGGAAAATCTTTACATAGATATAACAATTTAATATGTCTAAGGCTATAAACAGAAATGTCACATATTTAATTCACCTAGATGGTTTGGTTTTTCAGCCAAATGCTGTTGCCATGGAACCTCATTTTTCATCTCCCAAAATACATGACAGTTATAAACACACCCTGCTATTGAATTTGTAGATTAAAAAAAAATTATTTCAGTCTAGTTCTCTGCTACTCTTCCCCAAACCATGCTCAGCAGCAAAACAAAGCAATTACCTGGAAAATTTAGGCTAAAACCTTGTTTGCCTAAATTGCCTGGGAAGTTAGCCTCAGACAGCGTCGTTAATTGCCTGTGCCTTTGAAAACCTGTCTCCTGTATGAAGAAACATAAAGGGAGGAAAATGCCACGTGAAATATTCTATTCATGCATGAAATCATCTAGAATCTAAAAACAACAAGTGGTTATACAAATTGCAAAACTGTTCATTGGTCAAAGCATTCCAAAAACTAATGTCAACTCATTTAAATATTGTTATATGGATTTTTTTCTTTAATCATTCACCAAAGGGACAGGGTACATATTCCTTTTTTACTAACTTAGAGAAATCTCTGATCCTGCAGAAAATATATTCAGTGCATTATTTTAAATTGAGTAGTAACAATAGCAACAGATCTACTCAGCTATTACATTATAAGTATAGATCACAGAATATAGCAACTCGTCATGTTTGGAAATGAAAAATTTAGGTGTCTTTTTTTAAAAAAAATATTTTATCAGTGTGATCCGTAACTCAGCGAAAGAAGAATGGATGGGTTAGGGCTTATGAAGTCAGTTTAAAGTAAAGAAGATCAATGCAGTGATGAAACTTCAATTTCAAAATAAACATCCGAAAAAAGATCAATGAAATGGTAAATATACCGCAGGAAGGGTCTACAAGCAATCATATTTTATCAGAATCAAATTACATACGACGTAAAGTACAAGTAAACCTCCATTTATTGTGCTTTGCTTTACTGCACTGTGCAGATATTGTGTTTTTACAAATCGAAGGTCTGTGGCGACTCTGCATGGAGCAAGTCTATCAGCACCATTTTTCCAACAGCATGTGCTCACTTTATGTTTCTGTGTCACATTTTGGTAATTCTCACAATATTCCAAACTTTTTACTATTATTATATCTTTTATGGTGATCTGTGATCCATGATCTTTCATGTTATTATTGTAATTGTTTAGGAGCATGATGTACTGCATCCATATATAAAATGGTGAAATTAATCACCAAATGTTGCATGTGTTCTGACTGCTCCACCAACCAGCCATTCCCCCACCTCTCTCCCTCTCCTCAGGCTTCCCTATTCCCTGAGACACAAGGATATTGAAATTAGGCAAATTAATAACCCTACAGTGGCCCCTAAATGTTCAAGTGAAAGGAAGAATTACACATCTCTCACTTTAAATAAAAAGCTAGAAATGATTAAGTTTAGTGAGGAAGAGCTATTGCAGGCCAGGATAGGCCAAAAGCTAGGCTTCTTGTGCCAAACAATTAGCCTAGTAGTGAGGGCAAAGAAGAAGTTCTAGAAGGAAATTAAAAGTGCTACTCCAGTGAACACATGAATGATAAAGTGAAACAGCCTTATTGCTAATAGAAGAATGTTTGAGTGGTCCGGATAGACAGTCAAACCAGCCACAACATTCCCTTAAGCCAAAGCCTAATCCAGAGCAAACCCCTCATTCCCTTCAATTCTATGAAGGCTGGAGAGAGGAGGAAGCTGCAGAAGAAAAGTTTAAAGCTAGCAGGGGTTGGTTCATGAGGTTTAAGGAAAGAAGCCATCTCCATAACATAGAAGTGTGAGGTGAAGCAGCAAGGCTGCTGGAGAAGCTGCAGCAAGTTAGCCGAAGGTCTAGCTAAGATAACTGATGAAGGTGGCTACACAAAACAACAGATTTTCCATGTAAGCAAAACACCCTTCTATTGGAAGAAGATGCCATCTAGGACTTTTATAGTCAGAGAGACTTCAAAGCTTCAAAGGACAGGCTGACTCTCTTGTTAGGGGCTAATGCAGCTGGTGACTTTAAGTTGAAGCCAATACTTATTTACCATTCTGAAAATCCTAGGGCCCTTAAGAATTATGTTAAATATACTCTGCCCATGCTCTTTCAGTGAAACAACAAAGCCTGGATGGCAACACTCTGTTTACAGTACGGTTTACTGAATATTTTAAGCCCACTTTTGAGACCTACTGCTCAAAATAAAAGACTGCTTTCAAAATATTACTGTTCATTGACAATGCACCTAGTCATTCAAGAGCTCTGATGGAGATTGATGTTGTTTTTCCTACTTACTAACACAACATCTATTCTGCAGCCCATGGATCAAGGAGTAATTTTGACTTTTGAGTCTTATCGTTTGAGAAATATGCTTTGCAAGGCTGTTGCTACCATGGATAGTGATTCCTCTGATGGATCTGGGCAAAGTAAACTGAAAACCTTCAGGAAAAGAATCATTCTAGATTGCCACTGAGAACATTTGTGATTCACGGGCAGAGGTCAAAATATCAACGTTAGCAGGAGTTTGGAAGAAGTTTATTCCAACCCTCATGGATGACTTTAAAGAGTTCAAAACTTCAGTGGAGGAAGTCACAGCAGAAGTGGTAGAAATAGCAAAAGAACTAGAATTACAAGTAAAGCCTGAAGATGTGACTGAATTGCTGCAATCTCATGATGAAACTTGAATGAATGAGGAGTTGCATCTTCTAGATGAACAAAGAAAATGATTTCTTGATATGGAATCTACTTCTGGTGAAGATGCTACAAACACTGTTGAAATGACAACAGAGGATTTAAAATATTACATAAACTTGGTTGATAAAGCAGCAGCAGGATTTGAAAGGATTGACTCCAACTTTGAAGAAGTTCTACTGTGGGTAAAATGCTATCAAACAGCATGGCATGCTACAGAGAAATTGCTCTCGAGAGGAAAATTGATCTACATGGCAAATTTTATTGTCTTATTTTAAGAAATT
Source organism: Lemur catta (assembly GCF_020740605.2). NCBI lineage: Eukaryota > Metazoa > Chordata > Mammalia > Primates > Lemuridae > Lemur > Lemur catta. The sequence continues at coordinate 134,984,381 of NC_059129.1, read as the reverse complement.
GTCACAGCCAGCCCAGCCGTCAGCAACCACCACCTGGATCAGTCAGCAGCCACCAACATCAAGGCAAGACCCTCCACCATGAAAAAGATTACAACCCAGTGAAGGCTCAGAGTATCATTAGCATTTTTTAACAATAAAGTATTTTTAAATTAAGGTGTGTACAGTTTTAGACATAATGCTGTATGCACTTAATAGACTACACTATAGCGTGAACATAATTTTTATATGCATTACGAAACCAAAAAACTCTCTTTAGTGCAATATGCACTTTATTGCAATGGTCAGGAACCAAACCAAACCTGCAGTATGTCCAAGGTACACCTGTTCAAATAGAGTGATATGGAAGGAAATTATGTCAAGAGGGGATTCAAAAACATTTCAGAAAATGTTGACAGTAGATGTCCATGGGTATTTAAAAAATTTTTTTTTTAATTTAGGAATTAGAGAATGCAGTTGGGAGCTGGACAGATGACTTGACACAGCTGACGCTGCTGAAGGACACCCTCTCTGCGTACATCAGTGCCGATGACATCTCCATCCTTAATGAACGCATAGAACTTCTGCAAAGACAGTGGGAAGAACTATGCCACCAGGTAAGATAAGTTCTAAAGATGGAATTACCTCAAAACAGTGGAGAACTGGGAAATGAATCAGAATGTCAAATGGCTTCACCCAGATCTGGACCCATCCTGTAACTCATAGTATGGATGAGGAAAGAACCCTGTGGTTATTACCGGGATATTTCAGATTATCACAACTATATTTAATATTAAATTTTAGATTCACTTATCTTCCTTTCACTTTTGCTAGCTGGCATAATATTTTTAAGAGGAAGCACAATGTTGTGGTTCACAGCTGTGGTTTTGTTAGGTTGGTATCATTTGAATACGTGAAAAACCATTGTGTATGCAATTTCAGGTTATACTGTGGAGCTGGTTTTGTTCATGGAACATCCACTGTTACTCTTAATTTACTGTAGTTGTTGCTTAGTAATTCATGGGTATATGGCATTTTTAGTCATACTTTATTCTTTATTAAGTACCTTCTATGTGCACCATACCTTAAGAGAGATCCCACATTAGGTTTTGAGTTGGAAATGATGGGGGAAATATTGGTGGAAAGGCAGCAAGAAGACACCCTAGGCAAAAAGGCATAACAGATTAAAAGGCTGACAAGTTAAGGGCAGGTGGCTGCCTCAGTGCCTTGAGGTCATCCTCTCCAGGAAGTAGGGGCTGTGTCTGTCTCGTTACTTGTGTACCCTGAGTACCATGCCTGGCACATAATAGGCTATAATACATATTAAATATTTGTTAAATGGGTCTGCTGTATTAATTATTGTGAATTTAACAAACTGTAATACATTCGTCTGCCATCAGGTTCACAATTGAGCTAAGACTGAAATCAGTGTAGAAAGAAGAAAACCAGGAATAAATAGGAGAAAATAATGTATAAGAACATATAAAGATGTAGGCAAGCTGGCCAGGCATGGTGACTCACACCTGTTGTCTCAGCACTTTGGGAGGCCAAGGCAGCAGGATCGCTTTAGCCTAGGAGTTCGAGACCAGCCTGGAAAACATAGTGAGAGCCTGTCTTTACAAAAAAAAAAGAAAAAGAAAAAGAACCTGGGCATAGTGGTATGTACCAGTAATCCCAGCTGCTTGGGAGGCAGAGGCAGGAGGATTGCTTGAGCCCAGGAGTTCCATCCTGGGTGACAGAGCAAGACCTTATATCTAAAAAAAGAAAAAAAGATCCAAGCAAGCTATAAGGGCCGTGGGGATTGCAGAGAATAAATGAAACGTTTCTTGAAGTGGATAAATCTTTTTTTCTTAATACAATTAAGTTTTTTTTTTTTTTTGAGATGGGGGTCTCACTCTTGCTGAGGCTGGTCTCAAACTCCTGAGCTCAACCAATCCTCCCACCTCAGCCTCCCAGAGTGCTAGGATTACAGGTGTGAGCCATTGCGCCCATATGGAGAGAACAGATCTTGAAATGAGTCCTGAGATGGGAAGTGGTGGAGATAGAATGGGAGGAAATAAACAGATTTGTTTGACGACAAGGTTGCAGCTGGAGCGAAGGCAGGAAGCAGAGGGCCTGGCTGGGTGAAGTGGGTGTGGGGAGGCTGAGGAAGAGGCTGTTGAGCAGAGGCCTCTTCTGCCCGTCTACACTCACGCCTGTGTGCCCATGCCACCTGTGCTGTCCTAAAATCTCTTCTCTCTCTCATCCCACCACTCTCTCCGACTTTAGGGATGCTTATCCTCACACTTCAGGAGCTGTTAAACAGTTTAAGAGGCTCAAAGTCTTTTGGTTTTTGTGACATAAACAAGAAGTGTGTTCTTAGGAAAATTTCTGTGTGCATGCTTTGATTAAAACCCAGATTTTTCTCAGACTATAGATCAAAGGAAAACTCTGGAGCACACTTGGTAGATGTGCGGACAGTTTCTTGTGAATATATGCTTTTATGCTTTTAAAAAGGGGATATGAAGAGATGACTTTCACCAACATGTTAATGATTTGAGTTCAAAATGAATTTAGCTACTTTTCACAGAGTTCCATGTTCTCAGTGAATATTTTGAAGGTTAAGAAGATTATGGCTATGCAATACTTTTTGATTTAGGAAAATTTGTATAAAAATGCCATGGAGTTATTATTATTATTAGTTATGAAATTATATGTTTATATGTCATAAAATTATTCACCAGACTTAGATATATCTGGGCAACAGTCTGTTTGTAAATACATTTCGAAAGCTGCTGTTGATTATATGATATGCTGTGAAGAGATTAATACCTTGCACCTAGTAGAGTAAGAAGTTAAAAAGAGGAAGCCAACTAAATATAGAAACTTTGTGTATTGAAGGGTCTTAAGGCATGAAGTGAAAGCATACTTATCTCGTATATCTTAGTCCATTTTGTGTTGCTACAAAGGAAATACTAGAGGCTAGATAATTTATAAAGAAAAGAGGTTTATTTGGCTCACAGTTCTGCAGACTGTACAAGAAGCATGGTGCCAGCATCTGCTTCTGGTGAGGGTTTCAGGAAGCTTCCAGTCAAGGCTGAAGGGGAAGGAGGAGCAAGTGTGTCACATGGCGAGAGAAGGAGCAAGAGAGAGGGGAGGAGGTACCAGGCTCATTTAAACAACCAGCTCTTGCGTGAACTACCGGAGTGAGAACTCACTAATCACCACTGGGAGGGCACGAAGCCATTCATGAGGGATCTACCCGCATGACTCAGACACCTCCCACCAGGCCCCACCTTCAACACTGGGGGTCAGATTTCAGCATGAGATTTGGGGGGAAAACATCTGCTGTTGATTATATGTGCTGTGAAGAGATTAATGCCTTGCTCTTGTGAGTAGACTAAGACATTAAAAAGAGGAAGGCAATTGAATATATAGTGTTTCTAGAAACTTTCTACATTGAAGTGTCTTAAGGCATGAAGCTAAAGCATGTTTATCTCATATTACCTCCATCTAAATAAAAGTATTTAAACCAGTGAGAGTTTAGTCATGGGTTTGCTCAAGGTGCCAGGATATAACTCTAAGGAGAGAAAGAGATTAGTTTCTAGTTCTTCAGTTAGTTGTTTCTGGTGAACATTCTGTCAAGTATGAAACCACAAAAGGAAATGAGCTGCGTCCATGTTTTATTGTACAAGTCAAAAAACTTGAGTTAAACCTGGTGATATCCATGCTAAGGAGCAAGTAGTCCGCTCCTATTCTGACGGAAGCCGTTGATGAGGAGTCAGGAGTAATTGGAACAGCGGTGGGAATGAGGAAGACAGGCTGTAAGTAAACGTTGCAGGGTGGGGTCGATGCGTAAAAGTCTCCTGTTTCAAGTGGACTCTCCTAGTCATGTGTCGTGCATGTGTGCAGCCCGAGCTTATGCTTGCTCTCATTCCCGTTTTGGTTTGTAGATCTGTGAGTAATTCTAGTTGAAATATAAACATATATCATCATCATAATTGCTCATTTTTTCAAAATTTCATGGTAAAAATAATTGAAGTAGAAAAGGATGTATTTCCTGTTCAGTTGCCCCACACTTTGGACGTTTTAGCCGGTACCTGTCAGCTGTTGGCAATGCAGTTATATTTGTGCCCTTGCAAAAACATAAATATGTACTAACTGAGAAATGATTTGAGGGTTTCGGCTGAGTCCAAAGAAAGAGATGGTCATGTTAACTCATCGTTTACAAGCCAAAAGGAAAATACCATCCCCCTCATGAATTTTTATCTTTTGAAATGCTTTTGGCCTGGGTTTGCTCCCAGCTTGTAGCCTAGCTGTTTCAGGTATAGCTCCACAGTAAGCCAAGGAAAGCCACGCTTTCGTGGTGTGTGATAAACACTAGGAATGTATATTCAAGCTGTTTAGTGGAGATACTGAACATGTGAGTGTCAAGAAGAAAAAGATTAAAAATTTAAATGCTGCCCTGTAGTCATGTATAATAGCAGTAGCAGCAGCAGCAGAAGCATAGTAATGGAGAGCTTTTGTTAGGTCTATAGTGTATACTGGTCACTTTCTTAGCTTACTTTCTGGTTTATATTGTATTAACTGTACACAGGACAGCACTTAACACGTTGTAGACACTTGTTTACTACTAACAATAAACACTTGTTTAATGAATTTTGGAACAATCATAAGATTAATTTACAAGTGAGGAGAGTAAGGCTTAGAGAAGATGAGTAACCTTGTCCTGGTCATATCATTAATAAGGGATGGAAACAGGTTTGGAATTTCAGCTACTTCTGGATATTTAATTATAATATCATATGGCAACCTGTATCAAAAGACTTGAATTTTGCTGGTTCTGTCTCGTAGTGACTGTAAACAGATATCTCAAATGTGTCCAACTTTCACTCTCCTTGTCTCTGGAATGGGAATAAAAATACCCACCTCTCAAAGTAATAGGTAAAATCTTCTATTACATGGTCATCTTCCCAGCATCTGCGGGGAGTAAAGCCCTAGAATTCATTTTTGGTTCATGGCCAAGAGTAGGTAAGGTGCTACTCACAGCCAGACTTGTTCATCTTAAGTCCGAAGGGCAGGGGTTTCTAACCTTTTCTTAGAAAATAGTTACTTTGAGAAGTCCCAGTTATGCAAATACAGTTTCAGCTTGGACATCAGTTGAACCAGAATTCTAACTATCAGCCAGACTCCCGCCTCTGATGCTCTGTGAATGAATGAAAGTGAAAAGGTCATAGTCACCAGAGAATTCAAAAGCTTAGAGACCCTGCAGAAGATCAGAATGCACTCTGCCCTCCAAGTTAGAGAGGAAAGGGATGCTTGAAGGACTGTGCTCTTAGGCACTGTGTTGGGTACAGCTTCAAATAGGCAAAATTTGTCTCCAAATCTTTCTAGCGTGTGTTTTCTTAGCTATTTCCATTCCTAGCAGTGTGTTCACTGCCTTTTGGGTATTCTGTATTCTTCTGCCAAAAAAACAAAAACAACTAAGTGGTAAACAGAATTATACTAATGGGGAAATGATTAATGGATTCATCATTGTCACCCAACCCAGAAAAATTTTTATTTTAGAAAATCATAACTCAAAAGAATGACTTTCTAAGGGTGGCATTTCAACTAAGGTAGTCTATGGTGCTCACTGTCTAGGCAGCTTGCTCTGCCTGAGGCTGGCCTTGAGAAAGGTCGGTATCCTGGGCTCATGGCCTAATTCCCATCTGTTTTCTTGGATACAGAATCACAAATATTTGGGGTCATGTGAGATTTTATATATCATCCGCCTAATCATTAATAGAGCCAATCCTAGGCAGAATTGATAATTAGGAAGTATATGGCACCTTAGAAATATTTTCATTTTCATCTTCAAAAAGAAGTTCATTTGAAGTACATAAAAAGTAAATGGATTGATAGAACAATATATGTATTAAAGCAAAATATAACAAAATGTTAACGATTTCAGGGTCTAGGCATATATTGTAAGTGCTTACCATAAAATTCTTCCAGCTTTTCTGTGTTTGAAATTTTTAATAATAAAATGTTGGGGAGGAAAGAAAACTGATGGGAAGGTGTTTAATGCAATGAATCGGTAGTGGAATGGCGTTGTCAGCAAGACTGTGTGGAAGAACATTTTTAAGCCTTCTTCTGACCACTCAAATCAATATTATGTTTTGCTCATCTGTAGTGTAGTTCAACTGAAAACGTTCCTTAGTATCTCAACCAGCACTGTAAAAACAAGACTTCTGTATTATGAAGTCAGAGAACTGTAGAATTCTGAAAAGGATCATTCTAGACCTAGTGATAAGAAAACAAGCCCATTGTATCTATAATGTATGAGGAACTCTGACAACTCAATAATAAAAAGACAATCCAATTAAGAAGCGAGCAAAGAATTTGACTAGATAGTTCTCGAAGAAAATATACAAATGGCCAAGAAATATGTGAAAAGATTCTCCACATTATTAGCCATTAGGCAAATTCAAATCAAAACCACAGTGAGATAGCACTTCATACCCACTGTGATGATAATAATCAGAAATTGGATGAAGATTTAGAAAAACTGGAACCCCACTGCTGGTGGGAATGTAAAATGGTGCGACCACTTTGGAAAACAATCCGTAGTCTTACCATATGACCCAGCATCAGCAAATCCACTCCTAGGTACATACTCAAGAGAAATGAAAACATGTATCCATCCAAACACTTGTGCATAGATGTTTGTAACAGCTTTATTCCTAGTAGACAAAAGGTGGAAGCAACCCAAATGTCTTTCAGCAGAGGAATTGATAAATAAAATGTGGTATATTCATACAATGGAATATATTCAACAATAAAAAGGAGTGAAGTATTGGTATGTGCTTACAACTTGGATGAATTTTTAAAATATACTAAGTGAAAGAAGCTAGTCACAAAAGGCCACACATATTGTCTGATTCCATTTCTATGAAATGTCCAGAATAGGCACATCCACAAAGACAGAAGACATTGGAACTGGGAGTGGGTGGAGAGAAGCAGGAGAGTGGCCACTGATGGCTACAGGGATTTTTATTTTTTTATTTTTTGAGTGATGAAAATGTTCTAAAATTTATTGTGGTGATGATTGCATAACTCTGTTAATATACTAAAACCCCTGAATTGTACACTTTAAACAGGTGAATTGTATGGTATGGGAAATATATCTCAGTAAAGCTATTATGCAGGGGAAAAAAGAAGGAAAAGAAACAAAAATAAATAAGTAAAAATGGAAACAACAGAGAAATAAAGGAACTTGCCAAAAGCAAAATTGTCAATATGGAGCTGAGCCAGAGGAATGTGTCCCCCCTGCCAGCCACTATCCCTGCCTCCCCCAGCCCTGCTCTCTACATGCCTGAGGCTCTGTCAATCTTCCTGCTTTTCTTGCTTCCCTTCTTTACCTATTCTTCTTTTTCTTTTCTCTTTTCTTTCTTTTTCCTTTGTCCTTCTGTTTTCTTTCTTTTTTTTTTCTTTTTTCTTCCTTCTCTACCCTTCTTTTCTTCCATCTTTCCCTTTTCTTTTCAATTTCTTTCAGAAGGTGTTCGGGGTGTTTGTGGGGAAAGAGTACATTCACTGATGATGTGTCATATCTAACTGAAAGAATTGTTGTTTGAAGATGGATTATTCAGAACCTTTAATAAGCCAACGTGCACATGACTCTTAGGGAAAGAACCATAGGGTTCAGCATCCCCCGCTTGTATTTAATGACAAATTCTAGACTTCAGGAAACAGTGGACTAAAAAGATATATTAATACAACTATTGTTCATTTTAGTCCTAGTTTATTTTCTATTTTCCTCAGGTTATGGGCTCCCCTCTAATTATCTTTTTGCCTATTTTTAAACTTTTCAGCTCTCCTTGAGGCGGCAGCAAGTAAGTGAAAGACTGAACGAGTGGGCAGTCTTCAGTGAGAAGAACAAGGAGCTTTGTGAGTGGTTGACTCAAATGGAAAGCAAAGTGTCCCAAAATGGCGACATCCTCATTGAGGAAATGATCGAGAAGCTCAAGAAGGTACAGAACGCGCGGGTACTTACGTTTCCACCCTTCCTAATGCTCAGGTACACTTCAACAGGTGCAGAAGACGGCTGTCCTCATAATTTCTTTCCTGTCAAAGGAGCACTATAGTTTAAAGGTTTTATCTTTTAATTTAAAATAAGCTTACATGGGAAGGCCTGCTTTACATACAAAATACTTTCAATTTGTGATGAAATAGATTATCTGCCGATAATGTTCAATATTTTGGAGTTTTAGCTACCTGTTCAGTAGGAATCATTTTATGTGTATTAGGTTTCTTTTATTTTGCTTTTCTGTTTTTGTTTTTAAAGAGATAAAGTCATTATAGAGGAACTAAAAGAAAAAATTCTTATGATAAATGGTAACTGACAATTTTTCTCCAAAACATAGTTTATAGATCATAGACAGTAAAATGAAGACTTTCCTGAAAATTTTGGCTTCATATTATCTTCAAGTTATGTGTGTGATATTAAATTGTTTTATATATTCAGTTGGATCCAGAACGTTTCTCATGTCTATATAGAGCTGATCAAATTTACTGGCATTTAAAAAGTTTTTGATAATTTCAGTGTTGTTTCCACATCGTTTTTGAATACTTAATCATCTTAATGTAATTGTAGTTTGTGTTTCTCATTAACATACCTATTACCATCTAATATACAAGATATATCTCGCATTTACTTATTCATTGTCTGTCCAAATGGCAGTCCTACGGGTCTATAAACTTCAAGGGAGTGTGGACTTTGTCTCTTTTGTTCATTGCTACATCCCCTGTACCCAAAGCAATGCCAAACTTCTCAGAGGCACTCGGTATTTACTGAATCAATGAATTATGGTTTCATTCTTTCTGAAAAGAAATATAAATGGTTATTAGGAAAAAATATCTTTGTCTATACACATATATAGAGAGAAAAGTAAAACTTTCAAAGCCAACATGAAATATTAATGTTATAGAAGATTGCAAATTCTATGTATGTTTATTTGGTACTATAAACCTATGAAATATGGCCTGAAATGACACAGATTTCATTTTAGCATCTGCTAACAATTGCGCTTTGCTAGTTGCTGGGTGTTGTTTGTGGTGTCTCTTTTTGTAAAGGAAAATAACATCAAGGTTTGGTAATATTGACAACATAGAAAAAAGCAATTGATAAAAAAAAGGGAAGCAAAGATATCAATGTTTACTGGTATTAACACTCAAAAACAGTTTAATTTTAAAGACAACCCAAGAGTATTACTTTACTATAAATACTTTTTAAGGCTTGGAGTAATTCCTTTGAAATAAACATTGCTCAATAAGACCACCTCAAATGTGTGATGAAATATTGTAACTATTGGTAAATGCATCCAATGTAGTAGTCTTTGATTCTCATTGTGTTGAAACAACATGAAAGGGAGGGCATGAGGAGAGCACTAAACACTGGGCTGGAATAAAATTTCCTTGGCCCCTTTCCTTCCTCTGGGGCCCTTTTTGTTTAGGTAAATGACTTGGGATGATAGTCCTGTTCCCACACCAACTTTAGAGGAAGAGAAGGTTGAAATATTCATGCTCATATAATACCTGTCTTCATATATTATTTCCTGAGAAAATATTTGCTATATAACAGGAGCTTAAGCCAAAAAGGAAAGGGTTGGTCCTAAAGATTGGATCTTGTCTCTGTGTCAGAGAGTAAGTGGGTCACTGGACATGGAGGTAGGAAATGTCCTTTCATCATCACTTAAATCACTTAAATCACACCATGTAGTGCCTATCTCTTGCATATAAACCACATGGAGTCTGTTCTCTTTAACTAAAATAATTTTAAGAGAAGCTACACAGAAACTGGGTGAATCAAGAAGGTTTGAGGACCATTGATTCTCTAAAATTAATCACTATTATTCTTGAAAGTTAATTTATCATTGATTCATGTGTTGCAAAATATTGGCATTGCATGTAGGATATCTCTTTAAAATGAAGAAGCTCTTTTAAGATACTTTGCACAAATAATATAATTGACACACACCACACACATATTACATATACACATTTATATATATACATTGTGTATGTCAATTGAATAGGTGTTTGTGTGTATATATGGCAACTATTTGTATTAGAATTTATTTTAAATATAATATCAGGTTAGTGATTAGAGCCATAAGGTATAATTTCCCAGTGTTAAAATCCTTCAAGTTTTATTTTTTGTATCTATATATGTACTTCTATTGTTTTTTAATGTCCATTTGAAGGAAATAGAGATTATTCCATTTCCTTCAAGAACACCTATATAAAAATTTAATCCTGATTCTGCATACAAACTGAAAATAATGGGTACTACTAATTCTTGTGCACATGGACTGATGTTCACACGGTGTTCTCATGCCCGAACTATTTCCAAGCAGTAGAAAACTAATTACCATGATTCTAGTAGAGGCGGGACTGAATCCATTGAGAATATGCTTTCTGACCTCTGTGATTGCTATTTGTTACACAGGATTATCAAGAAGAAATTGCTATTGCCCAAGAGAACAAAATACAGCTCCAGCAAATGGGAGAACGTCTTGCCAAAGCCAGCCACGAAAGCAAAGCATCCGAGATTGAATACAAGCTTGGAAAGGTCAACGACCGGTGGCAGCATCTCCTAGACCTCATTGCAGCCAGGTAAAGAGGACCCAAGTCAACAGGACACGTGTGGGCAACATTTTAAATGTTTCATTTACCTTTCAGTCCACCTTTCATTTCAGCTAAAGATGATCCAATAAATCACTCTCTCTTCCTGGGTTATCCCACCATTTGAAAAATGTTCATGCTGTTTTCATAATTGGCACTTTCATTAACTTGAAAATTCTCCTTCTTATTTCATAAATCTAGTGTTTGCATGTAGCTGAGAGAGAGAGAGTCATATTAATACATATCCAAACAAAATCCATTCTCAAGAGAAAATTATTTCAGGGCTTCGTGAGTATTCAGCCTCCGATCAGGAAGAAAGGGATACTGCTGACCGGTCTTTGTGGAGGGTGGTGTTGTCTGCAGTGGCAAAACATACATATTACAAAATTCCTACTCTATTTTTGGTTAGTGAGGTGTGGGAATGAATCCGACTATTGTCACTCTGCTCAGCTGTACAAATTGGCTGCTGCATTATCGTAATTTTGTGTTCAGCTTTAGCAATAACAAACGATAAGCATCTGCCTCATGTCTGAGAGGACTGTTATATTTGGTTTCTGCCATAGAAGGGCAGGGTGAGTAAACGGGATGAAAGTTAAAAAGAAAAATATTTGAGGATGTTTACGAGCAATATGAAAGTCTGATATGTTGAATGATGCACTATGTTATTTGCTGTAAGAAGAAGGAATGACTAAATAGACGCTTTGTTTTAGGTGAACTTTGCTTCGTATTGGAATGTAGGTACCCTGAGATCAGGCAGCTTTATCCATTTTATTCACCATATGTCAGAGGCACCAAGAACAGTGCCTAAATGTAATGTGGCATCAATAAATATTTCAATGAGGCCGGGCGCAGTGGCTCATGCCTGTAATCCTAGCACTCTGGGAGGCTGAGGCAGGAGGATTACTTGAGGTCAGGAGTTGGAGATCAGCCTGAGCAAGAGCGAGACCCGTCTCTACTAAAAATAGAAAAAAATTAGCTGGGCGTGGTGGCACATGCCTGTAGTCTCAGCTATTCAGGAGGCTGAGGAAAGAGGATCCTTGAGCCCAGGAGTTTGAGGTTGCAGTGAGCTAGGCTGATGCCACGGCACTCTAGCCAGGGCAACAGAGCAAGATTCTATCTCAAAAAATATGTATATATTTTTTCAATGAATAAATGAATGAATACTTAAATATTTGAGTGGATGTTCTTCATGGCAGTCAGGAGAGTTGGACTGTTACAAATGCTACGATTCACAGCTGTTTTGGGTTTATCCCACAATACATTTGTTAAATCTGGGTTTCTTTGTTTAGCCATGCTGCATAAAGGTGGACATGAAATAGTGTCTTTTGCATACTGTGTGCACTAAAACTGCACATGGGCATGACAATTCTATAAGCTGATTTTGAAAATGTTTTGTATATTTTTTTCTGTAAGGGAGTTATCAAAAAGTATCTAACTGAAGAAGGTGAGCTTATAATTTATTTTAGTGGTAATGAAACAAAAATGGAATAAGTATATGATAACTTTTAAAATGTTTAACAATAACACTGTACTAGCTCACATTTATTGAACAGTTCGTTTGTGCCAGTGACCAGTCTGCAGGCGTCATACGCTTCTTCTCAGGTATTGTTCATAGCAGGTGGGCTATGTCGAGGTGGCCTTGTTATTATAACACCCATTTCACAGATGCAGAGGCTGAGGCTCAGGCTTGCCCAGGGACGTGCACGTGTTGAGTGGCAGAGCCCGCACTCTCTGACTCCTAGGTCCATTATGCTCTCCTGCCTGTCAGGTTTGGGATTCCTTTTCCCTCTCAGAATACAGTTCAGTGGGAGATAGGTTCTGTTATTGATCTTGATAATCTAATTTCCAGATCCTTTGTAAAGCACTTACAATGTGACAGCGACTGTGAGAGACTATGGGGATGCAATGACAAAGGCCCCTTCGTTCGAGGGTAGGACTATAAACATGCAAGAAAATGAAGTAAAACAATGAGCTAAGTGCGTGCTCTGGTAAAGGCACTATGGAAGACATGGAAACAACATTTTGGCTTGAATTACTCTAAGTTTTAGATAGATGTAGGTTTTAAAAATCTAATGCTATGTTCAGTCTCACTTCTCAGTCGCTAAAATGATAACAAAATCTTGTTTCCAAAGAAGAAATTGAAGCCCTTTGTGCTATAAATATCCTTAGGGAAACTGCCCGCTTGGTAAACACCCCTGAGATTTTTTTTTCTGACAAATTATGACTCATGAATTGATTTACATTCCATGTAATCCAGTTGAGCTAGTTAATATTCTTTAACTCTTAGTGACTCAATGGTGTAGGGAATGGGGAGGCACTATGTCAAAGATATTTTAAATTAAATTTAATGTAATTTAGTTGTAAATGGTAGCTTCATGTATTTCCAGCTATTAGCCATCATTACAGCAAATGAGTTTGGTACTTTCTCCTCAGAGTCGTATTTATTTATAACATTTTTGCCTGGCTGTTCAGGTGAGAATTTTCTAGATGCTATTTAGTTTACTTTCCCAAAAAAGATACATTAACAATCTTGAATCAATTATATATTTATAAGGTACACATGCTTTGCACTATAGCCACTAAAGTGCTCACGTTTCCACTTACGAAGAGTCTCATCATACAGAGATATAATTCCCATGGGAATGGGAATTGTATATGTGTTGTCCATTTCTAATTGTGTCCTTCCAGATTAGACCATGACCTTCTGATCGTTAGGTTGTCCTGGAATTTAATGCCACTTTGGATTCACAGTCTCCCTTGCAGCCTCTCCCGAAAGACACTTGGCCATCACATTCGTGTTCCATTTCCGTGTTTATCAATGCTTCATTAGTGCACAGACTCAATGAATATTCCCACACCCATCCATCTCCAACTGTGAACTGTCAGCTGAAGTATTAGGTTGCATGATTCAATCTCATTCACGACTCTTCCCTCTTCCAACTTTTTTTCACACTGATTCATTAAAGCAGAACATAACCTAGTGTATGCCTTTTGATATTTCTGTGCTATTTTGGTACTCTTGTGAGAATGGAAAGGTTATTTTTGATGATGATCATATTTCTGAGTGAATATCTTCCCAGCTAATATAAAACATGAACTATACCTTCCAATTTTTGATCACAGAAGCAAAGAAAGAAAGAAAGAAGAAAAGGATAAACTGGTAAAAACCTATTACATACATGCAAGTAGAATACATACTTTAGAATCAATGTCATATCACCATTGGATTAGCTTAGACCATTCTGAGTACAAAATAGATGTTTTGCACTGAGTTTTTAAACTAACTGTATCACCAAGCATTGTCAGTTTTGGGGGGCAACAAAACTTGCTCGGTAACGTTTAGGACTCAATGGATAACGTTCTAGTATTCATTTCGTACTTTCTAGATTTTCTCTGCCCTTGTGACTGGTTGTTTTTAATCTGTGTATTTATTATAATCCCCTTCAACATTTGGTAGAAGTAAAATAAAAACAAACATAATTTTAAAAGTTATTGAATGCCTACTATGTACGAAGTACTGTGCCCATTGCTATGGGCCAGAGGTTGGCAAGTGTTTTCTATACAGGACCAGATAACAAATATTTTTGGCTTTAGGGGCCAGATAGTCTCTGTTGCAACCACTCTGCCACTGTAGAGTGCAAGCAGCCACGGAAAATACGTAAATAGAAAACCGTGGGTGTACTCCCATAAAATTTTATTTACCAAAACAGGTGGCCAGCTGTAGTTTGCTGGCACTTGCTCCAGGGATGTAACGATGAAAAAGAAAATGGTCCCTAATGAAGTAAGGGTGATAAGGCAGAGTCCCCAATGGCTGCGTCCACAGGGCTTTTCCCTCTGGCTGTCTCCTCCTGCCACTCTCCTGTCCGTGGCCTGGCCAGCTCCTGGTGTTCTCCATGTTCTTCCTTTTCTTCAAGTTAGAGCAGAGTCTTCCTACCTGCTCAGCGGGCTTTCTGTGCTTCTCCTTCATGGCATTGCCCTGAACTGTGTGGGATCTTGGGTGATCAATTGTTTACAGTCTGTTCTGTCTACTAAAATGTACATGAATCTAATCTCCCGTAGTGATCCCAGAACCTAATGGAGTTCTTTGCACATAGCGGTTCCGCCAGTATTTGTTGGGTTTCCCAAATCTAAAACATAGGGTGAAAGTGCCACAGAGGCAGGTGAGCTGTGCAGGCCGGGCTCAGGGGCTCGACTGCCTTCGTCCTGGAGTGTCTCTGCTTCACCAAGCTGCTTTTATCTTCTCAGTACCTCGGTTACCGAGTGTGTAAAGGGGGGGGGGTAAGAAGAGTAACTAACTCACAAGGTTATTAGGAGGATTAAATGAGATAGGACCTGTAAACCCCTTAGCACAGAATGTGCTCAATCAAGGTCAGCTTTCATCCCAGAGGGAGTTTAAAACACCGCACATGCAGTGCAAGGACGGCATTGTGGAGTCCATAGCGGCTGCTCTCAGGAGGGGTTTCAGTCTAAATGGAGTTGTACCCACATTGGAGGTCAAAGGAAACTTAATCCTGGGAACTTATGTCTAGTGTTATTACCTAAGAGTGGTCAAGCCAGAAGGTGCCTGGTCAGGATGAGGAATCCATTGATGCAGCAAATATGGAAACAGCACAGAATTAATCAAGAGGCCAGAGTTTATCCACCTCTTTTGTGGTTCTGCTGTGTGACCTAGGGCTACTGAATAACTTCTCTGAGCCTGAGCCCCAGATTCCTCATTTTCAAAATGGTCATTAAACTAACTGCCACATCACCAATGAGACAATGCAAGGGAGAGGACCGCCTATACTGTAAAACACTATGTATGCCAATCTCATTCTTTTAGATGGCTACAGAGTATTCCATAGTGCAAATATACTATGACTTATCCAGCGTTTTCTTTGTTTACAAACATCAGGATTGTTGTCATTTTTTGCTATCACAATAATCGTGTCTTTAAAGCCTTGCTCTGCCTTGCCTCGTATTTAGTTCACTGGAATAAATATACTGTGCTAACAATAATGAGTATGAAAATAAAGTAAAACATTTTTAAGCCCATGAGAAAAACTAGATAAGATAAAAAGGAATTAAACTAAGGAAATTTTGACTCAATTTTTTGAAGATCTTGAGTTTTTTAAAATGTTAATCATAATCAAGAAAAAACAAACTTACTCTGATGAAATCATGACCAATATATTCGTTTGATCAAAGCTTATATATTTCCATTTCTGACTATTAAAAATAATATATCAGAGGAGTGATTGTTTTATAAAAGAATTCACAATAGGTTATCTTTAAGTACCGAGTTTTCTGGAGTATATTTCTTATACAAAATTTCTTTATTTCTTTTATAAAGAAAATGTGTTTCCTCCAGTATTCTGTTTTCAAAACAATCAAATCACATGACCAGAACCAAATGCTTTATTTTAGTTATAATTCATCATATAGGCCTTTTTAAAAAGAACTTAGCAAATGTTAGTGATTTATTTATTTATAATTTATTTGTGTGTATACTTAAAAAAAGACTTCAAGCAACCAGCATTAGTTATATTTTATTACATTATTAGTAATTAATAATTTGGAGACTTGTCTTTAAAAGTTTAAATTATGAACTTAGTTATATTAGCACAGGAAAATTGGAAAACTCTTGAAATTCAAGAAAGAAAAATATTTATCTGAAATCCCACCAAGCAAACGAATAGATACATTTTTTTTATTATCTTAAAATGAACATATGCTTTTTGTCACCTTACATCATTTGTTTCAAAGGACAAAGGTTTTCAATACGTAAGGAGAGAATAATATTTCTTCATTATTTTTCATGCTCAAATAGGCTATTCAAAGATAAAGACCAGGCATTTTTCCCTCCCACCTTCCCAAACAACCCCCAAAACTACTTACATGAGTGAGCTGGCATATTAAACCCAAGGACAAAAGAAGTTGCTCATTTTGCTACTACCACTTGTGGAGGTTTTGTTTATTTGTTTGCATTGGAATGATTTGTTTTTGTCAAATAGCTTTCCTGGTGTAACAAACAGCCCTCAAGAAAAGTTGACCGTCCCTGCAGAAGAGCAGAGTTGTCTGCAGCCGGCATTATTTTTGCTATCCTTTCTTTAGACCTGTTGCTTCCTCCTCCTTGCAGATTACACTGAGCTTTTTCCCCTTCTTACACTCTGTGGCCTACATTCCAGGAGATCAAGCCTGGCACATGTTAATGAATGTAGGTTTTATTTAGAAACATGACCACTTGTCACTGCTCAGTGTCATGTTATCAGGCAGAGACAACCAACATTTGTCTAGAGTGAGCATTTTCATACTTCTACACACAGACAAGGGGAAACTTTCATCCCCACGCAAGATTTAGCCTTGTGCTCTGCAGAGCCTAACTTTTGCAAGTGGAAGCTTCATGGTGGTGGCAGAGGACCTGCGTGCCCTGAGGATGGCAGAGGACGGCTGCGTGGATGCAGATCTCCCAGACTGTAACTGCGATGTCACAAGGCAGGCATCTCCTTGAGTTTCTTCCATTGTACATAGCTTTCATGTTACGTGGGGGTTATAGGGCAGATGCTGGAAACTTTAATCCAGAATTGTTTTTGCCAGCGTTGAGTGAAGATGATTGGTGTTAGGAGGTTGTTGGCCGTGGACTCCTAACAGTTATTTGTTGCTTTGCTTTCTTGTCCCCTACTAGGCATGCAGAGAGGGATGAAAAGGTTAATGGACTTTATTCTGACTCGGTGTTCCAGTTGTCTCTGGCCCGTGTGCATCATGCGAGGAGTATGGCTACAGTAGAGAGGCTGAGACACAGGAAGGAGATTCAGAAAAAGACCTAGTTAGTGTGTCATCTGCTATTTAAAGGATGGGCTTCTGATGAAACTGAAATTCAGCCTTAGCCAGTTCACAGCTTTGTAGTTGAAAGCTTTTCCTTTATTAAATAAAAATCAGATTTCAGGGGCCTGGAGGATGTCGTGTGTGTGAGAAAGTTGCGTTTCTGTTTGTAAGTGAATTTTAGTCACTAACTCATATAAAGCTTATAAAATATATGTGCAAAATCTACACATGTATGTCTTAAATAGTAATTTAGTTGCATTATGCAAAAGTTTAGTTCATATTTTTCAGTCGTAATAAAAATATGACAGAAATTTTCACTTTGAATTTTTAAAAATATTTCTCTTTTACCATATCATTTCCCACATAAATTCCTACAAATGAGTAAGATTTATCAGTGGTACTTTGGTTCTGTTATATTTAGAATTTGGATTTTTTGGTTTATTCTGGGTTATGGATATACTGAATTACTTTGAAGGGAAGTAGTGAAATATAAATATAATATATATTTGTAGATAGGTAAGTACGTGTGTGTGTGTGTGTGTGTGTATTTTCATGTGACAGTGTTAAGAAGCTGGACGATCGGATTTGAAAGGGGAATCCTTCTCAAGAAAGGTCAAATGCCTGTGATACACACTGGACAGTGAAAGGAGAACTGTAGGCTGCAGAGACTTTCAGATTTATCAGACTTGCTAAACTTACTCAGACATGTGACATCTGCAGGCATCTATTTTGAATTATAATCCTGGACGCTACCCAAAGGGATGTTGCTTAAACTCCTTACAATGGTAGATAAATAAAAAATATTTTTTACCCAAGGATTTCCTTCAAAGAAATAATGGGAAAAACATGAACATTTCTCCTAAAAAAGAATGATCCATGTCCAGCACATGGATCAAGTTTAATAAGCCAAGGCAAATCTATGGGGACCTCTATTACCCACCCCACCCCCCCACAGCACGCACATACATGCACATATATACACACACGATACATTACACCACTTGTTGTAAAATACACTTTTTTAAAAATGAGAAAGGAGAGCCACTTAAACGTTCGCCCCCACTACTTTACTAAATCTACACATTAGTTTGAAAGAGGAACTTGTCCCTAATGCACTATATGAACAAGCATTTCCATGTCACGATGCCCTTGACATATTGCACACTAACCACTCTGACTTGGAACTCATTCAATATTATAGAAGATATCGTGTAATTTATTTTGCTAATGTAGCCAATCCAATGGGACAATGTTTACTCACATTCCTCTTTGTGCTTTGGATCTTTTGATCATATTTGTAAGTTTTGAACCAAGAAAATACATGAATTTTAGTACTTGACAAATAGACCATTTCCGACGAATGTTGGACCTTAGAAGAAAAATTTAAGTGCACATTTAATATCAGATAATTTTTTTTAAATTAAAAGATATTAATTAAATAAAAATATTTCACTTAGAATACTAATTGTTAATGTTTAGCAGGCATTTAAATAGTGCCCACTTAGTGCAAAGCACTGAGCTTAGTATGGCCAGGGGAAGAAAAAATCTAAATGCGGAAATTCACAGTTCCAGCTTTCCAAGGAACTTACCATGAAGGAGCCCAACTTGTGCATAAATAATACCAAGGAGTTAAAGTAAGGGTAGGGAGGAAACAAGCCCACTACCCTCTTGTGAAACCCTAATGATATTATGAGGTTGCTATAAAACCCCATCCTGACATGTAGTCAGCATTAGGATCCTACCAAATCTGAAGGCAGGAAGATGGTGAAGTGGGAAGAGGTTGCTGAGAGGACACTCTTGCAAGGGTGAAGCCAGGACGGGCATCTCCGTGCTATGTGCCATTCTTCAGTCCTGTTCCAGTGGGTTTATTGATTGTAGACTGTCCCTTCAGTCTAGGGCGTCACGCCTAGGACCATGTTAAATTCTCTGTCCATGCCTTGGTCATTGGTAGGATGTGTTCCCCGAGCTCTGCACCCAGTAGCCATTGTAAAACTGTCATTTACTGACTGATGCCCATATGAATTTTGTCTTATATATGAGAGAAATGCGAGTGGGTTGTATGTTAAAGTTCTTGCAAATATTATTCAAGGCCAATGCCTTGAAGTACCTAGGGGATGGTATACAATTTGTACTTATAAAGCTGTTAATAATCAGGGAGGTCTTATCTTGAGTGGAAATATAAGTCATGGCAAACATTGCAATACATTTTCTTTCCCTATCAACAGAATATATTATGAAATATGAACATAATTTTTAAATACACATTTTTTCAAAAAAAATTATGTACCTGAGTGCTTTTACAAACTGAAAATGTTAATATAAATATCATTATTAATTATAATTAATCAAATAGAGATATTATTAACCATTGACCATAGTGAAAGAGTATTTATTTGTATGACAGTGCTTTGAGGAAAATGACAAGAAACACTGATTTATTAAAAGGGATGATAACAATTTTAAGCAACTAAAAATACATCAAAATACTTTGTTTATGAGACATTTTCTTCATATCAGTGACTCTTGACACAAGGAGCATATCAGAATTATCTGTGGTTTGAAAGCACCCTCAGCTGGTTCTGTAACCCAGCCTGAAACTTAACTTCTTTGACATCTGAAAGTAATGAAGTTGGGACATACCCAATGACTCTGAGTGTGGGTTGTCAATCTTTGACAACATTCTATTGCAGATCCCTGCCTTTAAATAAATCACATCCCTACAGTCTTAAAAGTCATATTGCTCTTGACACCTTTTCCAAGAAGATACTTCTTCAGTTGGGCCAAATTGACACTCCAAGAGATTGAAGTATTTTGCTGCTTTTCTGTTTACCTCTAAGATGAGCAGTGCCAATTAGGTGACCATATTTCCTGAACCAAAATGCAGGACACATGGTCTAAAAGCAGAACTGCATTCTAAATAAGGACTGTAACAGCTCATTGATCATATACTTATTGTCACCTTGACCTTTCTTTTTAGAGCAATCTATGTACACTCAGCCATGTCAAGACCTTAGCAGGGACTCTGTAATTGATTTTTGCTGTTACTTGATAATAATGGAGTTGAGAAATACTACCAGTGTCCCTCCCAAAATCCTGCTCACACCCTGCCCACATTGGGTTTCAAAACTCTTTTATCTGCCCTTGACCCCTGCTCTTTACCAAGCTCCGTCATCTGTATTCATCTAGGATTTCTCTCCTCCTTTTTCTTCTTTCTTTGGCTTCCTCCACGTGAATTCCTAATTTTCTGCCAAAAACCATTATCAGGCTACCAAACAATAAACTACATTAAACAAAGAAAACAAACAAAAAATCAATCTTTCCTTGAAGCCAGGTCATTGCACATGTTCCATACTGTATTTACTCACCTTTATTGCCTATTTTCTTGAAAGAATGAACTACACTTCCTTAGCGTAAATGTCTCACTTGGCCTAAATGCACTCTGCTTTCTGTGTCCACAGGCCTGGCTAAACTGCTCACTTAGGAATGGCAGAGCCCTTCCAATTTCCAGGCATGGGTCCCCTTTTTAGGCCTCATCATACTATACTGCTCTGCATTTGACAAAGTAGACCAGTGATTCCCAAATTTCAGAATGCATAAGAATCACCTGCAGTGCTTGCTAAAAGTGCACATGCCCTGGCCACACCTTCAGAGGTTCTGATTCAGTAGGACTGGATTGGGCTCTAGGAATTTGTGTTTATAGGAGGCAAACCAGGTGAATCTAGTGCAGGTGGTCTCGAGAACACACTCTGACCAAAACTTCCTTTTTGAAACTTCCTGCCTTTAACTTTATGCTGCACTTTCCTGGTCCTCTTCTTTCCTTTCTGATGATTTTTTCTTAGTCTGTGATTCCTACTTCTTTAGCAAGCCTTTTAAAGTTCATTCTTCTTAGACCACGCCCTCTCAGGAGGAAATTCATCCATTCACAGGGCTTCAACTCTGCGGACAATCCCTAGGCATATGTTGTAAACTCCTTCCTCTCTTCTGGCCCTTGAACTACATTTCTGTATGTTTCTACCTGGCCTCTCAGGCTCATCATGTCCCAGACTTAATCAGCATTAATGCTAGAAATTGCTGCTCTTCTACATACTCTGAGGCTGTAGCATCCAATTAGTCACCTGACTGGAAAATACATCATTTTTAACTCAGCTTCACATCATGACAATTCATGAATTTAGCAATTCCGTCCTCACCTCTGCCTGCTGTGTTTGTAGTGTAGGCTTTTTATGTCAGCTGCTGGGACAATTCTACTTACTTGACTCCCATGACATCCCTGTTTCAAACTTGCATACTCTGTGTCAGAGCTGATCTTATCATTCCTCTGCTGATAAACTTTGGAGAAGGTCCACTCTGTCGGGAACTGCATACAAACCCATCATCTCCTCGTTAGAGCATCTTTATAATCGAACACCTGCCTACCCACCCTTCTTATCTCGCCCCACCTCTTCATCTCCCTTCTGCTTCTCTTCCTCATCCTCCTACCCCCACCCCCCGCAGCACTATGACATTATTTCATCCAAAATCTCCACATTTCTGCTTTCTGCCTACTGGAGCAGAAGCGTTCCTCTTGGCTGACATCCAGCTCTCCAGATGCAGCTCAAACATTATCCCTTCATTTCCTTTTCACCAGAGTCGAAACTCCTCAATGGCAAGGGGGAAACTTCAGTTGTCACTGTATTTTTGTTACCTGGAACCATGTCTACCTAGCACCATAAATATTTGTAGAAGGAATAAAGAAATTAACAAATGGGGAAAGAATAAGTGAATGAAGTGCTACCCAAATGTGGCCAGACAGAATTTATCGCTGCTTGTTTGTTAACCAGAGACTAGGTTCATTTCTTTAGTCGGGTTCCTACCACATCGTGTTGCATTTCATTGTTTCCGTGTCCAGATTTCCAGATTGTACACTTCGTAAGAGAAAGAAGCAGGTCTTATTTATCTTTGTCTTCTCGGCATGTCATGTGTAACATGTCCACAAATGATTGTTAGGTAAATGACAGTCTTAAAGAAAACATTCTTTCCTGCTTCCTGGGGAAAAAAATGGGAAAAGGCTTTCTTTGAAAGCATGCTATGTAGTGAATACTAACCTAGTCTCCAAAGGTAGAAAACTGGGTAGGTACAGACCTTGGATCTGCTCTCTGCTGCCTACAACCCAACAGGACCTCAGTTGCCTTTAATGTAATCTCACTGGTAAGCCCTCACATTGCTTGAGTGCATGTGACATCTCACTGGTGGTTTACCTTATGTGTGCTTTCTTCTTTTAATTGAGTTTCCTGTCACAAAGGTGCCGAAATAGAACTCAACAGGGCTGACATTGTGTTTGGTCAATATCAGAACCGTCGCTGTGTAATCTGTTGGTTGACAATATGTTCAAAATGTTTAAAAAAAGGTTTTTCTCCCAGGTATTACTCGTAGGTGTATAAATTATGTTATTTATAAAACTAATCTTGTGGCAACCATGAGATTTTTGTCACTGTTACAGTAGTACATTAAGGGTTGTGTGGCATGTAATATTCAGTGATATTTATTGAATATTTCCCATGCACTGGGCACCCCACAGTATTCGACTTATATAAATCTCAGCAGTACTCTTGTAGGCTGTAAAACCCCCATTTTATAGCTGAGGAAATAGAGACCCAGGAAGGTTGTGCAACCTGCACAGAGTCTCACAGCCAGCATGTGAGTGAGCAGGACAGACCAGGGCAATTTGGCTGTAGACCCAGCGCTGGCTTCTGCACGTGAGGGAAGCGCGAGAGGGGCTCTTGCTGGAGCTGTTACGTTCATGGTCTCTGTCCGCAGGGTGAAGAAGCTGAAGGAGACCCTGGTGGCCGTGCAGCAGCTCGATAAGAACATGAGCAGCCTGAGGACTTGGCTCGCTCACATCGAGTCAGAGCTGGCCAAGCCAATAGTCTACGATTCCTGTAACTCGGAAGAAATACAGAGAAAGCTCAACGAGCAGCAGGTAAGACCTAGAATTGAAGTTAATAAGCCGTGGAATGCCTGTCCTCCTGGCCAGGGTGGTGGAGTGGTGAGCAATGGCGACTCTTGATGGAAGGTCAGGAGGAAGCTAGGCAGGACTGGTGAGGAAAGGGGGCTTTGTCTAGGTAGGTGTTTGGGGCAAATAGGTTCCACATCATCACAGAGTTGACTTAAATAGATGCTTGTGCCATCGTGGGCTGGTGTCATTGATCTACCAAGAAGCCGCTCTAAGGTGGTAGGTCAGGCTGAGTTGCAATGATGTATCCAAAACAGTGTTGACAGATTTGCTTATTTATTTGTGGCTCACTGGCCCACTACCATAGACTTAGAAAGGAGTCCTTTTTTTTCTGAGTATGGTGTTTGGTGCATGCTTAGAATTTTTAGAGTTTTAAAAAATTTTGTTTTGCTAGGAGGATTGCATGACCTGCAGACCACACACTTGTAATTTCACCTTCATGTGTGTAGCAAAGACGGCACGTCTCAATGGCATACAGTGTATGACCCAACAAAGCAAAAGAGGACGACCCTAAAAAATGCACACAGAAGAAATTTTCAACTCCCACTCCCCTTGTGTGTTCTTACTAAGTATATCAGACTCCAGTTGCCTGTAGTAAACAACATAAATTCACCATTAGAAGTATCGTTACTCCAGGCTGGGTGCAGTGGCTCATGCTTGGGAGGCCAAGGTGGAAAAATGGTTAAGGCCAGGAGTTCAAGACCAGCTTGAGCAATATAGCAAGACCCTGTCTGTACAAATTTTTTTTTTTTTAAAGTGAGCCAAGCGTGGTGGTGCAGGCCTGTAGTCCTAGCTACTTAGGAGGTTGAGGTGGAAGCATCACTTGAGCTCAGGAGTTTGAGGTTACGTTGAGCTATGATCATGCCACTGCACTCCAACCTGAGGGGAGCAGAGTGAGCCCCTGTCTCTTAAAAAAAAGAAAAAGTTGTTCTTGCCTTTAGATTATCTTTAAATATTCTGTCTTGACTTGGTCCCTTCCCTTAAATTTAGATCATTGTAGCCAAGTTGCTTAATAGCTATAAAATGTAAGTAGCATCTATTTTTAAAATCCTATGAAACAATTTATGTACTTACTTTATTTTACAGGTGATTTAAGCACATGAAATAGGTGTTAACATACAGTTTTAAGTGTTGGGCTTTTCTAAAATATTAAAATTAGCATTTAAAATTTTTTATTTAAAATTGACACATAATTGTACATATTTATGGGGCACAATGTGATGTTACGTTGTATGTGTACATATTATAATAATTAAATTGGGTAATTCCCATATCCATCACTTTAAACATTCATCATTGTGGTGACAACATTCAGAATTTTCTAGTTATCTTAAAATATGCACTACATTGCATTGCTTTTAAAAAAATTTTGTTAGCCAGACATTTTTCAGGTTTTATGAAATTAAAATTTTCTGATGGACACTGATGTTTGAAATTCTGATGATTGAACTGTGGGGGTCATGCTTGGCTTCCGGCTCCCCAAATTCTTGTGGTGAACATGGTAATGATGAGTGCAGTGATAAGAGTTAACATGCTGATGGCCAGTACTATAATTTAGCAAACGTACAAAAATCAAAAAAGTATCTACTTAAATATGGCAAATTGATCTTGTGAATTTATAGCCCCACTTACTACTAAAACCGCAATAAAATGATAGGGGAAAAAGGTCACACCCACAATGGCAAAGATAACAAGAGAGAAAATATAGAGATGACGGACCCACAATGGCAAAGATAACAAGAGAGAAAATATAGAGATGACGGACATCCCACGGAATTTTGGAAGATAGGAAGTAGATAAATCAGTGATGGTGTTAACAGGATGGAGGGTGGAGGAAGTTGACGCATGCTACAGAGTTCCAAGACGCAGAAAGTGGAGATCAGGTGAAGCTGAAAGTTAGGTTGTCTACAGAGCTGTGTTATAAAATGGAAGACGGCTGGAAAGTCTAAATAAGGAGTGGTACTGGCAGATGCCCTACAAGCCCAGGTAGCCAGGCCACTCTGCTTCCTTTACCCTGGTGGAAGAACAGAGCATTGTTCTCTGGAGAAGGGAAACCAGAATGACTTCGGGTTACCATCAAGACTCGATTTTCTATATTCAAAACAGGGAGATGAAGTGAGTGGCTCTGTACCAAGTGATGTGGCTCCCACCCCACTTCCCCATCTTGGCTCCCACAATGTCAGTAGCCAGGCTTGTACCCAGCCAGGAGATTGGAGCAGTCCTCTCTGGAGAAACTGACCACATGAGAGAAAATACCTTCAGGTAGTGAGACCTAAGGGAACCCAACAAAAGGCCAGACCCCTACCTAGCTCGCCACAGTAAAGCCTCCTGGCTGGCAAGCTTTAGAGCATGCACAGCGTCCGATGGCTGACTCCCTCCGAAATATGTGTGGAGAAGCAAGAATCCCCACCACTTAAAGTTTCTACCATTGAAGGAAAGACCGAAATAAACAGGGGGGAAAAAACAGAAAGGAATAATCTGAGAAAACACGTTGAACAGAGAGAAAGAAAACTTAAAAAAAAAAAACCATAGAAATGAGAGATTTTACATTAATAAAAGAATAGGATGCCAGTTTTTTAAAAAAAAGTAGCTTTCATAATTGAGTGTCTCCCACAAAATAAAACAAAAAGATAAATATATGAAAAATAGGGGAGAAATGTAATAAAGGATTAATGCAAGAGTTTCAAAACTCAATCCATTTCTTCCATAAAGGTCTCTCATCCCACCAAAGAAGAATAAAGAAAATGGAGAGGAGGAAGTTAGCAATGTAAAAAATTGCCCAAATGAAAAACATACATTTCCAGATCATAAAAGCCATATGAGTACCCAGAAAAATTTAAAACAAAGCAAAACCATCCCAGGGCACCACATCATAAAATTGCAGAACATAAGGGATAAAGAGATCTTAAAGGTTTCTAGGATGAAAAAATCCCGTACTCTCTAAAACAACACTGGAAGCTAGAAGACAATGTGTGCTTTCAAAAAGCTGAGAAAAATATTTATAATTTAGAATTGTATACCCTGCCATTTAATATATAAAATGTTTACCTCTTATGCACCCACTTTCAGGAACTAATGAAAGGTGTGCCACAGACACTACAGACTAAAGGGAGAATAAAAATACTACTCAATTCTGGAGAAAGAAAAAGGGAATTGCCAGGACGAAAGTGAAGAAAAGTCCCCAGTGGCAGCTGTCCTGCAGCCCAGCAAGCACCTGTCCAAGTGGGAGCAGGTGCCCGGGTGCTCTAGGAGGGATGTTTCCAGGGCAGAAACAGTTGGACCAGATTACCTGATGGACTCAACTCATCCTGGAGGGAGTCTTACTAGTTCTGTAGGAGAGGGAATAGAAGAAAGCATTATAAATTTGAGAGAGAAAGGATTGTTAATTCCAGAAAAATGAAAAGTTATATAAGAAAAGAAATAGAACCATAGCATATTTTGTTCCTCAAATGTGAAAAATATTAAATAACTGTAGTCATGCAAGCAATGATTTTGGGAGTCTGGGGAAATTCAATGCCTTGTTTTTATCATAAATTTTTATTTCTGTCCCACATTTAAAATTGCTTTTTGAGGAAACTGCCTGTATCATATCTGATATAGAACCTAGGTCTCTTAAACTATGTTATACTTTTTAAAATTGATACATAGTATTTACATATATTCCTGGGATACATGTGATATTTTATTACATGCATAGACTGTGTAATGATCAAGTCAATGTATCTGGGGTATCCATCACCTTAAGTATGTATCATTTCTATGTTTTGGGAACATTTCAAGTCATACAACACATTGTTGTTACTTATAGTCACTGTGCTCTGGTATTAAGCATTAGAACTTATTCCTTCTATCTAACTCTATGTTTGTACCTACTAACCAACCTCTCTTGACAACCCCCACCCACACACCCTTCCCAGCTGTGGTTATCTATCATTCAACACTTTACCTCCATGAGATCAACTTTTTTAACTCCCACATATGAGTGAGAACATGCAATATTTGTTTTATGTGCCTGGCTTATGTCACGTAACATAATGACCTCTAGTTCCATCCATGTTGCTGCAAATGACATAATAATTTTATTCTTTTTTGCTGGAGTGTGGTGGCATATCATAGGTCACTGCAGTCTCAAGCTCCTGGGCTCTCCAGTGATCCTCCTGCCTCAGACTCCCAGGTAGCTGGGACTACAGGAACGTGCCACCATGCCTGGCTAATTTTTTTTTAGTTTTTTTGTAGAGATGTAGTCTCCATACATTGCTCAGGCTGGTCTCAAACTCCTGCCTCAAGAAATCCTCCAGCCTTGACCTCTCAAAGTGCTAGGAATACAAGTGCAGCCACCATGCCCAGGCTAATTTTATTCTTTTTTATGGCCAAATAGTATTCCATTGTGTGTGTTTGTGTATACATATATATATATATACATACATGTGTATATACACCACATTTTCTTTATACATTCATCTGTTGATAACCAAGTTACCTTTTAACAATGGTGAATTAACTGTTTCAAACAGTTTGCAGACCTTTGGAGTGTAAATCCCAGTTCTTCAATGCCAACTTTTAGCCAGTACATATATCAGCCTGCCTTCTGTGTGCATGGTTGATTCAGTCAACTGCAGATGGAAAATATTTGGGAAAAAATTGCTTCTGTACTGAACATGTACAGACTTTTTTCTTAAAATGTTCCCTAAACAATACATAGTATAACAACTATTTACATAGCATTTACATTGTATTAGGTATTATAAGTTATCTAGAGATGATTTAAAGCATACAGGAGGATGTGCATAGACTATATGCAAATGCTACAACGTTTGCTACCAGGGACCTAAGCATTGTGGATTTTGGTATCCACAGGAAGTCCTGGAACCAATCCCCTACAGATACTGAGAGATGACTGTATTCCATGATTGATCGTGTGATCGATTGGAATGGAAGTGATGGATCTGTGAAGTAGAGTCTCCGGCAAAGTTCATTTTTCATTTTTGTTGAAGAAGCTGGTTTTACTCTTAGTGTATTCTATTTCATCTGTTCCATTTATATTTTGGCATTGCTCACATAGCCAAAATATTTCTAGATCCATTTTTTGATACTTCTGAGCTTGCTGGATTTCATAAATGAGGTTCAAGAAACTTCATGCATTCAAGCAAATGAACTATGAACTATTTGTCAAGGTTTAGCCCAGCCATTTGCCAATGAGCACAGCTTCAGTTTCTCTCATCTGAATACAGGTAATTTTTTAATAAAGCATGTTTCATTCCCCTGCAGGAGCTTCAGAGAGACATAGAGAAGCACAGTACAGGCGTCGCCTCTGTTCTCAACCTGTGTGAAGTCCTGCTGCACGACTGTGACGCTTGTGCCACTGACGCCGAGTGCGACTCCATCCAGCAGGCTACGAGAAACCTGGACCGGCGGTGGAGAAATATCTGTGCCATGTCCATGGAAAGGAGGCTCAAGTAAGCTGGATGCTCAAACAGTTCAGGAAGAGAAAAGACCAAAAAGAAAAAAAAAAATTACCCAGAGTATCCATGGTTCACTATTTCCTTTCGGTTACAATGTCCAGAAATAACCTTGAGTTCCCAAACTTGCTGTTGTCTACATATAGTTGGGAAAATACAATATATAAATATAATGAACCAAGTTATGTGTGACCTAACAGTTTGAATATAATATAGAAAAATTAAAATATTCCCTTGCCAAATATGCATGACATTACAGAATTTGTGGCTGTGAAAAAGTAACATTTTTTATTAAAAATTAAATGATAAAAAACCATCATATTTAAGCCCTTTCAAATTTAAGGTGGCAAAAAGTCATGATGTATTACCAAATTATTATAATGACGTAAAACACACTATCATTATGCTCCCTGGGGAACTCTTGAAAGCTTAGTATTTGTCTTGTTGCCATAGGTTGATCTTTGTCAGGGTGAATCTAATATTGGACTTAAATGGATTTTCAAGCCTCAGTTTTATTTCAGTGGAGCACTGGCCTGCGTGTATACTGTAGACACGTTGTATTTCTAAACTTCCTTGCACACATCCAGGACAGCTCACGTGATATGCTTATGATATTCAGTTTGACTAATTCCAAATCCAAAGCCTCAGGATATGTTTGAAAAAAAAAAAAACAAACAGCTGTTTTATTTTAGCTCAAACAGTTGTCTCTTTCTCTCTCTGGTCATTTTGGCTCAGGGCACAGTTATTGTTTGGCACAACAGTTGTATGTTTGGGCACCCTTAATCCTGTGTCAGGCATCAGGCAGAGTTCTGGAGAGCAGACAATCTCAAATAATAAGAATCTGTCTTTTTACTTTCTGTCTCAGAATCGAAGAGACGTGGCGATTGTGGCAGAAGTTTCTGGATGACTATTCCCGTTTTGAAGATTGGCTGAAGATTTCAGAAAGGACAGCTGCTCTCCCTAGGTCTTCTGGGGTGATCTATATAGTTGCCAAGGAAGAACTAAAGACATTTGAGGTGATTCAGAATTCCAAGTTCTTAATCCTTATTTTGCTATGCAAGTACCCAGCTGGTGGTTGGTGTTCTAGGACGTAAAGTAACTGTTCACCTGCAAACTAACTGTTCACATAGCTGGGTGAGGACTTTGTAGCCATCTTTATCATTACCTCATAAGTAGGCAAAGAAGGGCAGAAAGGAGGTTTTTATCTTAATTTAAGATTATCAAGGATTACAAATAATGTAGTAATGATGTGAAATTTCTATTAGGAAACAAGAATCATGATTCCCCCAAAATATATATACATATATATGTGTGTGTGTGTGTGTATATATATATATATATATATATAATCATTGATAAAATAGAGTT
Organism: Lemur catta; assembly: GCF_020740605.2. NCBI lineage: Eukaryota > Metazoa > Chordata > Mammalia > Primates > Lemuridae > Lemur > Lemur catta. The sequence continues at coordinate 134,954,138 of NC_059129.1, read as the reverse complement.
GGCTGTGTTTTACAGAATAAAACGTTTTCCTTATAATCCATTTCTAATTTCCCAACAAAGAGCAGTGCTGGTCTTGAGTCACCAAGGCTTTTCAGTTACATGAAGACAAAAATAGCAGTGGTGTAATTATACTCATAAAGAAGAGAATCATTCAATAATTGATTCCAGTTCCTCGCCTATTTGCACAGTCTTGAATCCACTCTATCACTGTGACACGATGAAACTTGGCTTCTCAGCTGCCTCTCATTTTCACAGAGGACCTGACATAGCCCAAAGTTGGCCATTTCTAAATTTGAAGGTTCTTCTCCCTTCAATTCACACTGATAGGCAGATGTGTGTACTCGTATACTGAGAGCAGATAGTTCGGATGCATTCTGATCATTCTTGGTTATTAATTCTGCCCGAAGTTCCTTAAGATGTTTAGAAATAAGACTCAAAATCCAGCCAAATCCAGCCAGATTCATTTTTACCTTGCTATATCAGATAACTAGGCATTTACTGAGGCTTGTTAGAAGAAACATGGAGTTTGCTTTTTGTTCTCGTGGAGTTTGTAATCTGAGTTATAGATGGACAGCTATATGAATCTATAAAAATGTTCAAATGTTACGTGAAATAAATAAGAGTTTTTCTGAGGTCTGAATGGATTTATGTGTAATTATATCTCTTAATTCCAGAAAAAAAAATATTTTCCTATATAAAAGATTTTCCCTTAGAAAACTTCGAGTAAAAAGCCACAGTAAACTTTGCAGTAGATTCCAGGTCATCTCAGTGTGAGCCAGTCTGAGTAGAAGTGCTACTCGACTGCATCTTATGACACTCAGCTTCATAAAGGTTAAAACCTTTTGTAATTGGCTTAGACTACAAAGCAGATTACATAAGATCCTTTCTGATGCTATTTTAGACTCTCAGACTTTATGGCAAAAGTTAGCCATATAGTTAGCTTCTATAATGATTTCTTTAGTTATTTATCATTAATCTTGTAGTTAATTTTCTTAAGAGATAGAAATAAATCACAGAAACAAAGTTTTGCTTAAGGACAGTCTTCAGCTCATTCAGTTGCTTGCATGTTTGGGATGGGTCTGGGTGTGCTGGGGTGCTGGCCCCGGGTGCTGTACGCACTGCAGTGGGCAAACACATAGGTGACTTCCAGGAATGGCAAAATTTCAACTGTCTTTGCTGGGGAAATAACTTCCATTGCTGGGGAAATAACTTAAAGTTTTATAGACTAGAAGACAGGATTTATTAGGATTAAGGCTCTTAAAGCAACACTCAGAAGGAAAACCATTTAAGAGACAGTAATGTGGTAGCATGTAAACAGTGTGATAAGCCAAGGAAAACAAAATTTGGGGATTTGATGAGTACAGTCCAATTGGTGAATTATAAAATTTTTGTCTAATACAGGATAAAAATGTCATAAATCATACAAATTAGTTTGAAAAAAAAAGAGCTTCATTTTATTTTGGCCAACTGATTCTTATGCTAGGGCTATTCTGTATTGCAGGGAGAAAGCAGAGAGAGTATTTACCTTTAGAATCTCTAAACTGTGCAGGGGTACGTGGGGTGTGTTCAAAAGCAGATGGGCACAACCATGTAGGGTGGTACACTCGCTCCAACATGGTTTATAAAACTGTGAATAGTTCATAGGAACAATAAAAAAGAAATGGAGCATATTCTAAACTTTTTTAAATGTAAAATTACTCATATTTTACTAAACTGCTTTTTTTAAAATAAAGTTCATAATGGCTTACCTTTAGAGAGCTTTCTGCAAAAGGTAGTCTTAAGTTTTTTCCCAATGTATAGCAGCAGAATTGAGGTGATTTCTAGATTTTTAGGAAATTACATATTTTAGGAATACACAATTCCATTATAGATGTCTTCCCTAAGTATCGACACCAGAAATATTGAACATTTCAAACACACATTTCAAAAATATACACACACTTCTCAATAAAACTGTTAACAAAAAAGAAAAAAATATACACACACACACACACATACACACACACACATATGTTTTTGTAATGGTTTGTTTTATGGGGAAATTTGTTTCCCAGGCTGTTAATTATTTTAAAAACTATATTACATTTATATGTTTGTGTGTGTACATATGTGTGTATGCATTTATTTACTACTATTCTCCATTTTCTTTCATATTTTTGATTAAACCACTTTTTTTTCTTAAGCTATGCCGATTAAATTACTTTGCTTCCATTAGGAGATACGTACTGTCATTAGAAATCGTCCTTCCCCTCTGTCTGTGGTGGTGTAACTTCCGTTCATCAGATGAGAGCTGATTCCCCACACCAACATCCTTCTCTGTGGTCGTAGGCTTTCCAGCGACAGGTCCACGAGTGCCTGACGCAGCTGGAACTGATCAACAAGCAGTACCGCCGCCTGGCCAGAGAGAATCGCACCGACTCCGCGTGCAGCCTCAAACAGATGGTTCACGAAGGCAACCAGAGATGGGACAACCTGCAAAAGCGCGTCACCTCCATCCTGCGCAGACTCAAGGTTTTTATTATGCCTCACCTGTCATTTAGAGCCCAGAGGACAGGATCGGGCCAGTTTTAAGCACAATATTAAGGCATCATCTCAGTGGTTTTGTAAGATTGGGATGGCAGAAGGGTGTTGCGGGGGATGTGAGATGGCAAAGGATGGCAGGGTTCTCGTCGCTTGTTGAGAAGATGACTTTCCAGAATCACATGGGAACTGGCTGTGCCGTGTCCATATGTTTATGTGGACTTTTTAATTTTTATTATTTGCCTCTCGCATCCAGCATTTTATTGGCCAGCGGGAGGAGTTTGAGACCGCACGGGACAGCATCTTGGTCTGGCTCACAGAGATGGACCTGCAGCTCACGAACATCGAGCACTTTTCTGAGTGTGATGTGCAAGCTAAAATCAAGCAGCTCAAGGTAACAGAAATGATTTTTCAAATGATCAACGCGAAGAAAGTCTGAAAACGACAGGATTTGTAGAGCTTTTTGTGAAGAACATGATAAAGTCTTCTTTTAAAAAATTAGTTCTTGGTTTGCCCCAAAATATTCAGAAAATATAAAAGATATTAAAAATAAAATAAAGAGCACTACTCAGGGATAACCAGCCACCATTAACATACATTTAATGATTAGCTTGATGGCCAGGGTGTTAAGAATCGTCTTTTGTTATTGTGTTTGGGTTTTTTTTTTTAATGAGTTGCTTCTAGCACCTTCAAGTAGTTTGTTTGACCTCCATGTTCCAAAGCAATACAACTGTCTTTTGCAGAGATTTCTGCATTTATTCTACATTCTTAGATGCCAAATTAATCTTAAATACATTTTGTATTTTTCACTATATAATGCAAACACAGTGGCTAGGTAGAAATTTGAATAGGAGGGGTTCACATTAGATATAAGGATTTCCTAAAAAGGAGAGTGTTTAACAACTTATTAATTTGCAAGGCAGCTTATGAAATTATCTCCCCAAGATCTATGTTTTTGTTTTGTTTTTGTTTTTGAGACAGAGTCTGGCACTGTCACCCAAACTAGAGTGCTGTGGCGTCAGCCTAGCTCACTGCAGCCTCAAATTCCCAGGCTTAAGCGCTCCTCCTGCCTCAGCTTCCTGAGTAAGCTGCGCCACCACGCCCAGTTAATTTTTCTATTTTTAGTAGAGACGGGGTCTTGCTCCTGCTCAGGCTGGTCTCCAACACCTGAGCTCAAGCAATCGTCCCGCCTTAGCCTCCCAGGGTGCTAGGATTACAGGTGCGAGCTCGATGGGTTTTTTAAAATAATAGTAGGATTTCCATAACCTTTTAGTTGTTATAATCAAATAAGGAACTTGCCCTTAATCATAGATTCTTAGGAAGGAAGAAATCGTAAGATAGTAAACGCTGCTGTTGAGCCAGTGCCTCCCCTCCCCCTGTTCCCACTCTCCTGACATCTCTCAGACAAACCAATATTTAAATCCTCCAACAGGAAGTTTTTACCAAGTAGTAGTTGATTCTCCTTCTTTTGGACTTCGGCAGGATCCTGACACTTACTCCTACCCTCCCTTCTCCCCTGGCAGTCTTTTTCATCATAGGACAATTTAGATTCTTCCAGAGTTTATTCTTGTATTGAATTAAAATTTATCACCTGAAACTTGTCCCTAATGATTGAACTCTTTTGAAACATATAGAATGAGTCAAAATAACCCTCCCAGAATTCCCTGTCTTTCAAATCATTTTAGCTTTAAGCTTATGTCCAGAAACAACAAAAGAATCATCTGAGAATAATCCATGGCATCATCATCTGGGTAGCTTCTCTCAGTCATGTTTGACATGTGATCAGGATATCTAAAGTCAAAATGTTTAGAATTTTTCTTTAACATGCAAAATTTATTTCAGTGGCAGTTTATTGATTGCCTTTGCTTTCCTCAGGGATAATCAGGGCCATCAATTTATGATGGGTTTGAATATTTTTTCCTATTATTCCACACACACACAACACAAAATTTATGTAGTGCTAAATTTTATTAGCCAAAGGCTCTTTTCTGGTTATGAAATTCTGATGTTTCCATTCTGACTCCTGTTCTGGCTTAACATTTTTTTATTGCCACGAGATAATAGCCTCTTGGCTTGTCATTTCATATGGCAAATTAAATATCCCCCTCCATGGTATTTTTAATATAATGAAAAATAGGTATGATTATTTTATGTCAATGTGAGCAATAAAAAAAATTCCATGAGATTTGTCCTCCTTAGGCCTTCCAGCAGGAAATTTCACTGAACCACAATAAGATTGAGCAGATAATCGCCCAGGGAGAACAGCTGATAGAAAAGAGCGAGCCCTTGGACGCGGCCGTTATCGAGGAAGAGTTGGATGAGCTCCGACGATACTGTCAGGAGGTTTTCGGGCGCGTGGAAAGATATCACAAGAAATTGATCCGCCTGCCTGTAAGTAACATTGATTTCTTTCATTTTCTTTAAATCTAAAGAGAATTAACTAAGGAGGATTAGGTAGCACTGGATAGCGGGTAAGAGGGTGCCGCGTTGACGTCCTAGCGTTGATGTGCGTTGGCTTTGTGACCTTCCGCAAGGGACTTCACATTTCTTGCCTCAGTTTCCTCCATTGTAAACTGGTTTAATAACAGTAACTACTTTGTAGAAAGGATCGTGTTGAGCATTAGATGAGTTTATATATAAAGAGTTTAGAAGAGTATTTGGCACATATCTTCTAAGGAAAATAAAGAAGCCTCGAGAAGAAATAAGAAGATGAACGTGAGCAATATAATTATTCCTCAGTTGACGAGGTTAGGTTTAGGTGAATTTTTTTTTTCTGTTTTCCTAATTGCTATCATAATCACATCTCATCTGTGGAGATATTATTAGAATATTTTGGATCTTCTATGATCAAATATATTTTAAATCTGGTATATAAAGTAAAAAGAACAAGCTGTAGTTTTATCAGTAATATCCTTTGTTCCTGATATATGTCTTTGTGTAGCTGTCGTATTGCAGGCACGGTACGAGGTTGCCTTTCTTTACATTATCTTACTTAATCTTATATCAATTCTTTGAAGTAGGTTTTAATATTATTCCCATTTTACCAGTAATGAAACTGAGGCTTATGTAGATTAATTTATAAGACATTTTTAAACGTGATCAAAAGATTCTCCTTTGCTCATAGGAAGTTTACAATTATCCCCACTTGATAGGCAGGTAGCCCAGGTAAGCTTGGATGCTGAGATTTGCCGAGAGATTGGAACCACTGCAATAACGGGGTTGGCTTGACTTCCCTTCCAGCTCCCAGACGATGAGCACGACCTCTCGGACAGGGAGCTGGAGCTGGAAGACTCTGCGGCTCTCTCGGACCTGCACTGGCACGACCGCTCTGCAGACAGCGTGCTGTCCCCGCAGCCCTCCTCCAACCCCTCGCTCTCACTCGCCCAGCCCCTGCGGAGCGAGCGGTCGGGGCGAGACACCCCCGCCAGTGTGGACTCCATCCCCCTGGAGTGGGATCATGACTATGACCTCAGTCGGGACCTGGAGTCTGCAGTGTCCAGAACCCTGCCCTCTGAGGACGAAGAGGGTCAGGAGGACAAAGATTTCTACCTCAGGGGAGCCGTTGGCTTATCAGGTAGGAAAGAGCCTTTCCTTTATGCCCGCTCAAAGGGAAATGCGAGGGAATTAACACTGCCTTGTGGGAACATGTCAGCAGCTCAGAATCATCTTCTCCCTTCAGGGGAATTGTACCTAAGCATGCAATTGGATATTAATGTGTTACTAAATGCAACAGTTGGCATGGCCATCGATTTATTCCACTGATTTATATTTAGAGTACTAGCTAATGAGCTCTTTGCTAAGTACTAGAGACACACAGTTCCTTTTCTTCTCAAAGAGCTCACACTGTAGCGTGGGACACAGGTAAGTAAATTAGAAACGACTGTGTGAACTGTTTGGTGCTAGGACAGCAGTGCACGTGTGGCAGCTCAGAGGCACACGGGCAACTAACTGGGAACTCTGGGGAGGCTTCAGAGAAGAAACTTCAGAGCTGAGACAAGAAGGATGAATTGCAGTCAGTCAGGGGGACACAGCAACATCCAGAGGAAGGAAGGAGATGAGCCCTCCCTGCTTTGTGATTGGTCTTGCTGCTTTTGGTCATCTAAAGTTTGCCCAGAATGTCCAGACTGTTCATTGGATGGCTTGGAGTGAACAAAGTAGAGACAGGAAAGGCAAATAAGGCCCTGGTCATAAAGCAGCCTGTTGACCATGGAAAAGAGTTTGGGTTTTACCCTGAAGGCACTGGGGAGCCACAGCAAGATCTACAGAGGGAGGTGATGTGATCAGCTGCATTTTTGTATGTTGTATCTGTCTAGACACTATAGGGAGGAGAGCATATTGGGGGAGAGAGTCCAAATGAAACATTTTGTAATCTAGGACAGAGGTAGGATGGTGGCCTGAACTAAGGAAACAGCACAGGGAATGGAGAGAATGGAAGAGATGTGAGAAATCATGAGGCGACTCCTCCATAGGAGGAGATTGATTGAATTGGGATGGAGGCGATTTTCTGGCTTGGGCATCTTGGTGAAAGATGCAGAAGGTCCCAGGCCCTGAGGACCACAGAGGGAGGGCGCGTTGTGGTGTAGCTGGGCAAGGGAGGCAGGGCTGTGAGACAGGGGAGGTGATGGGTTTGGTTGTGTGCATCCTGATTTTGAGATACCTGTAGAATATCCAAACGCAGATATCCAGCCGTAGATGCGTAGGGCTAAAGGTCAGGACCTGGACATACAAATCAGGTAGTGACCCACATGTCAGTGGTGACTGGCCTGGAGCCAGCGGAGGAAATCCCACAGGAAGAGTGAATAGAGGGGACTGAGAAGGACCAAAATGCAAGCAACACATGTAGCGAAGGGATAGCCAGAGAAAGGAACAAGGAAGGGGAATACAAATAGAATAAATAGTTGGAGGCCAATTTGTGGCACTCGTAAATGCATCTCATTCATTCTCTGAAAGGACATCTGGGATAATTTCTGTTTGTTTCTGACGGTTCACATCTGGACTCTCGAGAGATGACACTGTTCTAAAAATAAAATGATGTCTCTCATTTCTATGTTGTCTTTACAGTAGAGCCTATTAGTCAGGCATGTGGCATCTGAAGCAGCACTGTCCAATATGTTGCCACTGGCCACAGGGGATTGTCAGCGCTTAAACGTGACGGTGCCAACTGAGATGGGCTGTGTGTGGAAAATGCATTTACAGCAATACATGAATTTCAAAGGCTTAGTACAAAGAAAAAACATAAAATATTAATATTTGTGTTGATTACATGTTCTAAATAGGATATATCTGTTTAGTAAAATATGGTATTAAGATTAATTGTATAGTTTTCTTACCACTTTTATAATGTGTCTGGGAAACCTTTGAAATTACATATGTGGTTTGCATGGAAACATACGGGACAGTGTTGCTCTCCACTCTGGCTGTCTGGGTTGAAATCCCAGTTCTGCCGCTTACTGGATGTTTAAACTTAGATAAGTAACTTGATTCCTCTGGACCCCAGTTTTCTTATCTATAAAAAAAATGGGAATAACACTCCAGGCCACCTGTATGGTTTTCGTGAGGATAAATAAGTGATTATACTAGTGCCTGGTCATAAAACACTCTCAACGACCATGAGCTTTTGCTGTAATTCATTTCAGGAAAGCTTTGGTGAGCATACTCACACTCCTCCCTCTGTGTGCTCCAGAGCTATGTTTCTAGGATGACTAACTTCCTTTTTTCCCTAGGAAAGTTATTTTCCTGCCACAAGGGAGCCAACGTTTCCAGAACTTAGCTGTCAACTTAGACTGTGCTCTTTTTGCAGATGTAACCATCCCCGAAAGCCCTGAGGCCTATGTAAAACTCACAGAAAATGCAATCAAAAGTACCTCTGGTAGGCACAAAACACGGGAGCAGTACTCCCTCCCTCACTGTAACAAGCCTCCTCTCTTAGCACACCTGCTGGGTCTCTCACAGCGTTGTGGCTCGAGCATGTTAAGGCACACCCCTCCTCTCTTACTGCCGTGCTAGAAAAAACAGCTGATCAACACCAAGAAAAGGATTTCACTAATCAAGTGAAATGAAATAACTTCTCAACTTATAAATGGTAATTGGTCTCAGTCAGTACAGACCTCTGATGCCCATTAGCAGCAGACAATATGAGAGGGAAAGCCCAGTCTCCAGCCTCTGTGCCCTCGTGTCCTGCTTGGTCGTGGTAGGGTCAGCTTTGCTGGGTCACAGACCTACCTGTGGCTAGCAAACCAGGACGCGGTTCTGGCCCCAAGTCCCCCAGTCTGCACGAGTGACCTCGGGCACCCCCACTGCTCCATCCTCCTCATCTCAGGGAGCCCATGGAAGACAGGGGTGAGGCCAGATTTCAGCTCTGAAAAGGCATCCAATTTTAATTTAAGAAGTCTTGTCTCATACAAATAATTTGAATTGAAAAATGTATTCCACAGTATCTTGAGCCCTGGGTTTTCCTTTAAGGACAGAACTATTCCTAAAACAAGAAAAATTAAAGAAAGCAAAACAGAAGCAGTTTTGCTTAGTGTTGCACTAGACAGACTTAGTTCCGAGTCAGTAATTTGGGGGAGGGTGGAGACAACAGCGTTTGAACACAGTGATAGGATCTTGAATCGTGGAGTTACTGGTTTACACTTCAGTTTTTTGAAGACAAGCAACAGGGCAGAAAGAAAAGTAGCATTACTGAGAGGATGATTTCCTGAGTGATTCCTAGTGAGAGACTTCTCCAAGGTGTATTTTGAAGGCCTTTTTTCAAAATAAATTTAATAAAGCTTACTAATATTTGTTCTGCCTTCACCCTGTGCTAGCTCCACTCCACTCTGATAATCAATGTTCTGTTCAGTTCAAAGACTTTAATACACACACACACACACACACACACACTATAATTTTACAGTGTTACAACTCTGAAAGAATGAGCCAGGAATTCTAGGCTCTGGGGAAGAGCCTACCTCAACGGGAATGCTGAAATCTTAGCTTTCCCCTGGTTTTGTTTCAGATTTTAGATAAAAGCAAGTCATTGCTAGTTTGGTATTAATATCTCTATATATAGCTACTCTAAGCTACTCTTTTCTTGGTTAATTTGAATTCATGCCTTAAGTGAATGATGCAGCAGCTGGGCCTTCAGTGGCCTATCTTCTTCTGAGGTTCACAAAAAAAAAATCAGAGAGCGTACCTTCCTGTGCTCGCTAAGTGCGTACAGGAAGAGCTTGAGAAGTAACTGCCTCCTCCTGACAGAGACGCAGTAGACACCACTGCAGATTTTTAGAAAGGCCCTCCACGGTTAACAACATTGAGATTATCAGGGCATGCCCTGGAAGACGGAGCAGATGCACAGGGCTATTCAGAGGCAATGGTAAGAGCCTTTTGCAAAGTCCTATCTGCTAGAGCTCATAGTCAAGCACATCCATCGGCTTGGCATTTAAGTGTCTAACCCACCAGCACTATAGTCCTAAGACAGCACTAAATTGGCTTTGTAATTACCCACACACACGCCATTTCTATGCTACTGTACCTGAAATCATTTCTGAAACTTTTCCTTGAATGTCAAGCTTGAAATAAATCAAACAGTATGGCCAGTAAAGATTGTTGTGGTTGACACTGCAGGGGATCACAGCGCCTTAGAGTCACACATGCGACAACTGGGCAAAGCCCTGGATGACAGCCGGTTTCAGATGCAGCAAACTGAAAATATCATCCGAAGCAAAACTCCCACGGGGCCGGAGCTAGACACCAGCTACAAAGGCTACGTGAGTACCCTGACCACCCTGCTCCTGACCTGTCCCTGGAAATCACAGTTCTGTGACAAGGAACGGTCCATCTGCAGCACGAGGGCTTTATGAAGTCTCTGAACACCATGCCGCCCTTGAACTCGTGAACGTGGATGTGCAAAACAAAACCCTGTTATTAAGCTACCTTTGAGTAGAACTGGGCTGTTTTTAGGTCCACGAACCTGTTGTTATGACCAGCCTGTTCTTCACACTGAGCACTTAGGAAGATCCTTTTAATCGAAAGCAAAAAAAAAAAAAAAAATGTTTTGGCTCTCGAAAGTGATTAGGCATTTTTTCAAATTCAACTAATGATTTTTGGACCAAGGTTATCCTTGGAGCAGCAGATTCTAGCTAATAGATTACTAATGTGCAGTTTTTTTAAGTTAATTTCCTGGGCTTATTGATTCGTTTAATGACCTTGGGAATGTTTTATCTTCTGTTCTTAGTATGCTCATTCTGGAGAAAACAATTCTGATTAACAGGAGGGATTTGGGGAAAAGCTAGCAAGACATTGTGTATACTTCATGTTCTATTTACACAGCTATAGGCTATGTATCCTAAGGTCTATCATAACATTATTTGCCCTATTCAAATTACTGAGCAAGTAATTTTTCCCAGAGAACTACCTGTTTTGGTCCACATACTTAAGGAAGAGAATTTTAAAGTAAATCTCTTCCCTGCCCCTGTCTTTTTCACATCCAAAGGACTTCTTACTAAAATGAAAGAAAAATTAATTTCCTTATGTCTAATCACAACTCACACGTGCTACTTTTTGAAACCAGAGAAAAGAACTGTCCTAGCCATATATATTGACTTCATTGTCCTCACAATTACAGAAGAGTAATCAATCATGAGTTTATTTCTTGCACAGTTTGGCTTATTATACCAGCTTCCGTTATAAAGAAGCCTCTTTTTTTTTTATGTTCTTTTGAAGATTCACAATGTGAATCTTTTTTTTTTTAATTTCAGAATATTATGGGGGTACAAAAGTTTAGGTTACATATACCACCTTTGCCCCGTCCGAGTCAGAGCTACTAATGTCGTTTTATGATGATCATGCTGACATCACTGGGATTACACTTAACCTTGATCAAAAGTAATCAAAGTAACTTAATAGCATTGTGATTTATTAAAGGCTTTGCAACCATAAAGTTCAGCATAACAGAAGTACCTCGAAATGATTTGTTCTTTTAATTTTTGAATACTGTGCATGATATTAAAAATGGATTTGGAAGCTTTTTCTTTTTGATTTTAGAATTTAGTCCCTTGATACCTATTAAACATTTCTTGAGTTTCCTCATAAAAACCAGCTGGCTTCGATATTGCCTTATATTCTTAAGTATTTTAATTATGTAATGCAAAAGTATTCTCATGAAATTTGTGGCAATGCTGTCTTTCCCACATTTCAGTTGAAGAAAAAGAAAGAGAGAGCAACTTGCCAAAAAATTATAGACTGCATTGCCAGCTGAGAGCTCTGAGTTTTAAGTCCCAGATTGGTTTAATCTGTTCTGATTCATGAATTTAAAGGGCTTCTCATGCTAAATTATGCGTGCAAAGTATGTCTTTGAGGCATCACTTTCTGTATGTGTGAATGTTTCACCTGTTTAAAAAGCATGCTTTTGAACTTTGCTCATTCTTAGTAGAGTATCACAGAGAAGTAAAACAGCCACTTCTCTTGCTGAGAAACTACAAAGATATATTCCCAGAGACTCTTGCACTCATGAGAATTTTGGTGACCGGGGCCTGTTTTTTATGTGTAAACAGATGAAACTCCTGGGTGAGTGCAGTGGCAGCATAGACTCCGTGAAGAGATTGGAACACAAACTGAAGGAGGAAGAAGAGAGCCTTCCTGGCTTTGTTAACCTGCATAGTACCGAGACCCAAACAGCTGGTGAGTGCCTGGTGTTCAGTTCAAGAAAGAGTGAAACAGGAGATCCTGAAGCACTTCCTTATAGTCAAGTTCCACTAGACTGCTTAGCCTCCTACACTGTGCTACCTGAGAACTTCTCTCCAAGTTATAATGATCTCCTCTGACAGGAGAGGGAGGTAAAGAATGCTTTCCCCGGTGGTTTTTTCCCTTGTTTCATTTATTTGAATGCACAGTCTGTATGTTTCTAGTCAGGCATTTTATATGTGTGTGCTCAGAGTCCTATTGCGGACAGAAACCAAGACCTGAATGATACCCTCGTGCACATGACTACTTCTTACTGCATGGAACTCTTGACAGAGTTAAATCTCATGTAGCTGCTTTTTTTAGTCTATTATCGTTAAAAATGCAAATAGGAAAACCACAGTCATTGTACTCATATAAGTGTTATTTCCAGATGACAACAGCAGAAATGCCCAGTGGAATTATTTTTTTCCAGTTGCTATTTAAAGTTAGCCACCAAGGTATGTTTAAAGGATTTCGTAAGCCTCGTCTGTGGAGAATGCCCTGTCACCATCGTGTGCATGTCCTGGCAGGTGTCATTGACCGGTGGGAGCTTATCCAGGCCCAGGCCCTGAGCAAGGAGTTGAGGATGAAGCAGAACCTCCAGAAGTGGCAGCAGTTCAATGCGGACCTGAACAACATCTGGGCCTGGCTGGGGGACACAGAGGAGGAATTGGAACGGCTCCAGTGCCTGGAACTCAGCACCGACATCCAGACCATAGAGCGCCAAATCCAAAAGCTCAAGGTAGCTGCCCCTTGCCTTGCCCATGATGCACAGCCAGCCAGCCACCATGCAGAACACCCTTCAGAGGGAGCCTCTAGCTCGAGCTCTTTTACTTTCACTCAGCAGCAGGGAAGGTGTCTAACAAAAATGAACAAGAATGCCCTCCTGGCCCCCAGCCGTCCCAAACCCCAGTGTTCCATAAAGTGGTTTTCAAAGGCAGAAAGGTGGACCACATTGTAGAACTGTCCACCTTCTAAATAATTTAATGAAATGGCATTTTAAGAAATGACCATTAAAGTTTCATGAAATATCCAGGCACCTCTGGGACCTGTTTAACCTCTTCGTAAGGGAAATACAGATCTGACCAGGGTCTTCAAGTCTATATCTCGGGCAGGAGAGAAATCCTTTCCAAGATTGTATCTGCATGAATTAGTGGGAGACCTAATGAAATCATTTGACCATCTCCAATGAGTGAAACTTCCAAAGTTGGTTACAGTAGTGGCAGAAGCAATTTTTTGCTATTGTAAATATAACAAAACAAAACTGTAATTTTGTTGAAACACCTGACATTTACGTTTGATTTTGGTTTGGCCTGGGTGGGTATAATACATGAGATAACTTCCCTTAACTCCAGCTGTAGACCTTAAAAATCCTCCTTAACGCAGCTACTAAAATGCATTAGGATGTAGAGACTGTTGTAAGCATCCCATGGACTAAGGGCCTGTTTTATTGTTAGGAGAACATTAAGATGTGTTCCTCCTCTGGGCTCAGGGATTAAGTGTGTGCTGCTTTTATGTTTCCATGGTTTTGGTATATGCTATTTATTTTGGGTTGATGTGTTTGTGGCTTGCTTTCTGTGGCTATGTTGTTTTAAATTTCAAACAGAGAAATGAATCTTCCCCATAGATGCTCCAAAAGTTGCATCTTTATAGCAAGGCTTCTGCAACAGCCCTGTAAGTTTTAGGACAAGGTACCACCGGATGGGAGATGCAATTTACAATATCTGCATTATGAAATGCATTTTTCTCTAGAGTCCCTAAATTACTCTAGTAAGGCAGTGTTGTATTATAACCAAATTCCTTAAAATTGATGAAGCAAATGCTGGCCACAGGCGGAGACCTCAGCCAGATTAGGGCAGAGAACTATGACCTTGAAAGTCAGCCCGCGTGATAAGAAAAAGTCACCTTCCTCTGCACCCCTCCCTGATCTTTCCTATGTATGTTTTCTGTGACTAAATCTGTGGAATAACCAAGAATTTCCCACAATATCTCTTGATCTTATGATGTCTCTGTGGTTGAGTCTATAACACAGCATGTTAAGAACCTATTGAAAAGTGAAAAATTAAGACAGGCCTGGAACATAACAGGACAAGTGAGAAACTATAAGAAAATGAAGCCTGGGCAGATGTGGTTTCCAGGATTATTCACCATAACCAGATCCAGGGATATTTAAACAGTACCCAGATATTCAATGTTAATACAGAATCATGTGCTCAAGTTCTTAGAATTGAATTCTGGACTTTTTTGGAAATGCACAAAGCTAAAAATCAGTTGCCTGCTTTTTCGGGAACTCAAACTGAACGGGTTAGCTCATGAAATACCCAGTTCATTCTTTTTACCATCACAGGCCTGTGACACAGGCAGTGTTCTCAGCCCGTGGGCTACTGTGCCTGCAGATCCAGAACATCCGGAACCCAGGGCTCCGGAATCTGCTTTTTCAGCAAGCTCACCACTTCATTTGCAGGCTCATAAGTTTGAGCACCATTGGTCTAGTGACCTGGGATTGTTACACTAGGGGAAAAAATACAGGTGTCCTGCTGCTCAAAACCTTCAAAGCCAAGTTTTTGTTTTGTGTCACTGGGGTTGAACCTCCATGCAGGGAGTTGTGTTAATGACACTGCTTACTTAGTTAGTTCCTTGCACAGAGTCACCTTTTTTTCCTAGAAGGCTCCCCTTCACTTTCTTTATCCTTCCCCCTCATCTATTGCTGTTTTTCAATTGCCATCCCTCAAAGCCATGGCAACCATTCTGAAATATTTAATGGGCATTCATTGTTCATAGGTATTCTTTCAACATGTGGGTTTGTGTGTGAGTGTGCATGTGTGGATGCTGGTGTGTTCCACATACCATCCTCTTTTGACTTTTTCACTCTACACCATATTTAAGATCCATCCGTGTTGTCCAGTGTTTGTCTAATCCATGTCTTCCACCTATAGCACAGTTCTCGGTGGTATACACCCACCACCTCTTACCTAGCCATCCCGTTAAGGGTAGTTTTAATTAATGGATCTTTGCATTCGAGTGAACCATTTTAAAGGGTTTAAACTACTTTTTCTAATGTTATGACCTGTTTATTTCTCCACTGGGCCCTAATAGGCCAAGTATAGAAAATGCAGCAATAACAGGCAAATGTAAGCAGACTTTCTGAGAAATGGATCATAATCAGTTTCCTTTCAGTGAATGAAAAAAATTAACAAAGAAACACGTTTTTTGTTGTTGTTGTTTTGTTTTTTTATTTCAGCTCATTGTGGGGGTACAAAAGCTCAGGTTATATACATTGTCCATGTCCCGCCCATCCCCCTGAGTCAGAGCCTCAAGCGTGTCCATTCTCCAGACAGTGCGCCTGGCACTCACCATGTAGTCATACCTCCATCCCCTCCCCCCACCCCCTACCTCCCCGAGTCAGCACCTTCAGAAACACGTTTTAAACTACTTTTTTAAAATGTGCTTTTGTCATTATTGTCCTTGTTCAATTGTTCTTTTTTTCTCTTTTCAGGAGCTCCAGAAAGCTGTGGACCACCGCAAAGCCATCATCCTCTCCATCAATCTCTGCAGCCCCGAGTTCACCCAGGCTGACAGCGAGGAGAGCCGGGACCTGCAGGACCGCTTGTCCCGGATGAACGGGCGCTGGGACCGGGTGTGCTGTCTGCTGGAGGAGTGGCGGGGCCTGCTGCAGGACGCGCTGATGCAGTGTCAGGTGCGTCGGGCACTAGGCAGGAGGTGACGGAGAGCCCAGCGTTAGCCGAGTCTGTGGCTTGAGGTAGCACGGTTTCTTGAGGGATGCAGTTGCTCCCCAAAGTCAGTATCTGAGTGAGGTCACTTTGTGCCCAAACTTTTCATTTTACTGGAGAAACTGTACATGTGATCAGGGTTCAAAGCCTTCATTTTCTCTCCAGCCTAAGAATGGACTATTCCCCACGTTTATCTCAGTCCCGACATTCCTCCAATGACTCATTTATTTCATTCATTCAGCAAATAGTTACTGGGCACATAGGCAGACAGTTCTTGAACATCAGAGTGAGCATTACAAATATTTATTCTTCCGTTCATACCATAGTTATTTGCTGAGTGTCCCCGTGTGGCAGCTACAGTGCAAAGCCGTTGGATACAGCATAGCCTCTGCTTTTGTCGGGGAAGACAATAAAATGCAAGTAAATAGTTAACCATGATCCTTACAGACAGCAATAAGAGTAACTGAAAAAAGCCACTTTGGGAGGGTGGTCAGGGAGCTCCGTGGGTCTTAAGCTGACTCTGGAAGGATGTTACTATGAAGGAGATACAACAAATGGGAAGTCTCTGGAGCAGGAAAGGGCTTAGTGTATTTAAGAACAAAAAGAGGCCAGTGTGACCAGAGCATGGTCAGCAAGGCAGGGAGTAATGAGAAAGACGGGGGAGGGAGGTGGTCAGGAACCTGATCACAGAAGAGTTTGGATCATATTCTAAGCATGATGGGAAAATCTGGAAGGATTTGAAGCCTGCTCTTCAGATTTATATTAATGTGTGCCCCAAGAGTAACAGCTCCTTGAAAGCAAGTACCCAAACAATTGTTTCACCTCTGCACCCCAGTGCCTTACACACAGGAGATCTTTAGTAACTTTATGTTGGATAAATGAATGAACAAATGGATGAATGAAAGGGCCATGGGATTGGACCTTGACCTTAAAAGATGGAAAGATTTGAATACATGGAGAAGAGAGGGGAGCAGAGTTGCTTCCTTCTAAACTGCGTAGTAACATTACTCTTTTTTCAGAAATAAAGTATTTTGATGACAATCTTCCTTATGTCTAAATTTTTCCCCAAGTAGTAAATTAGATGCTTTGGTAAGAACATAAACTCACGATCAGGTCTTTAGAACAGCACCAGTGCCTTCCTCAAAAAGGAGTGCTATGTATGACCTTAAAACCGATGCATGTTTGCAAATGGTAGCAGTTGGAAAGAATAGAAATTTAATCTGCACGAGAAAGGAAAATATATTACCCACAGCTGTTTTAAACTCCATATGTTTTTTTGTAGGATTTCCATGAAATGAGCCATGGTTTGCTTCTTATGCTGGAGAACATCGACAGAAGGAAAAATGAAATTGTCCCTGTTGATTCTAACCTTGATGTGGAGATACTCCAGGACCATCACAGACAGCTTATGGTAAGATGTACACACTCTGGCAGCTGCAGTTATTTTTAGCAGGGTTGCATTTCACTTACGTAAAATGAATGGAGATGGTAATTTTTTTTTCCTTTTGTGTTATACTCTCTATTTTACACTTTTAAAAAACTCCTTATGGTTTCTAATCTTTGTGAAGCAAACATGTGCATAGAAGATGACATCTGCTAGCTTTAGAGTCTGGTTTTAAAGTCATTGCTCGATTGTAAAACTCTTAGATGTCCTTAATCTTAATTACCTTGCCTTTATTGAGGCAGCTTTTTGGTGAATTATGCTTATTTTTAATTTAAACTTTATATGTTACATCTATGTCCCCAAAGTATATTTGGAGGCTTATAGTAAAAGGACATTAAAACTATTAGAATAGAAAGAGACAATTAAGTATTTTTAAGAGGAATTAATTATACCAGATTAAACATGAACCTTAGTGCCAAGTTTTCTTTTTTTTTTGTTTGAGACAGAGTCTTACTCTCACTCTGTTGCCCAGGCTGGAGTGCCATGGAGTTAGCCTAGCTCACAGCAACCTCAAACTCCTGGGCTCAAGCAATCCTCCTGCCTCAGCCTCCCGAGTAGCTGGGACTACAGGTGTGCACTACCACGCCTGACTAATTTTTTCTATTTTTTGTAGAGATGGGGTCTCATTCTTGCTTGGGCTGGTCTTGAACTCCTGAGTTCAAGCAATCCTCCCAGAGTGCTAGGATTACAGGCGTGAGCCACCGTGCCCAGCCTTAGTGCCAACTTTTCTGAAGGTGTGACAAAAAAGGAAACCTGATAAGTTAACTCATTTCCATTATCTGACAAAAAACATACCAGTTCTCAAGGAAGAAACTTTTTCTAGCACTAAATTCAAAAGGAAATTTACTGTGTCAATTCTTATGCAAGGATCTTTGGATGGTATAATGTACAGTGTATTTAAGTGATTTTATAGAAGATAAGGAAGCATATTTGAGTTCCATTAGGAGAAAATGCTATGCATTTTATAGCTTTCTGTGTTTTGAAAATGTCCTTTCTTAACATTTAATACTCACTAATCTAAGCTACAGAATTGGTACCTTTTAACTGAGTACCAGAAGGATCTTAGAAACCTAGAGAAAATAGCCATGCAACTTCATTTTTACTTGACATTCACCTCTGGCATTAAGTTGTGAATGATGAACCACCCTAAATCTTTTTTCAAATCTTGACTAGATATCAAAAGATACTCATACATACTTGAGTTTTGCTATATTTAGATATTAATGTTTTACTTTTCTCTTTAAAAGAATATCTTATATCTCACATAATGCTCTGTATTTTAAGTACTTTCATATACCTTAACCAATTGAACCTTCTAATAATACTTAACTGTGGACCAGGAATCAAATTAGAAAACTGAGATCAGAGAGGGTCAGGGGTCTTATAGAATATTTTTGACAGAGGCAGGATTAGAACACAGGCTGCAGGCTGCTGCATCCTTTAAAGCATGAATGTCACTTGCAGAAGCTCAGTTGTTATAACTGCCCACTAAGTTAAAGTGATGGCGTTCTGCACTTTCGGAACTTAGGCCAATTACCAAAAATTCTTAGAAAAATATTTATTATATACATAGCAAATACGGCGTGAACTGTTGGAGTCCCAGCTCAAAGTGACCTCATTGCAAGACATGTCTTGCCAACTGCTGGTGAATGCTGAAGGCACAGACTGTTTAGAAGCCAAAGAAAAAGTGCATGTTATTGGAAATCGGCTCAAACTTCTTTTGAAGGAGGTCAGTCGTCATATCAAGGAACTGGAGAAGTTATTAGACATGTCAAGCAGTCAGCAGGTAAGCTCTAAACAAATATCACTGTGTAGCATTTCTTACAGGAGATAAGAGAAGCATCATCTTCATCCATTTCAGAAAGACTTTGAATGTAGTACTTGTCAGAATGGAGTATCTACTCTGAATCACCACTCTAAGTAGTCCTATCTCAAAATAAAAAAGCAGACTCGTAAACTTTTATAGTAGGACACTACTTTTGATTCTGTTAATTCCAAAAGATCTCTTGTAATTGTTACTACTAACCCTGTTACCACCAGTACTGTGTCATTTTATTTCACTCTGTTTATTTAAAAATTCACATATTTTCAGCCACACAGCCATGGTAGAGCAAACTATTATAATTGCTACATCTGAGTTTTCTATTCAACATCTCTAAGGTATGAATTTGCCTTACGTATATAGTAATGAATTCATAAAAATATCCTCTGTCATTTATTTTTATTTTTTTTTTTTAGTAAATCTACTGCATCATGATATTATTGTTAATTTTGAGAAATGCTTTTGCAGGTACAGCAGTGCTTGGTAAGACTTCCAACATACGATTGTGAAATCCTGTCATGAATACACACTTTGCCCCTCTGTATGCATGCAAAAGAACAATCTATTCTGAATAGCAGCAGTGCCAGAAATAATACAATTTCTCTGCTGCTAAAAGGCAGATTCTTGGATGACTATCTTTTGTTTCTGAGTCAAATGAATTGGTTTCTCTCCAGCCTGAATGACCTGCAGCTGTAAGGCAAACTTCTTCCTCCTCCCAAGCTGATGTCATCTCATTTACTTCCATGTCACTAGGAAATAATAAAGCTATAAGTGAAACATAGCAATAACAAAGCTATAGTTTTATTTTCCAGAAGGGCCAAACTTACAACCTGGAAATCCCAATACACTAGGAGAATTAGGTCCCGTTCTTCTTGGAGCTGTCTGATTCCATTTTTCCTAAGGAATGGTTTGGTGTTTATGGTGGGGATGTGGGGGGCTGAGTGGAGGTGGAGTGGGAAGTACATTGCACGTTACAGAGCCCCACGGCCCTGGGACAGGGAGTTGTTAAAAGAATCTTCTCCCACGTAGGATTTGTCTTCCTGGTCTTCTGCTGATGAGCTGGACACCTCGGGATCTGTGAGCCCTGCATCGGGAAGAAGCACCCCAAACAGACAGAAAACGGTAACTTTGCACTGGTCGTTTTTCAGTTGTCCTGGGGGAGGGAACACTGGAGGGGTGACAGTATTTGTACCGACCACAGGGTCCACAGCCTCTCCTCCCGCCCCACAGCGGTCCCCAGACAGAAGAGGGCTGTCACACAGGGTAGTGCGCCTCCTCAGCCCTGCTGCGTGCCCTGCCAGCATGCGCTCAGGAATGGAAAATAGCAGTTCTGTTTTTCAAAAGAATCAGGATTCAACGTGTGGCTGGTATGCAGGGAAAAAAATTATTTTTCTTGTTCAAATGGCCATTTCTACAATGGTGCTCATTTGCCCCTTTGGTGGCTCCTTCAAACCACCACCGCCATGTCCACCCTAAAAATGCAGGCTGCGCTAGAGCAGTGCCTCCGCCGGAGGTGGACAGAAACACGGACGTCCTTGAGACCACTGAATGGTTGGCACCAGTGGAAGTTCTGTTGACTCTCAAGCAGAGACGTTTCCGAGTGGTGGTCCTGAAGGATTTTGGCAATTGTGCTGCCCCTAAAGTGGCAACAACCCAAGCCGATGCCCCACAGGCCAGTGGTGGGGGCTGCCTCCCTGGGACACAATGAGAAAGAGAAGACAAATTTCTCCCCTGCTGCCCTCTATACCTTGATTTCTCTGTGTAATTAGAAGCTTGTTTTTTTTTTTGTTTTTGGTTTTTGGTTTTTGTTTTGGTCTGGCTTTATGATTATATTCATTCCATTTCTCCTGAGTTCGTAGAAGGATTGATTTCATTTGTGCATTTTTGTTATAAACACATTCTATGCTGGTAAACGTATTATCACTTTGAGGATTGTTTTTTACTACATTCACTAGTTTCCTATAGATCCTAGTTTAAGAATGTGAAGGAATACTGGCTTTTCAAGTCAAATTTTAGCTTTCCTTTCGCTTGAATATTTAACTTGTTGGGGTTCATCACTACAAAGAAGAATCTCATGTCACCATTGTTATTTTTTATCTACCAAGAATTTTAATACTGGTTCAGTGTTCTAAAAGGTGAAAAAATATGTAACGTATCTTTGAAATACATGATATGACAGAGTGAATTTTATATTTATTATAAGTAAATATACAGAGACTCTTGAACACTGTAGAGTCACTTGAGTTTCTACTATGAAAAGTGGGGGGACATGTGCCCACCATGGTATGGGCTCCAGAACCACAACTTGTGATTTTTTTCAATGACTAATCATATAGATGTAAATTTTACTTCTTCAACAAAAGAAAAGCCAGTTTCCTTAATTTGTGGGTACTGATCATTTCATTTGGTTTATTTTTCCTTTGCTGCACTTTTAGTTTAATTTTCATTAGTAGCTTGTCTTTATTTGCCTGGACTGAACATTCTTCTTTCTTTACCCCCTGTTCATTGCAAACAGCCACGAGGCAAGTGTAGTCTCTCACAGCCTGGACCCTCTGTCAGCAGTCCACATAGCAGGTACCTCGTTCTCCTGGTTTCCACACTGTTCTAGAACTCGAAGAGGATGATGAAAATTGTCCATAATTTAGACAGGCCTGTATCTGGTCTGCCTCAGGGTAGTTGGGAAATTGTTCATTTCAGTCCACACCCTTTCCTAAGAAATTGGAAGAGGCGTTTCTAAATGGAAAGTACGAGTAAATCTCAGAGCATAAAATATTTGGACCCCACCAAAATTTTGTTTAGCCGCACATAGCCCATCTGGCACTTTTCATCAAATGGTATTTTCCACGTCGATAAGGATTCGGTACGACTGGTGGCACAGCTGCCATTGGACTCACGGCAGACTTTTATCATCCTCTTTATTTCTAGATTTTACAATAAGACAGGTAATAGATCAATGAATTATTTTACCACTCACAGAACCCACAACTCTGAATAAAATGTACTAACATCCCCAGCTTTTTATTTTATTTTCATGTTTTATCCAGATTGTGGGTTTTGGATTCTCAAAACGGCAAGCCCTAATTTGGTGTTCTTCACTGAAAACCTATAAACACCTCCTCTCTTCTGCTTATCCTGAAACTCTTCAGCCAGCACACTCAGCCACTCACTTTCCTAACCCCTGGCAAGCGCTTTCCCTCTGGAACCAACAGCAGTCAGCGCCCCCGCCCGGCCACCTCCCCAGAGCCCACTCACAGCTGCCACTCAGAGCTCCAGCCTTGCCTCCAGCAGTCCCTCACCCCTGCAGTGAGCAGTGCTTTGCCTTCTTTGTCGTTGGTGTGGTGTCTGTGCCTCCCTGCCCTTTCACCAATCGGTTCATGTTTCCCCAGACAGCTTCCTTAAAAATGAAAACACTGTCCTCGGAGCCGGTTTTGCGTTCCAATCCCAAGCAGTTCACTGTTAAAGTAGTTTGCCCCTCTGGAAACTTATCACCATGAGCAGGGATCTACATTCCTGGAAGGAGGGTGGGGATGAGGAAATGTAGAACTGTAAACAACCCCTGAGTAATAGTTTTAGTTTTCCAGCTGTGTGCTGAAGGGACTGGCTCTTCTGTTGGGTCCTTCCCACTCAGCTGAAGTCCTGCAGAATGTATTTTAGCACGCTTTCTGGTTTTAAGCCTCCCTTCACTATGTTGTTTTTTTCCCTTTGCCCTTTGGTTTAGTTTGAAGACAATTTTGTGTTTTGTTTTGTTTTGTTTTGTTTTGTTTCATCCTTAACAAAATAGCAATAGTGAAATATTGGGAAAAACTCACAGGGCTTTGGAAGCTAGTGATAAACGTCTCCAGATGCTCTGATGTTTTCTCCGTCCCTATGAGACAGTGGTGGACTGTAGACAGGTCATTGTGTTATGTAGTCCATCTTGCCCCCACAAATTGCTGATGTGCAGTGAACAGAGTACAGAATATCCCCCTAGCTTCCCTTTGAGGGTACCAGAGATCAATTCTTTGGTTGATACAAATGATGATGTTGAGAAAGGAAATAGCTCTTATGTTATCATGCAACACCAATAGCAGTCGCCCTTGGGTTCCCAAATACTGCATCTATCTGCTTCAACAATTATTTCAGACAGCCACACAGATCTTTTGAAAACATCAAGGGCATTGTTTCTTCGGGCAGCAAGTGCTTCCATGTGCCTCCTAACAGGGCTTTGCGACTGGGACAGCCACGTTCTCACTGCGACACCCACCAGGCGCCTTTCAGCTCTGCTCTGTCCAGCACTGTTGATTAACATTTTTCTGAGCATTCAGCACAGTGTTCACTTTGCTACTCAAGAGTGAATGGAATATAAATAATCTTCACCTGAATGGCAAACTTCCTCAAACACCTTGGCAGGCAGGTTGTGGTTGAAGATTCATGGGCTTCCTTACTCCTTGGCACTGCTGTCTGGGGGTCACCCAACTCCGACAATGAATGGCAGAGTCTGCTGGGGAAGAATGAACTTCACCCACAGGCCAGGCTGTCATGGTGTTCCTTGACTTTGAGACTCGAGATATCTTGTGTTTGATCTTGCACTGGTCCAGCAAATTTGAAAGGTTATTGCAGAAGCACAAATGGTTTAGAATGTTGCCCCCAGCAGTCTGCAACGGGAAAATTTTGGACATGTATTCTTCCTGGAAGAAGAGGCTGAGTGGGAAGAAACTGGGTATTAGTTTGAAGGGAGGGCCACTTATAAGTTTTTTGTCGTTTAAAGTCAGATGTTAATAATTTACCAGCCTGATACATATTTCAGTTTGATTTGATGGAGTTGATTCTTTGTCCTCATATGATGTTCTAAACCTACATATGGAGTGATGCCAGCAGTTACTCAACACCTAGTCTGTTTAGGCCCTGGGCCTACAAAATGAATACGATATGATTCCTGCCATTAAAAGGCTTGCAGTGTATCAGAATCTAGAGATTCCCTACATCGGTACAAGGAGCTCCCTAGCACTTCTTAAAATTCTGTGCATACATTCATAATCACTATCTTCATTATTTTTGTTTGAGATTAAACATATTTTAGAAGCATGTTTTCAAAGCAATGCTTATTATGGTCCAGCTGGTGCCTTTCTCCTACATCTGACTTAAAATTTTCTAGCCCTGTTGCCAATAATTCTGCAAAACTCTACTGTAGCTGAGTTCAAGATGACAGGTAGGAAGATTTTACTCCAATTTCCAACAAAACAAAGGAACAATTGCTCTGTAGTCCAGACTGTGTGAATTGATGACTTCCTTCTAAAGCTTAGAACTGTAAAATGCAGAATTGCCCTAACACCTTTGGTCTCTGGCACCTTCTTTACAGAAAACTAAGAATGAATGGGAAGTGCGACTGGCTGAAACACTGAGAGGGAGGGAAAAAGACCACATTGTAAAACTTGTTCAAGGTGGTCACATATATTTAAGTAAGTGCAGTGGGTTTTTTGCATGTACCCTGGGGTCTCACTATACACACTATTCAGTTTTTTGTGGAATTTGTTTTCGAGTCTTTTCTGACCCTGGGGATCTATTTTTTCAAAGCATTCAAAGAGCCGCAGCACAACGCGGTCTCCCCACTTAGGCAGTTTGGCTGCCCACGCCCCAAGGACAGCTGTGGGTCAGTGTCCAGTGGGCTTCCCCTTCGCTCTTTTGAGGCAGGCCTTCCCGGTGTCTCTTTGGGAACAAGTCAGGCAGTTTGAGAAATTCATCACATTTTTGAAAGAACCATGTATAAAGCAGGTATGTTTTCCTGAGAGAAGAAGCTGAATCCAGCCAACCCCCAGCACACCCTTGGTATAATTATACAGATAATAAGGAGAAGTTGCTGGCATTTATTTAGTGCTTAATGTATTCCAAGGACTATAGTAGGCATTGTGCATATGTTATCTCATTTAACCTTCACAAGAACCCCATAATATGGCTCTTCCCCAATTTATAGACAAGAACACGGGGTATTAGAGGGATAAAGACTGAGGATTTGAACCAGGTCACACCTGATGCTAGACCCTACCTTCTTGACAACACTGCTCTACTAAAGGCCTCTTGGTGAGTAGGATGCTTCAAACAAGAGTTCCAGGGCAGAGACCACCACAGGCTGCCTAAAGCAACTTAGGATTAGCCAGGATGTTTGGTTTAGAATAAGAGGAGTCTGGAGCCCTAACTTGATTCTGGAAACGTCTTCTGAACCACACATCCAGGAAACACTGGGTTTCAAAGACAGTTCGCATCAGAGCAGGCAACAAGATTATGGACAACCGAGACATTTCCGAACAATAAATTCCTGTTACGCACTGCCAGTGTTTGCCAACAAGTAACAAAATGAATTAAGTTTCTTTTCGTTTGGCTTTTAGGAAGCATGTGCAAAATCAACTCATTTTATTTTCCTTGATTATGTAAAATTTTCAAAGTGAGTCACACTCTATGTGCATGGTATTCTGAGTCCTCACATCTGTTTGTTACATACCGTTTCCTTTGCGGGATGTATTGTTAGGTACTACTCCCTCCCACCATCTTCCTTCCCCCACAACTGTATGTGATTTTGGAACAGATATGAAACAACCCCTGGGCAATTATTTACCCAGAAGTTTGAAGGAATGAGGGGAGTGAGAAAAATAAACATATATTCCCTTGTGCAGAATAAGCACATTTTTTCCTGAACAGAATTATATATTTCCCTTGATTAAGTTTCTGAAGTAAGTTTACACATTTAATTTTTTCTATATAAACAATCTAAACTGGCATCCATTTATGTCAGTGTAAGAATAAGGCCAGGGAAGAATGACCAGTGACTAGTCAACAAGTTTCCTCTGTTGTTTCCCTTACCTAATTTCCCAGTACTCTTGAAACTTAGGTGATTTTTAGATCAGTAGATAAATACTAAAAGTATCCTTTAGCCTAAGATCATTAACTAGTTGGTACTATTAATAAAATATCTAGACAGGTTCACCCTGAAGAAGAGGCAACTTTGGGCATGTTGAAACTCTGGTAGTTACCCCCAGGGGGTGGGCATTTTTCTCAGCAGATAGATTGGGCATTTTCAAGGGCATTTAACTGCATGGACGGTCACGAAGTACTGTGTGTTCCCTTTGTCCCTAACTGAGCCCGCTACTTCTCCCTAGGTCGGCATTCTTCAACATTAGAAGTCATGAGCAAATTAAATTTTAATAAAAGAGTGCTCTGATGCTGTTAAATGTGCCATGTCCTTTAACAGACTCTATGACGTATGAGCCCGTATTCCAAAAATGGTGACCTTTCTAGTTTTTCTCACGAATAAGCTAGTCAATGTGCAGCCCTTGTTTTGATCTTGATCTTTAACCGAATTGCTCAAAGAAGCTAATAATTGACAAAGGACTATTTAGCTCTATCAGATTGTATTATCAATGATATGCATAAATCTGCCCATCACTAATTTCCTAATGAAAATTAGTTAGATATTTAATCAAGAGGAAATGTGGAGCTCTCTTCTGTCGTTCTGTTGTAACTCATCCAGCTACAGGTGGTGAGTGTTTTTTGCCAAGACATATTTTCAAGTCAAGGGAAGGATATATTGAAGAAAAAATTCAATCCAGAGTTTGTGGGTGGCTATCCCATCCTTCTCAAGGCACTTTAAGACAAACCATTGAATCTTAAACTGTCAGAGCCAAAACAGTTTTAGAAATATCCATGTAGCCCTCATCATTGCAAATGAGAAAACTGAAGGCCAGAGAGACTAATTTATTGGCCAATGATTATATAACTGCCTCAAAACAAAATGTCCTCATGTCCATACACTGATTTGATGATATGTGTGATACTGTGAGGCTTCGTGACTAGAGGCATTTATTTCAGACGTGAAGAAACCCCTTGCTTCTACATATTTTAAGACATAAGTACAGTGTTCTCTTCTTTGCTTCTATATGTGAGATGCCTGTGACATAAACATGAGCTGTGTGGTCATCATTCATATCACCAACCAGCACAACATTGCAGAGCAGAGTGGTGGGGAGGGATTTGGGAACCCTGAATTCCTACTAGATCTCTTCCTTTAATTGTGGGATTTAGGGCAAGTCCTTTAGTCTATGTATAGTGTCCAAGTTTTAGTATTTGAAATCACAGGGTTGAAATCAAAGTTCTTCTACCTGTTAGCTTTGTAGACTTCAGCCAGTTATTTTTACTTCTCTGAGCCTCCTCTTTGTCATCTATAAAAATGAAGATAATAAGCACAGACCTCAGAGGAATGTTGTGAGGATTAAATGATAGAAGCCAAGGTAAATGCTTGGGGTGTTGCCTAGCAATTAGAAGAATAAACGTTGACTATCCCTAGCTACTTATCTACAAAATTAGGAAATGGATTCCGTGCTCTCTAAGGCCTTATCTAAACATGAATATTTTATACTCAGGTAACTCAAGAAGTTTCTCTTTTCCCTTCCATATTTGACATATTCCCTTCCATATTTGACATATTCCCTTCCATATTTGACATATTTCTTTTGTGTTCTATATTTTCACAAAATGTACATTTTTTTTTTCCTTTTCAGCTTATTAAGGAATAACTCATCGGGCTTAGCATAAGGGCAGTTAATCAGTTTGACCACTAGATGGTGATTGAACTCTTGCGGCTTCTGGGTTAGGAGACTATTTACACTGACAAATTAGCAGAAGACAGAAAACATGAAACATGGAACTTAAAAGTTGGAAGACCATCTATTTTAATGTGAAGAGGTTAACGAGGAGGTTGGCACACAGAGGCTAAGTGAGTCATTCAAGGTTACACTGCCATTAGTTGTGGACTTCAGAAAAGAACACAGTTCCAATTTAGGCCAGTGATTTGTTTTTTCATTACACTACAAAAAGGGTATTAGAAACCCAGCGTGGTGCAGGGCTGCTTGGGGTTTTTGCAGAGCCAGTCTGCTTGTCCCCCATGTTTCTCTGATGGTTTAATAAAAGAGTTTTGAGCAGTCCCTCTGATCTCTTTTAAGGAGATAATATCTGTTTTTTATTTTAACATTTATTTTCTCGAGTGCCACCCTATCCCCCACTGATATTAGGGTAATATGTCTTCAGAAATTAACAGCTAATAAGGGAGCTACAAACATACTGTTTTCTTATGAGCCAAATCTACAGTTACCAATACAGTTTTTATATCTTCATATTTTTCCAATGGCCTCACATTCAACATCCTTATTCTTAGTGATACAAAAACCATAAGGGAATTCATACTAGGTGTGTGGGAATGTGTCTCCTTGGTGTATCTATTCTTTTTTGCTCATTCAGTGTTGTCTGGGTGTGAGTGTACACAGAATGCCTCTTGTAAATAACATTTCTTATTCATCTTCTCTACTCATAACGAAACAAAACGTTAATGGCTGTTCACAAAAAGAAAACAGCGGCACCCAACCTCAGCACTCAGAACCTACTTTCATATTCAATGTTCCACAGGCAGGCTTTCTTAGGAATTCTGAAATCTGTGCTTAATCTGTAATGCACTGTTTAAAAGGAAGATAAAAGTGAGATAGAAAAACTTGGACCTTTGAGTCTAGATGGGGCTTCAAGATGACAATCTGTCCTCCTCAGAAAGTTTTCCAAAGTCACAGAGCTAGGGACGGGATCAGCCTAGAATCTACATCACCCAACAGCACTGTTGTATAGACAAACTCCATTGCTATCCCTTCAACCAGCTTTGGAACCCAGTAATGTCAGGGCCAGATGCTGATTCAGTGCAAGATGAAACCAGGGTAAACTCTAAGATTAATTAAGCTTTTGTGGGTCTGTGCAAAATGAGTAGGACCGTTTTTATTGTTGCTACATGGATTTCGGCATATTCAGGATGGCTAAATGGGATACTTTGTATGATCCTGACAGCAACTAATTTGCCTAACAATATTTCTGATACTCTCAAACCAAAAATGTACTGCATCAAACTTTCACATTTTAGTTATCTTGGATTTACTTAATTTATGATGGTAGAATATGCGTACAGCAGTTATCTTTGTTGACGGAAAATGTTTCACCAAATTAAGGGATAAGAGGAGTGGGATTTGAACCGACTTAGTTAAGCTGACTGACTAAATGTTTGTTTTTCATCAGTGCAGTTTCCAACAACTTCATTTGGTGGTGGGGAGTGACCTGGGCCTTCTGCGGGAGGCTGGCAGCTAACTGCCAGGTTGGGTTGTGCTTGGCATGGCCCTTAGCTTCCAGGAAGGTGCAGAAGCAAAAAGCAGCATCCATCCAACAGCTGAGTTATTGGAGTTATTTATGTCGCTTCTCCTCTCAGGTCCACAAAAGGTGGTTCCGATTCCTCCCTTTCTGAGCCTCGGCCGGCTCGGTCGGGCCGAGCCTTCCTGTTGAGAGTCCTCCGAGCCGCTCTTCCCCTTCAGCTTCTCTTGCTGCTCCTCATCGGGCTGGCCTGCCTCGTACCGATGTCAGAGGAGGACTACAGCTGCGCCCTCTCCAACAACTTTGCCCGGTCATTCCACCCCATGCTCAGATACACAAACGGCCCTCCCCCGCTCTGAACCAAGCAGACGCCATCTGCAGACGTGCTGGGAACGTTAGGCGGATTGGGCCAAAAGCAGTCCCAAGCTGTCAACAGGAGGACCTTGATCTTGGCAGAAGCCCCCGGCGTGGCAGCTTCAGCTCTCCTCCACATCCTGTGTGTGCAGATCCTGGCTTCCGAGGTGGAGGACCAACAATAACAGGAGGGCAGACAGACCACAGAAGGTCTGGAAGGAATTTGGTTGGAGACTCTGAGCCTTGGCTCTAAAGAGGTTGAGTAAGGACCTCCGAAGTTCCCTGGACTTGTGAATTCTGGGCCTTTGGTCCGTTTTATGCATAGCCAAGGACTTCAGTAGACCATCCGGGCAGCTGTCCCATGGTGCTGCTCCATTTATCCAATGAATGACCCTCCCAAGCACCATGTCAGTATCGTACAATCTACCCAACAACCAGTGCTGGAGAGATTTTAGAACCTTGTAACATACAGTTTTTAAGAGCTTATACGGCAGCCTCCTTTTTACCTTGTTTTCCTCTTGGGCATGATGTTCTAACCTTTGCTTTAGAAGCACAACGTGTAAATCTAAAAAGGCACTTTTTTAAAGGTATAAAGAAAAACTAGATGTAATAAATAATATAATAGAAGGCTTTATGTGAAAAAAGTTGAATGTTATAGTAAAAAAAAGATATTTATGTATGTACAGTTTGCTAAAGCCAAGTTTTGTTTGTATTGATTTCTTTGCATTTATTATAGATACTGTAAAATATTTTGTCTGTGCTTTTTTTCCTCCTAAACGAATGACTCTAAATTTCACTGTTAAGCTGGCACTGATCATAATGCAACCTAAGTTATCTTTTTTTTTTTGGTGGAATGAAGCTGGAACAATATATATATATATATATATATATATATATATATATATATATATATATATATATGTATATATATATATATATATATATATATTAAAAGAACAGGATGATTAGAGATAGTGCATAGTTGGGCATAGAAGACCCTAGAACTGATGATTCATTTTTCCCTCTTCCTTCCACAGCCAAACAGATCTCAGGAAGTCCTGTTTCTGGCATCTTTCATACTGTTTTCTCAATTCCCTTTGCACAGTTGGAAGAGCCTCCTAGGATCTCCTGTCTGAGGCCCCTTCTCATTCCATCCCAAGAGTATACAACAGCCATGTCCATCTTCTTAAAGTGCACATCTATTCAGATCCCTTCTTTGCTGCAAAGCTTTCTATTGTTCATTATCTATCAGATAAATACAATTTTAGTCTATCATTCAAGTCCAAATACAGTAAGATTTCGTTTTGCGCCTCTGATCTTGCCAACTAGTGGCCCTCGTGAAATTATTTTTATGCTCATGGCATTTTAACCCATCATTTAATGTAATAATTGAGGGGGGTTGTAAAATGTTTCAGGCTTCTCTAGAAAATAGAAAGCTCTGGTGCCCTGAGCACATATCCCTTCCTGGCAGTAATTGTTGGAGCTCATTGGCTCCTGTCCCTTTAAGAATAGGAAGAGACAGATTTTCCATTTGCACTACTACCTTATCAACTTCTCTGGTAGCCTGTGTCAGCCTAGTCCCTGGAGATATTTGAGTTTACAAATCCTGCTCTAAATCAAGTGCTTAAACCAAATAGAGGTATGTAAAGTGGCCTGAAACTGCCTTGCTGGGTTTCCTTGATGCACTTAGCCTGGGTCCATCCCCACGGGGGTTCCTGAGGCTTATTAAGCTTTCCAATTCCTGGCTCACTTCAGACCTTCTAATTCAACCTCTCGGGGTAGGGCCTGGGAGCTTGCATTTTAAACAGATGCCTGAGGTGGCTTCATATCTCCCAACTGTTGAAAAGCACTGCCCTGTACTTCCTGAACTCCATCTTTCTGTTCTTACCATTCCTCCTCTCCTCCCTCACAAGACTTGGCTCACAAGCCATCTCCTTCTTGAAGAGTTTCCCAATCATCTTTAAATGCTATTTAAGACTTCTACTACTCTGCTTTCTACTGTCAGATTATTCCTGCCTTAAGGCCGCTGTAATCTGTCTCAGGGAACAGGATGGAGGTCGTTGCTTTGTAGAGAACAGCCCTTTGTTTAAGGTGTCCCGTCTTCCTGCTTCCGGAGACACTGTGAACAGCGGTGGCAGTTGGAGTTGAAGGACCCCTGCTCCCCCATCTGAGATGGGTCACCCTTCAGGCCTCCTCCCTCATTTCCTGCCCCAGACCCCTGCAAGTAGGGTCCCGCCTCCACATTGGAGTCTGCAGCGTTACAAGGTGACAGTCATGGAAGAGGCAAGCAGAGAGGCTGCTGAGGCATTTCTTCTCCACATCACACTTACTGACTTCCTAGGCATCTCCTATCACTGAAGAATCAAATGTTAAATGTTGCTGAGAAAAAAAAATGTGGTTTTCATTTAAGAAAAATCTTAGAGTACAGTCCCATGTGTGCCATCCTAAAACCCTGCAAAACACCCAAAGGGCGGCAGGACGTCCATCTCCATAGACTGTTTGGAAGACTTGGCAGAACATTGGAACTGAGTGAGCGTAAACACTGAAGCCAGGAGGCCATGGTTATCCCCAGATGATGGTTTGACCAGGCTAGCAAGGGCTTAGCCAGCTTCTACCCGGGGCCCTCACACTCTCCAGTGCCCTGGGCGGGGGTGGGGGGCAGGAATGTGGTCATATTGGGGGCATCCACACCTGTACCCAGCAGCTACCCTGGCAACAGAAAAGGTGTGTTCCTCAAAGTCTTCATGGGAGGGATGGGGGGTTATACAAGAATATTAAAGGAGGATGGAATTGTCCCCAACACATTTTACCAAGCCAATATAACATTGAAACCAAAACCAGGAAAGGACGCAACAAAAAAAGAAAACTACAGACCAATTTCTCTCATGAACATAGATGCAAAAATTCTCAATAAAATCCTAGCAAATCGTATCCAAGTGCTTATTAAAAAAATAATTCATCACAACCAAGTAGGCTTCATCCCAGAGATGCAGGGGTAGTTCAACATTCGAAAATCTATAAATGTAATTCACCACATAAATAGAAGCAAAAATAAAGACCATATGATCCTCTCAATAGATGCAGAAAAAGCATTTGACAAAATTCAACACCCTTTTATGATAAGAATGCTTAACAAAATAGGCATAAACGGAACCTACCTAAAAATGATACAAGCCATATATGACAAACCCACAGCCAACATCATACTGAACGGGGAAAAACTGAAAGCATTCCCACTCAGAACTGGAACAACACAAGGCTGCCCACTGTCCCCATTACTTTTCAGCATAGTATTGGAAGTCCTTGTGAGAGCTATCAGGCAAGAGAGCAGAATCAAGGGTGTCCAAATAGGGACAGAAGAGATCAAACTCTCACTCTTCGCTGATGATATGATGTTGTATCTGGAAAACCCCAAGGACTCAACCCAGAGACTCCTGGAATTAATTAATGAATTCAGTAAAGTCTCAGGTTACAAAATCAATACACACAAATCAGAGGCATTCATATATGCCAATAACATTCAATCAGAGAACCAAATTAAGGACTCAATACCCTTCAAAACAGCAACAAAGAAAATAAAATATCTGGGTATATATTTAACTAAAGAGGTAAAGGACCTCTATAGAGAGAACTATGAAACACTAAGGAAGGAAATTGCAGAACACGTAAATAGGTGGAAAACCATACCATGCTCGTGGATTGGAAGAATCAACATTGTTAAAATGTCTATACCACCCAAAGTAATCTATAGATTCAATGCAATTCCTATTAAATTGCCAACATCTTTTTTCACAGACTTAGAAAAAAATAATTATACACTTTGTATGGAATCAGAGAAGACCCCGTATAGCAAAAGCAATTTTAAGCAATAAAAACAAAATGGGAGGTATTGATTTGCCAGACTTCAAACTATACTACAAAGCTGTGGTTCTTAAAACTGCCTGGTATTGGCACAAGGGCAGGGACACAGATCAGTGGAACAGAACAGAAAATCCAAATATAAAACTATCCTCATATAGCCATCTAATCTTTGACAAAATAGACAAAAACATACTCTGCAGACAAGAATCCCTATTCAATAAATGGTGCTGGGAAAACTGGATAGCCACATGTAGAAGACTGAAACAGGACCCACAGATTTCACCTCTCACAAAAATCAAATCACAGTGGATAACAGATTTAAACCTTAAATGGGAAATGATTAGAATTCTAGAAGAAAATGTAGGAAAGACTCTTACAGACATTGGTCTAGGCAAAGAATTTATGAAGAAAACCCCTAAGGCAATCACAGCAACAACAAAAATAAATAAATGGGACCTGATCAAATTAAAAAGCTTCTGCACAAAGAAACAGTCACGAAAATAAACAGACAGCCTACAGAATGGGAAAAAATTTTCGCATCCTACACATCAGATAAAAGACTGATAACAGGGATCTATTTAGAACTCAGGAAAATCAGCAAGAAAAAAAATCAAACAATCCTATCAAAAAGTGGGCAAATGACATGAGTAGAAATTTTTCAAAAGAAGATATAAGAATGGCTAACAAACATATGAAAAAATGCTCAACATCCCTAATCATCAGGGAAATGCAAATCAAAACCACAATGAGATACCACTTAACTCCAGTGAGAATGGCCTTTATCAAAAAATCCCAAAACAACACATGTTGGCGTGGATGCGGAGAGACAGGAACACTCATACACTGCTGGTGGGAATGCAAACTAGTGCAACCCCTGTGGAAAGCATTATGGAGATACCTTAAACAGATTCAAGTAGACCTACAATTCGATCCAGCAATCCCATTATTGGGCATATACCCAGAAGAACAAAAGTCATTCTTTAACAAAGACACCTGTACCCGAATGTTTATAGCAGCACAATTCACAATTGCAAAGATGTGGAAACAACCCAAGTGCCCATCAATCCACAAATGGATTAGTAAACTGTGGTATATGTATACCATGGAGTATTACTCAGCTATAAGAAATAACGGTGATACGACATCTCTTTGGTTCTCCCGGAGAGAGGTGGAACCCATTATATTAAGTGAAGTATCCAAAGAATGGAAAAACAAGCATCACATGTACTCACCAGAAAATTGGTTTCCCTGATCATCACCTAAATGCACATCGGGGAAGGAAACCAACTGGATATCAGACTGAGACGGGGGCTGGGGGGAGGAAATGGGTGTATGCCTGCATGATGAGTGCGTTGCACACCATCTGGGAAATGGTCATGCTTGAAGGTGCTGACTGGGGGAGGTGAGGGGGGGAGGGGATGGAGGTATGACTGCATGGGGTATGCCAGGCGCACTGTCTCGAGAGTGGACGCACCTGGGGCTCTGACTCAGGGGGATGGGCGGGACACGGACAATGTATGTAACCTGAGGTTTTGTACCCCCATGAAGAGCTGAAATAAAAAAAAAAAAAATATTAAAGGGATGGAAGGACAGAGATGGCTATTGAAGAAGGAGCCCTGTGTGGCCTGGAGAGAGGGCACAGTGTCCCTAGGAGAGCTGGGTGAGGAAGGGCACAGGCAGAGACCCTCAGCTGACTGGGAAGGGTGGGGAAGGGAAGGATCATAACGTGTTGGTAATGAGATTTGCACAAACAGGAAATGTTAGAAAAGGTGAACAGAGAAAGAATCCTTAAAGCTAAGTTGGAGAAATAAAGGGTTAGGAACTGAATGTAGTGACTTAATAAGAAATCCAGGGAGGAATGAAAGGTTTTTCTGGGAAAAGGATGCCTGAGGAGCAGGAATGCGCCTCCTGGCAAATGGGGCTGTGCCAGTAGCTTCCCTTGTTTTTGTAAGAAGTGAGAAGAGACGACCTCAGACGGCTTGGTGGGAAATTCAGCAGGCTGAGAGCTGAGATTTACTGCAAAAAAGACAGACTGAGGTAGACTGATGGACGGCCTGTATCCTGGGACCAAATATTAACAAATTATAGCTACCAGATTTAATTGACAAGCCACATCAGAGATTGTCAAGCAAAGAACAGACGCAAGCTGCTTTAGGGAAGCTGACCGTGGCCAGGAAAGCGGGGCCTGGGAGGGCTGGGCTGGGCGGCCGGGAGTGGCCCAGCCATTGGGTTCTTTGCTCTATGCAACAAACAGCCATAAGGAACCGCGCGGAAATTAAAATACCCTCAGAGTGTGTGTCCAGTAGGTCCAGAAACGCCTGGGGAGAGCGGCATCCACTCACCTCACTGTGTGGCAGAAGCTGCTCCAAGCTCGCGGGGGAGTCAGGTCCCATTGGGACCTCACAACTTCTTGTTTCTCGTCTCAGTAAAAGCAGTCATCACCCGGCCTTCGACAAAGAGAAGAATCCGTGTTTCCCTGCACCAGTCACGTCCAGAAGTGGAATTGGCATGAAGGCAAATGAGGCCACTAGAAAGGAACCCAGTAAATACAGTGGGAAAGGGAAATGAAGGCTCTCAGAGCTGGACTTTCTGTGAGCAAACCTCTCCCTTTGGCTTCTTGCTCACCCACTTTATACTAGAGTGAGATGCGTTTTTGAAGAGCACGAGTGTTCGTCCGTGGAAATGGAGGCAGCTGGAGTGGTTTACAAGCATGGGGGCAATTTTCCCCTTGTCAGATGCAGCAGAAGCAGTCAATTTGGGCGATAAAAGGAGATGTTTTACCGAGAGTGGTCATTTCAATTTTAGATTTAATAGTAAGTCGGGACAACTGTGGCTGATTATCAAACCTTAAGTAACCCAGACCTAATGAAACTGAAAAGGAAGGACATTTATTCTTCAGTTCCTGACTTCTCACTACCCTCTCCTTCAGAGTTTTAAAATATCCCTCAGGAATCCAGTGGGAACCACCACAGAGAGGCCTACATTTGGGGGAGAATCCTCATTCTGATGAATAAGTGCAAGAACAAGATGAATCAGAGGCACTTCCTATGGCCTCTACTAAGCAGCCTCCTGCAGCCTAAGGAGGCTGGAGAGTTGAGTGACTAATGAAAAGCAGGTGATGTGCTGTAGCACGAGCTGACAGTGAGGAGCATTTAATCTGGGGAATCAAGCAAGCCGCTGAGGGTTTGGATGTAATCTCTCTAAAATGTGAAGGCCACAGGAAAAGGAATCAGGCTTGTGAATTTTTTTAATCTCTTACCTAATAAAGGAGTGGGAACATAACTGGATTTGAAAACCTCAGTTACATCAGGAGGATAAAGTCCTCTATAAGCTGTGCCACAGGTGACTGCACATTATGCCTTAGGTGGGAGAGAAGAAATCCCAACCTACCTGTGGAATACTGATGCCAGGGCCTGGCAGATGTGTATTCTGGGCATAGGCCTAAATCCTGGGGGACATATGCTTGAGGCAGTTATTGGGCTCAGAAAATGAAGGTGCCAACCGTCTGCCAGCATCAACAGCTCTTCTGGGCAGCCAACCCCAAACCACATTTCTTGGCAGGAGGCCGGCACAGCCCACCTCCACACTCTGCCCCACAGCTCCCTGCACGATTCACGGGTTGACCAGAAACTGTAGGGCTGCAAGTGGCCAGCGGCTTTCAAAGTGTGGCATCAGTATCACCTGTGAGTGGAAGCATCAGTACCACTTGGAGACTTGTTGGGGGTGCACCACATTCAGCCCTAGGTCTGGGCTTCCAGGCCATCACCTGCCCCAGATTTCCCCATTTTAGGGCCCTTTAACTCCCTCCAGTTAGTCACCACGGCCAGCAACTTTCCCCGTCCTTCCCCCACCGACTCTTAACGTGGGCTTCATCAAAGGATAGGTTTCCATATAAATCTGGGTGTTCATCCTGGATGCTATCCTAGTCTATTGATCTCTCTGGCCATTCCTGTTTTAATTATAACAATATAGAATATAGCTGATTATAATGATAATATATTAATATATATTTGTATAACACAGAAATACAGTAAAATATATAATAAATAATACAAATAAATAATATATATGTATTATACCTATTAATATACTAGTATAATATATTCCTTACTTTATTATAAGTTTTAATACATTTTAGGCAAGCCTCATTTCTTTCTCTCTGTATGTTTACTTTAAAGGCTAATTGTTAGAAATTATTAACTATTTTAATTATAAAATATCTTGTTTTCTAAAGAAAAAATAAGTCTCCTATCTGTCTATAGCTCTTGATCATCTCCCAATTTTGTTACCTTTTTATGCCGTTAGATTTTCTTATTCAAACATACACATGTTCTTTAAAATTGAATCTACTTTTATTGATCTGTAGCTTGCTTGCATTTTTCACTTGAGAATATTCCACAGACATCAGTACATACGGATTCACCTTCGCTGCATTGGCTAGCTCAGTGTCTTTTTTACAACAGCTGTTTTCTTCCAGGGGTTTGCTGTTAAACAATGCTGCGGTAAACACTTGCATGTATGTGCATGTTTATCTTTTTGTAGTGCTGCTTTTATTTCTCCAAGATGCATTGTTCAAGGTGGAATTACTGAGTCTCAAGGTATGTACATTATAACTTTTAATACATTTTAATAAATTCTGCCAGATTACATTCCAAAAAAGTTGTGATGATTTACAGTCGCACCCATGGTAGAGACAAGAACCTCCTTTTCCTAATCCCCTCCCTAAATCTACAACAGTGGTTTCCAAATTATGAGAATTATTTTCAGATTATTAATGTCCAAATTCAGTGCATTAGAATCTCTTGAGGAACTTTTTAAAATTTAGAACTCCAGGCCAAACCCCAGTCCATACCCCAAACCAATTAAATCAAGGTAGCTGGGAAACAGTATTTGTTTGAGGCTCCCCAGGCATTCCCAGGTGTAGAAAGTTTGCAACGGGCTGGTCTAGATGTTATCAGTTTTCTAAAAATATTGCCCAATTGAGGGCAACAGTAACTCATTGTTTTTAAAATTTGCATTTCCATGTCTAGTTTATATAATAATTGTTGCATTCATATTACCTCTTCTGTGGTCTGTTTTATCCTCTATTTTTAATTTTTTTACATTTTCATATCATTTTCAAGAAACACTTTGCATATTAGAAAAATTAACCCTGTACAGTTTTAATTTTTATGTCATCAAATCTGATAGGTTCTTTTTCCTTTGTAGATTCTGAATAGTCTATATTAAGAAGGCTTTTTCCCCTTTAAGACTTTTCATATGTTTGCTTATATTTTCTTCTAATAGGTCTATAATCTATCAGCAATCATTTTGTAATTAGTATGAAGTAAGGAACTGCTTTGTCACTTTCCAAATGAATAGGCAGTTATCCCCAAACCAATCAGGAACAGGACAGGGATGCCCCCTATTTCCTATTATTACTATACTTTAGCAACCTAGATGTCAATCATCTGGGAGGTTTGTTGAATAAATTATACTCTACACCTAGTATTTACTACGAGTCAATTGTTTTTATAAAATGAGATCAATCTGTATGTGTTAAGGGGGAAATGCCTACCATATATTCTTAAATTAAAAAAACAAGATAATGAATGTATTATATAATACAATCCCACTTTTGTAGAAAGAAAACCCATGTGTATATGTCAATTGTATAAGGCAAGGAAAAAGCTGAGAGACACATATGTGAAATACAAGGCTTAACATCGTGACTGGAGTCATAAGGGGAGAAACCATTTTAAATACTTATATTATTTAAATTATGTCAAGGAGCATGACTTGTTTTTGAGATCCAAATTGCTATAATAATAATGATAATTTTAACACATTAACTGCCTTGTGAGTTGTATTTAACTCAGGCTAGTTTTGAACCTGGGGCCTCGTGAAGCAAAACCCTGCAGTTGGTTCGTGAAAATCTTACTTGTTGATGTTCTTATTGTTACAATTAATATTGACAATTAATTCCAAAAATGTGGATTTCATTGCATATAGCTCATACACAGAAAGCAACAAAAAATAATAAATTAGAAAGGATCGTTTTGTTTTAATAAAACACCGTGGCCTCAGGGAATTTTTTTTTTTTTTCTAGTGTGGCAGTCTGTGTTAAAAGACAAAAAAAAAGTACTCTGTTCTTATGAGAAGACAACATTTGGTTTGGTTTTTAATTTTAAAAAACTTTTCTTGGCATGCCCAAAATAAATGGTGACAGATCATTTATTAAAAGTGGCCAAATCGTAATGGATGCCTCCACTCTAAGTGTTCATCCTGAATGCCTGATTGACTTCAGGACATAAGACCAAAGGTGGCACAAACCACAGATTTGAAATAAGGGGGCTCCCTGACCCGGGGACTTGCTGAAGCCCAGGAGAAGAGCTTTCCTGGGAGAGATGTCCAGATGAGACATTTGTTCAAGAAAAAGCCCATTCTCCTAAACCCATTTGTTCAAGAAAAAACCTTCCTCCAGAAGTCACCCTGCTTACAGGTGAAATCAGTCCTTCAGGGGCAGCCTGATCAGTGGTGACAGGCATGGGGAGCAACAGTGACTCAGAAGTCACAGGCAGGTTCCACCTGTACCTTTCTTCCTGATGCAGGTGCCAGAGAGTCCTTTGGCCTCGCCGTCTGCTCCGACTCAACAATTTCATGCACAATTCCACCCACTCAAGCCTGGCTTTGGCGTGGGACTCAGTTTCTCCCCTCCCCTCGCCTCGTCTCCACTAGGGAGTTTGCTAATCACGAGAGGAAAACTAATAGGGGACTAAGGATCTGGACATTTATAAAGTTTCTTTTGTCCAAGTCTTAGGCTGTACCTGTAATATAGACTCTAGAGCCAAAATACCTCAGCTCAGTCCCCAAGCTTGGCCACTTCCTAGCTGTGAGCCTGAGCAGGTTACTTAAACTTTCCCTTCCTCTTTTGTTCTCCATAAAATGGGTCAATAATGGTACTTTCTGAATGGGGTTGTTAGGAGGAGTAAACACATCACTGGATTTGTTGTGTTGAAATAGTGCAAGGCAAGTGCTAAGGGAAGGTCTTGCTAAATATTGTATTATGGTTTCTTTTAGCTTCAAAGCGATTTCATAAAAACGTTACTGGGAATTGCTCCCCAGATCTTCCCACACTTGTTTTTAACCTTTTTTTAGGAGAAAGTCTCTCTTACAATCTTTTTTTTTTCTTTTTTTTAAATTAAGGTTAAGAAAAATAACATAATATGAGATCTGCCCTCTTCACAAATCTTTCAGCCTACAGTACAGCACAGTGACTAAGGGCACATCTCTGGAGTGGGATCTGGACAGCCCTGCTGGCAGCTCAGGAACCCGCCCGTGGGAGTGGAAGTGGCGGGAGTAGAGGAGCCGGGCTCCCGGGTGTGCACTTCCAGGGCCTTCTCCTTGCCCTCCCCATGAGCCTCCCTCTGGACATCTCTCCCTCTCTTCCCAGAGAGGGGACTTCTTGTGGCTTGACGATGCCTGACAAAGCTCAGCAAACTACAGAACTACAGCCTCTGCCTATTTTTATAGGCCCTTAAGCTAAGAATCGGTCTTAATTTTCAAAGGGTTTTAAAACAAACTGAAAAAATGCCTAAAACGTTTACTCTCCCCTCTGGCCCTTTATAGAAAAAGTTTGCTGGCCCGTGCGATAGAGTCGTCCAGGACAAACACCAGCAGTGCCGGTGGCGGAGGGGCACAGATAGGACCCCCAGGCCTTTTCTCCGCTCTCCTGGGAGACAACTGGAACGGCATCCCACTGGGTGAGCTCAGCACTTGATCAACTGTCCCCACGTCCACTGACCTAACAGCCATTTGGGATTCTTCCCTGAAAACCACTTTTATGGCATCCATGAAGAATTCTTCCTTTCTTCCTTTTCATCCCCCATTTGTTTTTCTTGAATCCTGTTGGAGAGTCCTAGGAACAGGACCTTAATGTTTGTCTTCAGAAGGGAAATGTGGCATCCACTTTCATGAACAATGGGCACAGAGGGTTCTGCAAATCCTTTGGCCACTCCCAGGTTGCACTGCACGTTTCCTAGTTGGGCACCTCCTAGTTGGGGCACATGCCAGCTCAGTGGCCCTGGCTGTGCCCTCAGCTGCTGACCCTTCTGCAGAGCTGCTCTCGGAGCTGGGGCTGTCCCACTGGCGAGGACAGTGTCCACGTGGTTCCCCAGAGCTCAGTGGCAATGGGAAGTATGGGACCAGGATGGTGACACAGTTTAGCAGGTGATACACTTTGCTTGTTTGGAGCTTTAGACCCTTTTGATTGGTTTGATGGGGTCCTGGCACCATTTCCCTGGGGTTATTCATCAAGCCCTTTCTTCTCTTGGTGGCACTTGTGGGTACTCCAGAGGCCTAAACAGCCCTGGCAGCTGCTGAGACCTTGAATCTCCAATGTCACAGCAGAGCAGGGGGGTTGGGAATGGAAGAACTCATCAGTTGGGACACTCTACCTGAAATGGGACACAGGAAATTTGAAAGGGCATCTATTTTATCTTTCTGCCTCTACACAGTCACAGAAAACAGATGAAAAATAAAAAACTCCACATTGCTTT
Organism: Lemur catta; assembly: GCF_020740605.2. Classification (NCBI taxonomy): domain Eukaryota; kingdom Metazoa; phylum Chordata; class Mammalia; order Primates; family Lemuridae; genus Lemur; species Lemur catta. The sequence goes on along the minus strand of NC_059129.1, from coordinate 134,912,021 downwards.
AAGCTCTCTAACATAGCCTTTCCTTTTTTTTTTTTTTTCCTTAAACCTAACCTAGACCAAAGCATAGCTGCTTTTTCCATAGGAAGACACGTGGAGCCACTTTGGGTTCTGTCCTTTTGGGGTTCAGGTCTTCCTTCTGCCTGGACCCAGGTTCTTATGACCCTGGGCTAAAACCAGTGAGTATCAACATTGCCAAGTAATTAAAATAAGCTTCTCTGTCCAAACCTCTGGCTTTTCATAAATCCACTTAACATTTTTCCGCATACACATTCCTTTAGCATTTGAGAATGGGTTCAATTGTAAGGATTGTTAAAGGGTGTTTAAAAATATTTGATAATAAACTCAAAGAGAAATTAATGGTGTGTCTATTCTAGTTTGTAAGTCCTTCCTCTTACGGAACCATCTGGCAGTTCCCACTTTGGCACATTCAGCCCTTCCCTCCAGTGTGAGGGAAATGCCCCTCTTGCTGTGGTTGAGCCTATAAACTGGCCTGTACCTGGTGTCCTCAGGGACTGCAGCCACATGCACAGTAGCTCCCTGAGGTGGTGACGGCTCCTGCTTCCTCCCCGTCCCCTCCCCTCCTCCCCTCCAGCCTGTGGCCTGGGGCCCTGGGTACTGAAACATGTTCTTCCTGCTTGCAAATGTGGAAATACTTGGGAATCTTTACAGTTTAAACTCGGTTGAGTCTGGGGTGAACTTGAAAATTCAATCAGCCCATAAAAATGTTTACAGGCTCACAAATCTTTCACTGGCTTTTCCCACAATTACTGATTTCTCAATGAAAAGACAACTGATGACAGGTTGCAGCGCTGCAGAGAGGCCTAGCTGGGAAGTCCCCGGAGTGCTATCTACCCTGCAGCCCTTGGGGTGACTGGCTTTTGGCAAAGGGCTCAGAGCTGGCCACTTTGGAGTCTCTTCCGGGCTCCCAGCCTGGCCTGGCCACTGAGCTTATCCCACCCAGTTTCGAAATCACTTTTTAAAATGTTTACCGAAATGCCTCACTTGCTCCGGTTTTATCTTTTTCACTGTCATCTAGTGAGGATGAAGTTTCTATTCTGTCCATCGTAAATAGACGCCAAGTGCCTTGGCTATGGGCTGCGGTCCCGTTCCTGGGCTGTGAGATGGTCTTGCGGCAAGGGCAGGCCGTGAGCCTGGCCCAGGCGCTGTGGGACTCGGAAACAGGCCCTGCTGCTGGTGAGGGGGCCCCGCCTCGGGCTTCGAGGTCTCAGGTCATCATCTACAAATGCAGATCCTCCTGGTGCCAAGGCACGGGGGAGAGTGACTCCTCAGCCAGCCTGCCACCTCTGGCAGGAAGCAGGGACAAGAAAGGTGCCTGGTACAACCTCAGAAACCAAGAACAGTGACACCCACTGAGTGCCAGGAACGATAGCAGAAGTGCTCCTCAAGCTACCCCAGGGCCACGCCTGGGAAAGACAAGGGGGTACACTGCTCAAGGACCTGAGGGATATCGCAGTAAGCCTCCTGCCCGAGGTGTCGTATTTCCTTGAAGAGTCACATTTTGCCTTAAAAGTTCACTTGAATTTTTCTTTCTCCTAGTAAAATGTGAAAGCGTGTTTAAATGCAAAACAGACATGAGCTCTGGTTCTTGAGTAAAATTTCACATGTACGTGGTGACTCTCAGTAACCCCTAGGAAGCTCAAACCCCGGTGTGAGAAGTGCCACTCAAGTTTAAAGTCAGGGAGACGGGTCCCATGCCGGCCATTCTCGAGACTTCTGACCTTGGGAAAGTTACTTAACTGTGTTAAGCCTCAGTTTCCTCATCAGTAAAGTAAGGATAAAAATATATCTATTCTCATATGGAGCTGTAAGGATTACCTGAAAAAAATATTAGAGAGCTAGTACCTAGCATAGTGAAGCACCCAGTCCATGGTACATTTGTGTGCGTGAGTGTGTGTGTGTGTGTGTGTGTGTGTGTGTGTGTGTGTGTGTGTGTCTCAAGGTAGAAAGGAAAACCAAAGATCATTCCATCATTCCATCTGCTGAGGGAAGCTCTTCAACAACATCTTGGCTTAGTGGCCATCTGGTCCACACAGAGGTGCCCCTGGTTGCAGGAAATTCTCCCCATGCTTACCTGCAACCAGGTGCTGCAGGTTATGTATGGGCAGTTCTGTTAGAAAGTTTATCTCTGTCTTGAATGAACATCTCTTCTCTGGTCTTAGCTCTACTCTTCTGGTGGTATTTGCAAATATTGCAATTATGCGCCAGCATGAATGCAAACTTAAAACTAGCTCCTTAACGCACATGGTCCAAGTAATGAAGGCTATGAAAATTGGCTTCTCCAGGGCATACATACTGTATTTCTGGAGAAGCAAACCTAAATATGGGAATTCTGAATTTCAGTGTCCTCAAAGGCTTAAGAATATATAACACTGGAGAATGTGATCTTGAGCCAGTGTATGAGTTGGATCAACCCCGCAGTCAGGCATTCCCACCTCGGCACACTCTGTTTGAAACATTTAAAAGCTCCATAAATTGTGAAATATTCCTCAAATGCTTGCTGACTACCAGAAAGAACACAGGCACATGTAGACAACTTTGTTCCGTGGTATTCTGAGAAGAGTAAAAAGGGACATACAGGGTGTGTGAAGGGCAGAGACTTCCAGCTGTGGTTGAGTGAGGAGACTGGTAAATCCTTCCTCCAAAAAGAAACTATAAAGTGGAACAAAATTGACAAAAACAACCATTTCAGCACTCTGCAAGTTGACCAAAGGCATACAATAATCTGAGACATGTTTATGCTTGGATAACTGCTGGTCTTTGGATAAATACAGTGCAAATTTGTGGCCGCCTTGCCTGGGGCTGCTCCAGTTTGGTCGGCACCAGAACAGGGTAGGTCCTAAGGACAGACAGCTTTGCTGCTGCGGTCACAGGGGGCTCACTTGATTTGGCAGATGATCATGGAGGGCCACCGGCTCCACTAGCTTGAGGCTGTGGTTGTGGCAAGTGTGTTGCTGGCTAAGGCTGCAAACATGCATAGAGGAGATCAGAGGGTGCCAGGCTAGCCTCAAACTCCTGACTGACCCCGCGGGCTGCATGCATGTGCAGAGGACATGCAAAGGGGCCCAGCAAAAATTTGGATCAGATTTGAAAGCCTCAAAATCGAATGTACTCTCCTGTCCACAGACAGATCCATCAGCAGAGGATGGAAGCTTTACTGGCTTGGGTTTTTGTTATTTTTGAGAAAGAGTCTCCCTCTGTCTTCCTAGCTAGAGTATAGTGGTGTCATCATGCAACCTCAATTCCTGGGCTCAAGTAATCCTCCTGCCTTAGTCTCCCGTAGCTGGGACTACAGCCATGTACCACCACGCCCGGCTAATTTTTCTATTTTTAGTAGAGACGGGATCTCACTCTTGCTTAGGCTGGTCTCGAACTCCTGAGCTCAAGCAATCCTCCCGCCTCTGCCCCTCAGAGTGCTAGGATTACAGGCATGAGCCAGCAAGTCTGCATCCAGCAGGCTCAGGATGGTTGAGCTTATTCTCTGCTCAGCCATTGGGTAACTACTTAGGCTATGCAAACAGAGGCAATTCCCAGGAAGTCGGGCTTAAAAACAAAAAGAATAATAATAATTTAAGAACCTAGCAGAAACATCTGAGGCCAAACACTGTAGCAGAGGCAAATTTGACATATTTAACCCAGGTGATTTATTAAACAAAGCGGCAAATTACAACCACAAAACTCAGAAGCAAAAAAAAAAAAAAAAAAAAAGAGCAGGGAAATAAGGATCCAGAGTTGCTGCAACATAATATCTAAAATGTTCAGTTTTTAATAAACACTATGAGATATGTAAAGAAACAGGAAAATGTGACCTATACTCAAGAATAACAGATCAAAAGAAACTGTGTGTCTCCCAGATGTTGGATTTAGCAAAGACTTCGAACAACTGTTGAATGTGTAAATACATTAAGATAGCTAAAGGAAGCTACATTTAAAGACTTAAAGTGTGACAACAATGAATCAACAAAGGAGAATTCTCAAGAGATGGAAATAATCTTTAAAAACCCAACTTTGATTCCGGAGTTGAAATGTACCATAACCGACTGAAAAAATACCCCAACAGAGCTCAACCTCAGGCTCAAGATGGCAGATGAAAAACCCAGTCCCCTTGAGGACTGATGAGTAGAAATTATCTAATTTGAAGAATAGAGAGGGAAAAAGATTAAAGAAAAATGAGCAGAGCCTCAGGAACTTGTGGGACAGCATCAAGCATATCAACACATATGTAAGGAGAGTCACAGCAGGGCAGAAGAGAAATAAGAGGGGAGAGAATTATTTGAAAAAATGATGGCTGAAAACTTTCCAAATTTAATGAAAAACATCCAAAAAGTTAAGTGAATCCCAAGTAGGATACATACAAAAATATCTACACCTAAACACATCATAGTCACATTGCTCAAAGACAAAGACAATCTTAAAGGCAGTAAAAAAAAAAAAAAAGTGATTCGTCAGACACAGGTGGTTCTGAATTTTTATTGGGAGCAATGAAGGCCAGAAGGCAGAGTGACGATGTATTCAAAGTGCTAAATGATACAGCCACCACCATCAACCAAGAATTCTATATCCAGAAAAATTGCCCTGCAAAAAATGAAGGTGAAATTCATGTATTACCAGATAGACAAAGATCAAGAGAATTTGTTGCCAATAGACCTGCTTTACAAAAAATACTAAATGAATTCCTTCAGACTGAAAGAAAATAACACCAGACAGTAGCTCAAAAATTCAGGAAATGGTAAATATGTGGATTAATATTTTAAAAGTCTATAGATACATTTTTTTCTCATTTCTTACCAACTGTTAAAAAATATAAAGTTGTATAAGCCAATCAATAAATAGAACATATTTCTGGGTTTATAGTGTATGTAGATATAATATATATGACATGAAGAGAATAGATCTATATTGGAGCAAAGATTTTTATCAGATTTAAGTTAGTATTAATTTGAAATAGACTATAATAAGTTAAGATACATACCAGGCAACTACTAAGAAAAGAATTTTAAAAATCAACATAGGAATTAAAATGATACACTACAAATATTTATTTAACCATCTAGGTAGGAAAAACTGTTTTTTCCCTACTCTTCCCTCACAACACAAAACACTTCTGGGACCAGCTGTGAGGGCGGGGCCTCGGGGGCCTCTCCGCTCAAGTGATCACTTCTGCAGCAGACAACAATTGGGTGTCCTATGATTCAATTCAGTTCTGACACCATCCACCTGGGGTTAGAGTTAGATGCCACAGCTTAAGGGCTCAGTCCCACAAGACTTTCCTCCACCTCAGATTCCAATTGCAAAGCAGTAGGTTGTCACCTATCCTTCTTACCGACTGTCTATAAATTGGGGTTTCAACAAACCCCCTCCTCAGGTTTGATTAATTTGCTAGCATGGCCCACAGAACTTAGGGAAACACTTTATGTTAATCAGTTTATCATAAAGGATGTTACAAAGGAAACAGATGAAGAGACAGATGAAAACATGGATAGAGCAAAGGATGTGGGAAGGGGTGCAGAGATTCCATGCCTTCTACAGGTGCCACCCTCGAGTGTTCACTAACCCAGAAGCCCTCTGAACATTGCCCTCTTGGGTTTTTATGAAGACTTCATTACCTAGACGTGATTGATTACATCATTGGCCATTGGTGATCTACTCAACCATCAGCCCCTCTCCAGAGCCTCTCTGGAACCTCCCCAGAGGTTGAAGGGTGGGTCTGGAAGTTCCAACCATTTAATCACATGGCTGATTGCCCATCCTGAGGCTATCTGAGAGCCCACCAAGAGTTGCCTCATTAGAACAAAAGATGTTTCTATCACCCGAGAAATTACAAGGGATTTAGGAGCTCCATGTCAGAAACCAGAGTCAAAGACCAAATATAAGAGTCTCCTAGCATCCCTATCTACAAGAGTTTTAGGAGCTGTCTCAGGAAATGGGGGTAGAGATTAAATATATATTTGTTATATTACAATATCACTAACAACAACAAAAGGCAGTACGAGCAAAAGAGGAATAAAAAAGACAGAAGGCATGTACAAAACAATCACAAAATGAAAATCTAAGCATACCAATAATTCCATTAAATGTAGATGCTCAGAGAGGACAATGACGATTACAATAACAACAGCTACTGCGGAGTGGGCGCTGGCTGCGTGCGGGTCCTACGGTAGACACCTCAGAGGCCCGTCTCTTCTAATCCGCACAGGACTTCTGTGGAGTGTGTGCTGTTCTGATTTCCATTTTAGAAATGAGGAAACCCTTGGAAAGAGGGATTGAAGAACTTGCCAAGGGAATGACAGAACAGGGAAATGAAATTGCTTCTTGGAATCCAAATAAGTCAAACAGTGTGAAGAACCTAAACCCATCCGAGTAAAGAACCGAGTGCAGAGACGCAGCTGGAAAGGGAGTGGCAGCGTCAGCCCCTGTCCTCACACGCTCCCTGTGAGTGAACCATGCAGTCCTCACAACTGCCTTCCAGGCAGGTGGCAAGATTCTCTCTCCATGCAAGTGACGAAACTGGGGCATAGGGCAATTCACTTGCCCAATACATGGTAGAACGAGGATTCAAACTGAGTCATGTAACTGCGAAGCCTGTGCATGCTGTGTGGCCTCGCAGGACATCACGTTCCCCTCCCCTCAATTCATCAGTGAAATTGCCGGGAAAATGGGTAAAGGGGAGGTTGCAGGTAGCTCTGAAAAGGGAAGGGAGGTTTTTATACGTTAATAGTTCCAGATCATTCACTCACAAGCATCATTCTTCTCCCTCCCAGGGAAGGGGTCTGGACTGGGCATTAGAAAACAACTACTGTGTTCAATGAGCACCTCACTTAGTCCTCACTACCATCCTGGGAATTAGGTGTTATTATCCCCATTTTATTGATAAGGAAGCTGAAACTCTGAAAAATTAATCGCCAGCGATCAGAAAACTTGTATGTGGTGGCGCCAGAATCGAGGCCAGGTCTGCCTGACCTCAGTGTCCACCCACTTCCTGATCCACCTAGGGCAGGAGGGGCAGGGTGGTGGCAGGGGAGCCTGGCATTCAGACCCCCTGTGTCCTCCTGATCCTTTAATCACTCGGATTTTAGGTGATCAGTGGTGAACTGTTAGCAAGAAGCGGAGCTTACCAAAAACAATCCTGTTGTTTTTAGTTTAATTCTTTATTTGAACATCAAATAGGTTGAGAAAATTGTTTACAAGGTGCTCGAGCGTCCCGCTGGATTCTTTACTTTTTAAAGGTGCAAAAGAGGTTTACAAGTGTGTTCCATTAAACAAAGCAAAGCTGCGACAAAACTGAATCACATCAATAATAGTACGCATCAGCAAAAGAGCATATAAATCCATCAAACACAATTTGGCATTTGAGTCTTTTCCCATAAAACAAGAGCTCTACACTGAAGGATATGTAGTGCACAAAAACCATTGTTTATAAGCTGTGAGAGAACATAAACTGGCATAATGTCACTTATTAATTCAAGTCTCTATGACCAATGACCTCTCTGTGACTGCAAAGGGGTCCGTGCCACAGGCACCTGCTTATGGTACGGTGTGTTGTTTTCAGGGTGCACAGCTCTGTATACACACTGAAAATGGGTTTGGAACATGGCAGCATTTACATATTTAAAAAGTTCAGGCACAGTCGGATGCAAAAAAAAAGAATAGAAATTTTTCTTGAATCTCTGAAAGACAGTGCAAAATTGAAGTGCCATAATAAAGGCAGCAGTTACTTAGAAAACAATTTTAAATGACTTAAAACGAGGCCACACTTTAATTCAAATGGAAAGGAAATGCACTTAGAAACAGAGCATAATCACACTACTGAAAAGATGGATATCTGGGACCACAGTTCATTTGCTCCAGTTGAGAGTATGTTTTCGGGGGGTTACCTAGGAAGGGTGCAGAGTAATGTGGATCAACCTTCTAAGACCTGCACCGAAGAGAATTAGGGTTGCCTTATGAGCTATTGTGTGACTCTATTTGCCTTTCAAATGACTAGTTTTGCCAAGAAGGTCTGCCTGTGAATATTAGACATTACTGTGGTCCTAGTGATCGTTCCCAGTATCCACGGTTCATCTCATGGTTGGAAAGTGTGAACAGGAAGGGGTTTGTAATTGGTGTCATGCAGGGGGAGGGCTACTCTAAACCAATGGCCTAAATCAATGGCCATTTCAATGTATAAGATTTCAATGTGAGAAATCTTAATGTGGTCAAAAGTAAATTATCAGTAAGTCCTTTATTTGTTCAGCCCCCAAAAGGCATGGGATATGGCAAGCTTAAACATGTTTGCAAGGTTACTAGGGAAATCTAATCAAAGAATGCACTTCCTTGGGGATTGGATTTTGCAACCTACATGGATAGGGTCTTCTCTTTGGATGACCAAGCCTCTCTTAGTTGCTGCATGAGAGCATTACAGAATCCTGACAGCAAACTAGGCAATAGCTAAAGGAAACACAGACCACTAGCTATGCCTTGGGCTGTACTGCTTACGTTGTTCTTTCTTCCCTTGAACTGAGCCTGCCATTCTAGAGATGGCTGTCAATGGAGCTAGTTATCTGTGGCTTACAGGGCAGAAGTAGAATATTGAACCCTGGTGCACATCCCAGGCACCATAATTAATTTGCCTCAAAATATTTTTAATACTCTTGTTACTATATTTCCCAGTCTCCAAATTCCTAAACCCACTTCCACAACCCTACGCTGACCCCCAAGGTAAATCACACGTTTCAAATTTTAAATTGCCTCCGAGTGGGGGAAAAGTGCAGGCAGCAATTCTCCAGCATGTTTCCGACACCCAACAGCAACATCAGCTGGAAAATCTCGGCTGTCTGTTAGTGGCACTTCGAGTAAGAATAAAAAAGATTTCCAAAATTGTTTGAGACCCCTGGGCTAACATTTCAACCATCTCATGTTCTCTGCCCATTTCAAATGTAGTAGTATCTTAACATGAATACAAATACATTAGATGAAGAATGTAAAACCCTCCACATATTATTGTTTGGATTTAGCTGGTATTACATCATCTATAGTCCTAGAAGTGTATTTTTTTTTTTTGGTTTTGTTTTTATTTTTTTAAAAGAAAATCTAAGTATAAACATTAAAAAGAACCCACTGACCCATTAGCTACTGTCCAAAAATATTACTACTGATATTTTGGTAAAAGCAAAATTAGCTGCCCTGAATAATTTAATTTTCCTTTTCAGGCATAATCTTTGCTACATAAGATTGTCTATCATTCAATATCCAACAATAGGCATCTGGATTAGTGCTATTTTGTCTACTGTGGATACAAAAGTTGATACGAAATGTGATCTTCATTTAAATGAATAATCACCAGGCTTTAGGCATCAATGACTGCATACATGACAAGGTAGCTTGAAGAGTATACAAAAAACTAAATATTTTTCCTTGGTTTTTGCATGTTAACCCAAATTAAATCCAGAACAGAATTACTACATTCAATTGTCTGATAAACAAGCAATGCAATTTCAAAAAAATATATATTATACTATAAGGTGCTTCTTAAACAAACAACAAAAGAATTACATTCTTAAACATATTCTTAACACAGATACATAAAATTACCCCCAAATTTAAACGAACATCTATGAAAAACTTTTTTTTTTTGCCCTCCCAGATTCCCAGTGCTTTGGCAATCACTTAACTGGCTAATCAGAAATTAGTGCAATCCACTTTTCCACACAGGGTACACCAAGAGTCGCACTAGCAGCTTGCCTGGCCTCTTGGCTAACACATCACCTCTCAATGGGGTTTGAATTATAGACAGTGAAGTCTCCAGGAGGAAAGTAAACTTTCTTTTTAGTCAAGAAAAGGAAATAATCCATAATTGTGCTAGAGAAACAAAGGCCCAGGGAAGGGTGCCCTGTGGCAGGAGTGAGCCTGTCTGCTGCAGCTGCCACCCGGGCTTCTTTCGATCAGGGCCACGCCGGGAAATGACTACCCCATGGATCCCAGAGCAGCCCCTTAGTGCAGGGTGGGGTCTGCAAAGAGATTCCTCGGTAGCTGCTGCCTGTAACATGGCCGCCCTGAGCAAGGCTGACTGCGCCTCAGAGTTTCATCCAGTTTCTCCCCTACTTCCCTTCTTGTTCTCCAGTAGCCAAGACGATTGTGCACATTCGCTGTTTAGCCCCAGGCCCCAGGGCTCAAAGTACCAGCGGGGTACCTGCTCACTTAGAATGCCCTGGGTCATCTGCTGGGCACCACAACTGAATAGTTCACTTTTTGTGTAAGTTACACACACTGCTGATAAATGTGAGATCCCACCAGAACAGGTCCTGAAGCCGATTGCACTGCAAGTCCTGGGGGAGAGGGCTTTCTTTTATAAAATGAAAATAAAAACAAAAATCAAGCACTTATCCCTCATATAGGGAGACTAAAATATGTGGAGGTGACTTAATTCAAATCAACTTGCTGTTTTCCATGGGTCCATGGGAAGCAAGAATTAACTGGAACCCATGACCCGCACGTTGTGCTCTAGAAAGCCAGCGGCAGAGCTTTCAGCAAGCCTGAAGTTGCAGTGCATTAAGTTGAAATAGTCTTGGCAATTGGAGGATCTTCCTTCCCTATGTGCATCTTGTATTCCTACAGGGGAAACGAGTAGGCAATCACTAAATATTCTGCTGTAGTAGTGCAAAAGCTTTCAGGTATCACTTTAATAAAATGATGCATTACCATAGGAATACAAGAGGATGCTATAAGGAACCCTTGACCTAGCTTTCTCCAAGTCAGCAGTTAAAGGAGCCACTTTAAATTCTTTCCTGTGGCTTATTCTTAGAGCTATTACAAAGTGCTTATCAGAGGTGAAATGTCTACTCTTCAGGCCTGGGTCTCTACAAGTAGCTTCAATGCACAAAGTCATCCGAGCCCCAGCTCACAGACTGAGCTCAGTCAATGAGGAGCTATAGGAATCCTCATGCTTAGTAATGTAGCAAAGGGGGGAAGAGAGCTGTTACAAAGATTTAGCCCTGGAATCCCCTTGGCTGTTCCCAACAGAAGACGTGCCACTAAGAACTTAGCAAGCAGACGAATAGCCGCTCATATTAGAAAGCCGCTGGTGGTGGGTGCATGCTGGAGTGTGTGCAGGAGACAGAATCTGCTAAAGTGATGCATGACGAGGGTAAAATGCTGCGGGGGTTCTCAGAACCTCGGGGGAGCCCGGGAGCTCTCAGGCTGTGGTGGGGAAACTCTCTGCCTCCCCGGTGGCGTAGTACTTTTGCAAGGAATGCGATGAAGTGGAGCCCGGGGTGCCCAGCTGGCCCTGGTTTGCCTCCTCCACGGGCGCCCCCCCACGGCCGGTGGGAGCGTGCAGGCGGTGGGCATCCAGCATCTCCAGCAGCAGGTCGTAGAGGGGCACCACGTTCTTGCACTTCATGTTGTACAGATGCTCCATGCCCTTGTTACTGTGGGTGGGAAGACACAGAGAGGACTGCTTTAGACCAGGTCCCAGGAAAGCTGAAATTCCTAGGAAGCGGAAGTAAGAGAAACTCCAAAGACACTTGTAAGTCAATCTTTCATCTTGTTTAAAGACCCATTTTAAGATGGTGGCTGGGAACACTGAGGCTTTCAGAGACCCAAGCCTGGGTCTCATCTCTATGTGGTTTTCATTTCCCACTTCCTTCGAGAGCCGTCCCATCCTCACAAACACACCCTCCCTCCAGCCACCTTCAGAGCATTTGCTATGCAGGTAACTTCCTTCCCCAGCCTCTAGTGAGCCTTTATTCCCCTCTGTCGCCAATACATCTAAAAAGGGAACGTGAGGTGTGCAGCCAAGCAGGAGTGAGGTTTTTAAATGCGTAAAGCAGATCAAGAAGCTCCCCTGGCTGAACCTCTCAAGTGGCTTCCAATTTAATTCAGAATTAAACCTAAGTTTCTTTCCACACTCTGCAAGGTCCAACTGGTCCGGCTTCCATCCTCCTCTCCGAGCTCTTCCTGCCTCTCTCTTCTACCTCACTCTCTTTCTTCACGCTGGCTTTCGTGCTGCCCTTAATAGAACTAAGCTCCTCCCAGCCTTAGGGGATCTGCATCTATTTAATACTATTCCTTCTTCCTTGGGTGCATTTCTCCCCCAATCTTCAAATGCCACCTCTGCAGAAAAGTGTTCTGCTACCCCAAAGGCAGCAGCCTCAAGCCCCTACAGCCTCAGCCTCCCTCTTTCACACTATTCTGTTTTCCTTATCACACTTATCACAACATGAAATCCTCCTGTATTTGTGTTTATTCTCCCCATTCCCAAGCACACACACCTACCCACTCATACACTCACACCTGCACCATGCAGGTCCCAGAAGGGGCAGGGATTTGGCCATCCTGCCCTCTGCTGTAGGCCTAGAACAGTGCCCAGAACTTGGAAAATGTTCAGAAAACAGGGGCTATAAGAACACAGGGAGACGTAGGCAGATGGCATTCCTTTCCCTGCTCTCCTTCTCTGTCCTCCCCCAGCCACAACTCTGCTGTCCCCACCATACCACTGGAGGGAGGAAAGAAAGGAACAACTATTAGCTAGCTTGAAATGTCTTGTAAAATAAAAATATGTATCATGAGTAGGCAGGACCAAGAGAATGTCCTAGAAAATATCTGCACTTTCAGTTGGGGAACAGTCAGCCCAATTTGGAGACCTGCCATGAGAACACAGCATCAGAGCTATTCAGGCCTACGACAAGACTGAAATGGGGTGCTTCAGTGTTACTTTGTTTTTTGTTTCGTGTTTTAAAATAAAATGCCCTTAAAGTTAAATGCCCCCTGGATCTGCCACGGTCTTCCTCAGGCAACTTCATGAGTCACATTTACAGTGAGATAAAATCTGGTGTTAAATTCTCTGAGTAGCAACATATGGCTGGGGCCAAGCTTAACAAAACAGAGTTCTGTGACTTAGATTGGCTACAGTGAGGCACCAAAATATTATTGTGTGTATGTGAGAGAGAGAGACAGAGAGAGCAAGCGTAAGAGAGCGTGAGCGCTCAAAGCTTTCAGCAGAATAACAACCTCCCTCCAGCTTTTCACACAATTCCAACAGAAACTCCACACAGCGTTCTCCCTGGCGCTGTCCTTGCCATACATTGCCAGTAAAATCAGCCAGGGTAGTATAGTTAGTGCAGATTTACTTGGCATTAACTAATTAGACTCGCTAATGCCGACAGACAGTTAATGGATTTGGAACTCAGCAATTCTTATCCACAAATAAAAACATTGAACTGCAATGCAGTTTCTACATCATTGAAATTCCTAGCTCAGAGTAAAAACTAATACTCTCTCTTCAAGGGTAAGTTATTCTCTCAGCTGGGAAATTTGGCAAAGGATATGTTACTCTGATCCATTCCCTGGTTCCTTCTCTGATGTTCTTCAGTAGCAAAAGGTAGGAAAGGACTGGAAATATTTATTCTGAACACTGTCACCTACTCTACCTAGCTAATGAGTCCTTCGTCTGTTATACAGGGAGTCCTGAGAACAGGGATTGCAATTACTTCCTCCCAAACTTTGCCAAGTGGAAGCCTTCACTTATGAATTTCAAATTCATACAGCAAGGAAAAACCTGCCATGACTCCTTTGTCCATACCGTTCACTCACTTATTCATTTACTCAGTAATAATGTTGCAAGCTCTTCATCTACGGCACTGTGAAGGGTACAAAAAAAAGGATACATCTATTTTTTCAAAAATCTAAAAATTTTTCAAGGTTGCCTCCAGAAAGGGTGGAACCTGGGACTTTGGACAACCTTCTTGCCATTTGAATCATAATCTCAGGATTTACAGGGCCCCGAAAATTCAACTTCCTTCAGGCTTCTTGGTCCTTCCCTCATAGCCACTGAGAGAAGGAATCTGTTAGGGTCTTGGTGGAAGCCTAAGTTCATGGAGGCATCATCACCCATGGGTACACTAGTGTCACCCACCTCTAGTGTCATCACTTTGCACCATTGTATGGCCTTCCTGGAGTCTGCAACAAAGAATCCACCACTCTCTTCATCTCTTCCCTGCAGCCTGAGCTCTACCTAGGAGAACGATACCCACTGAGCTCCGGCCAGCCAAATTGCAAGACAGTGGAATGAAACTGAGGCTACTTTCACCTTTTGGCAAAGAAAGATTATTTTCTCTGCTGATGTCTTGCCTTGGCCCCTATAGAAAGTATTTATTGAGGATTTACTATGTCCCGAGCACTGTGCCAGGTGGTATTGGGTACATAAAGTAAGCAAGACATGTCATGATGATTGCATTACAGAGTTTTCCATCTAATGGGGCAGAAAAATAATGAAATGGGCAGTAACAATAGGGAAGAATAAGGTGTAAGTTCTGACTAGGTCTCAAGGGCCAGGAGATGCTTCCTGTGAGGAGTGATATCTAAGCAACGATAGGTTCGAGCACTGTTCAGAAATATTCACTCCTTCTGCAACGTGTCTGTATCTTTGACTTGGGCTTCCTCATGTGACTTGCTTGGCCAATGGAATGTTAGCTGACATGACTTAACCAAAGGATTAAAATGCACTTGCCCAGACGGGCTTGCTGTCTTGTGCCTCTGACACCACTATGAAGACATGTCCCAGCTAATCTGTGGGTACAAGGAGAATAAGAGATTGGAGACACGTAGGGCGGACTCACCTGGCCAACCTGCAGGGCTACAGCTTGTTCCTCCCCACCTGTGCCCGGCCGAGATCAGCCGCCCCACAGATGTGGGAGTGAGCCCAGCTGAGATGAACAGAGCTGCCCAGCCCATCTGCAGCCTGAAGTGCATCCTCCCCAGATGACTCAGAGAACAGTTTATTATGGCTAGAACTTTATACTTTTATCTAAAAACAATGGGAAGCCATTTAAGGGTTTTAAGCAGGGGGATGGCATGATTAGATTTGGTCTTAGAATGATCACTCTGGCTGTATCACGGACAATGGATTAGAAAGGATCTTGGTTAAAGGCAGAGATAATGTCAGACGGCTGGTGCAGAAATCCAGCAGCAAATGATGGTGGCGTGGACTAGGGTAGTAGCCATGGGGGTGACAGAAGAGGTTCAAGAGTATGGAGGGGTCAGTGTTGACTCTCCATGAGGCATCTGGAGTCTCTCATTTAGGATTTCCAAGTATAAATAGGGAAAGTATGACACATGGACAGAAATGGATGTGCCCAGTGCCTTCAGAGCATGTGTATGCTCAGACTTCTCTCAACTGGCTTCCTCCCCACCCATCTGGACACTGCACAACCCCTCCCAAGCCCCCCAGCCCCACTCCAAAGCATAAGCACATGCTTCAAATTAAGCATTAAGCATCCCTTCCTCTCTGCAGCCTGCTCTGCCACTTGTCCAATGCCCCAGGCAGATTTAAAGCCTCTTTCTTCTGTCCTTGCATAGCATTTTATGCTTATTCAGTGCCAGGAACTGTTGCAAGTGTGCCATCCGCATCCAGGCATCAGCCCTTCTGTGGGTTTGGGGTGAGCTTTCTGTGTGTCCTGTGGGAAGCCGGTGGATGCCTCACCTCATGTGCCTGAAGTGCGAGAGGATGAGGAGGAGCTGGGCCAGGCGCCGGTGCTGCTGCTGCAGGGTCAGGCCTGCTTTGGCCATCAGGTGGATTAAGGTGTCTGTGATCTTGTCCAGGACCCTGTGGATATGGTCCTTCTCTTCCAGAGACTTCAGGGTGCTGGACAGAAATGTGTACACTCCTGAATGTGCAGAGAGAAAGTGAGAGAGAGAAACTCAAAGAGGATGAGGTCTAGGAGACTTAGAGTGTTCGTGGGACGTAATAATGAGCCAGTGCCCTCCCCTAGCACAGAAGGACAGCATTGGGGATGTCCCGGACCCATTTTAAACCAAGCTACTATGTAAAATTCCCAATGGATATGCATGTCTGAGAACACCAAGAAACCAATGTGGCTTCCTGTGTGTGAGCCAAGATTCCCAAAAAAGGACTCTGAACCCTGGGGCTGTGGTGGTAACACTGGCTGCCCCTTCTAGGACAGGTCCGACACCAACAATAACTGTCTGACGACAACCCTGGGAGGAGCTTTAAATTGTTCCTTTTCACATCAGGACATTGCGGGGCATAGAGATTCTTTAACCTGCTGGGATAACTTGTAGAGCAGTAGCAGAGCTTAGACCCAGCTCATTCTGCTCACTCCACCGTGGTAATGACAATGGAGACTCTTTCTCAGAAGACATGTGGCACTTTTGGTGAGACTCAGGGATAGAGTGATGAGTGAGTGGCTAAGTGACGGGAAGATGATTTTTTCCAGGTAGGATTTAATTTGCTTCTATGTCTCAGGTCAGATTTAGGGCCTAAGCACTTTTTAGGCTCAGCTGAAAGGTTTATGACATGGTGGGTATAGAGGGCCTTGGCCAAAGCTCTTTTTCACTGCCAGGAAGGTTTCCTCTCTTGTGTTTCTCCTGGCTCCTAGATACTGCTCTCCGGGCCACAGGTAGACTCAGTACCGAAGCTGAGACCATCATGGCACTCTACTCTTCTGGACAGCATGAGTCTCAAGCTAGACAATCAGGTCCTTTTTCTGGGCTTATATATGAGGTTGTGAAACAGATATTCTTTCCTCTAGGGTTGCTAAACTAGGAGGATGAGAATACAGGGCTCTGAACAGCTCCCTTCCCAGCACATGGAGCTCTAGTCTGCAGAAAGGAGCCCAGAGACAGCAAGCAGAGGTGGCAGTATGGGGGGAGGGAGGGGATGAGAGAGTGAGTGTGAGAGAGCAGGAGAGAGATCTGACAGGGATCCCAATTCTAGCCCCAAGGTCCTAGTTCTTACATGTTTTTTATTTGACCTTTGAGCTTTCATAGTATCCTTCCTCACAGATGAATCAACACACTCCCTTTTTGCTTAAGATAGTGTGAGTTGGGTTTCTGTCACTTGTAACTGAAAGAATTTTATGACAGTAAGTTGTGAGCTCAGCCAAGGAAAAGAGGAAGGTGAGGGATGATGAGGTGAGAAGTATTGAGAACAAGAGGTGGGCAGAGTAGAGCAAGCTCTTCTTGGGACCACAAGGGTGGATTTTCTAACACTCCAGAAGTAAGCTCCATCCTGCCCAGTCACACCACTTGCCAAGAGCAGATGGCATAGTATTCTTCCCCAGATTGTGTGTTTTAGCAACAGTTTTTTGGTCTTTCCTTTATTCAGCCCACTGACCACCCTGTAAACATACCTCTCCTCCCCTTCCCTATCGTTGTCAGCACCTTTAAGTTAAAGGCTTCCAAGTTTATAAATCCTTGACTTTATACTAGTAATATGTCAACGAGTTACTGCTCATGCAGTGGCCTAAAGGTTGGGAATGGGGACAACACTTACACAGAGGAATTCATAAATATTAGGTCATTAAATATGAAATGTCTGATTTCCTTAAGTACTAGTTTGACAGTTGATATCTTTGACATTTCACTTTAACACTTCTTGTTTTATTTTTATTGTGAAGGTACATTCTCAGTCTTTCAAACACACATTTTGGGTTGTGATTATCTTTCAAATATTTGTTTAGAGCAATTTTTGTGAAACCATGGATAAGTAAAAAATTCATGTTATTTTCAAATATGAGTTCTGTCATGGAACAAATGCCGCACAGACAACTCAAAATATCAACAAAGTGTTTGGGAAGGATGTGGCTAATGAATGCACAGTATGTCGATAGTTTAAGAAGTTCCATTCTGGTGATTGTCTTCTCAAAAATGAGCCATATGGGTGACCTGAGACCAATCAAGGTGGATAATGATGAGCTGAAAGCTGTAGTGGAAGTGAATCCAATTCAACCTATGTGTGAAGTGGCAGCAAAGTTTGATGTTACTATACCAACAATATTGGACCATTTGAAACTAACAGCAAGGTAAAGAAGCTGGATAGATGGGTTCTGCATGAATTAAATTAGAGTCAGAAGAGAAATCATCTCGAAGCTTGCCTTTCTTTGCTGTCATGACATAAAGGTGAACAATTTCGATATCATATCATTATGTGTGATGAAAAATGGATTCTTTTTGGCAACTACAAGCATTCAGCACAATGGTTGGATAAAGATGAAGTGCCAAAACACAGTCCAAAACTGAATATTCATCAAAAGAAGCTAATGGTGTCTGTTTGGTGGTCCAGCGCTGGTTATCTACTACAGCTTCATGAAACTTGGTCCATCGACCACAGTGGATGTCTGCCGCAACCAATTTGATGAAATGATGAGGTTGCTTGTGATTAAGCAGCCTAGATTGGTCACTAGAGACAGGCCAATCCTCTTGCAAGCCAGTGCTAGACCACATGTCACACAAACAATGCTGCTCACACTACAGAGACTGGACTTGGAAACTCTCTGTCATCCACTATATTCACCAGATCTCGCACCGACTACCACTTCTTTCAGGCTTTGGAACACTTTTTGCAAGGAAAAAATACTCAATTCTCAACAAGCTGTAGAAAATGCCTTTCACAATTTCATCACCACTCGCTCTCCAGGCTTCTCTGCTGCTGGCATAAGCAAGCTACCGTTAAAATGGCAAAACTGTGCCAATAGTTTAGGTGCATACTTTGATTACTTGTACCGCTTCTTGTTTAAGACATAATAAACTACACTTTTGATTCGAAATTGGACATTTCATATTTAACGACCTAATATAAATATAAACAGAGTTATAATTGCCCAGAATGGAAAATGGCTAAGGTTTAAAACAAACAAGACAACAATAACAGAACCAGAATGGCCAGAATAGTGGCTTCCATGGAGTTGCATGGAATAATGTCACTTTTAGTACCCTGAGGCACTTTGATCCAAAGCAAACAGAGCACAGAATGAGTAAGCAGCAGACAGGCAGACAGGCAGTGGTATAAGAAAGAAATTGCTGAATTACTTCACTTATGTTCTGTGTGAGCCATCAATAGGGAAAGAAAGTGTCCATCAGAAAAATGGGCAAACGTCCCATGGCCACAGGTTGGCCTGGAGGTAGCAGACAGCAGGGAGGTGTGTACTGGTGGGTTAGGGTTAGGTGTGGCCAAAGCTGAGCTCCCCATTGGCTCTGCCTCTCACGGTCCTCTGTGTGATCATACACATTCTTGCCCCACACCTCTTCAAGGCCCCGTCTCTGGATGGAAATCCTGGGAAGCCACCCAGGCCACAGAGCTGGATGATGCAACTTGGATGATGCACTTTCCACCAACTTCCTTTTTTGTTACCACCCAGGATGCTGGCCTCATTCACCAATAATCCCTTTCTTGTTTAACGAAACCACAGTATAGAGGCTCAAACAGCTTGGCTGTTGCTGCCTGGGGAGGTGACACTTGTGTATTGTTTCTCTTCTTATGATGTGCATGGTGTTAAATCACTGTGCTAGAACTTCAGCAGTCTTGAGGGCACGCATTTCGTGCCAGGGGAGGTCAAAGACTTGGCACTCACACACAGGGGAGTAAAGTTTTCTTTTGGGCTGCCGATTCTTCATCCTCCCGAACATGCACGCACGCGTGGGTTCCTTCCTCCAGCATGCATGTACTAAGAACCTAGCGTGTGCATGACTATGTTATGTGTTAGAGATTCCAAGCCTTACTTACTTTCAAGTGTTAATGTTTTAAGAACAGATATTGCCTGTGGAGAATTTTCTTAACATGGACTCTCAGGATGCAGGCCATTCTCAAAACAAGCCTGTTTTTCTCATCCTGTTTTGGCACCAATACAGCTTATCATCTCATCTTTGTCAGCAGATGCTCCCTAGCTGTGTGCATATACTTAGAAATAAAAATAGGGTCCTGTGGAAATGCCAATAATTGACAATAGCAGCCATCTTCCTTTTGGACTTTTCTGGCAAAATGAGGTCCGTGTTTGCTGCCTGTTGCCCCTCAGGGGCCATTGGAGAAAAGCTACAGAAACCCCAATTCCCAGAATGCTGCATGTTCTCTGGCAACCTCTGGTGATGAGCAAGAGCAAAACAGGGCTGCTGGCCATTTCCATGTCCAAGGTGGTCCCTGCCACCCTGGACAGCCACGCCATGATTCCCAGCAGCCCGGGGCCAGTGAGCAGGGAGTGAGGCCTTCAGAAACATCCCTGCTGCAAGGCAGGCTTTCGTAACTCTGGAGGCTGCTCCAAATCCCAAAGCTGGGGAGGGGAAAAGCAATCTCCATGTCGTTACCCAGTCTTGAAGTGTTGTTGGCAAATCCGAGCTTCAATGAATTCTGAATCTTGCAGCCAACATGGGGAAATCCAGGAAGAGTCTATGGGGAAATCTAGTGGTTGGAAAGAATGGGGAGCAAAACCACATGGATGCCCCCATGGACATGACATCTTGACCCAATCTCTCTTGCTCTCTCTCACCTTCTGTCATTCTGCCAGGACATGCTCCCTTCCTCTTCCTTCTCCATCTCTGTGATCTGCACCACACAGGAACCCCCTCTCCATTCCTCAGTGCTTTTCCGGATAATGGACCCTTCCAGAAGGTGGAGGAGGTAGGCGTGGACACTGTGGTGCATGTGCATGTTTGACTGCCCAGAAAGGAGCCCTAGCACATCCAGGGGTCCTGACGTGCCCTGCCATTGACCTCCACCGGGGCAGGAGGACAACTAAATAAAGAAATGAGAAATGCTCAGGCCGGTGGCTTACTGGATGCTTGAGGACAAACTCTTCAAGTAAGGCCACATTTTTTCTCTTTTCCCAGAGAACGAGTGTGACAACAAACTCTGAGAGAGTCCCTCAGTCTAGGGAAGCTTGATCAAAAACAGAAGAATGACTCAAAGGAAAAAGCAAAGAAAGTCAAGTCACAGCTGCAAGTGGTCTGGGCCAGAAAGCTGCCACTCAGCTTGGAAAAGGAGGAATTTCCAGTGATCACTGAGGACCCAGTGATCAGCCAGCACATCAGCCTTCCGGGTGTTCTGCTGGGAATTGCTTCCACAGTCTCATAACGTGTTTGCTCAGAGGTGCTACGGAGGCTGATGGTGTGATGAGCATCTCGTTTGCTGTGTGCTTCACCAGTGACTGCTGTTCTTCCTGCAGGTGGTACTGTCCCTAAGTGGGTGTTTGGACATCTCGAGGTTGTTGCTCTGTCTTAGTGGAAGGGGCTGTGCTGGACTTCGTACACCGTGCAGGACGGTCCCACACGATAAAGGATTTTTTCTTCCAGTCCCTGTCTCTTGGATGTCCTACCTACTGAACTGGACCTACTACCAATAAAAATTTGTAGTGGAAGGTTTGTTTGTATTTTTTTTTTGAGACAGAGTCTCACTTCTGTTGCCTGGGCTAGAGTGAGAGCCATGGCATCAGCCTAGCTCACAGCA
The DNA here is from genome assembly GCF_020740605.2 of Lemur catta. Taxonomy (NCBI): domain Eukaryota; kingdom Metazoa; phylum Chordata; class Mammalia; order Primates; family Lemuridae; genus Lemur; species Lemur catta. Next base: position 134,890,792 of record NC_059129.1, on the reverse strand, counting down.
ACCTCAAACTCCTGGGCTCAAGCAATCCTACTGCCTCAGCCTCCCGAGTAGCTGGGACTATAGGCATGCACCACCATGCCCGGCTAATTTTTTCTATATATATTTTAGTTGTCCAGATAATTTCTTTCTATTTTTAGTAGAGACGGGGTCTCGCTCAGGCAGGTCTCAAACTCCTGACCTCGAGCGATCCACCTGCCTCGGCCTCCCAGAGGGCTAGGATTACAGGCGTGAGCCACTGCGCCTGTCATAGCAGTGGAAGGTTTTGAAAAGCTTTTACAAGGTTGTACCAAAAAGGTTCCCTATGGGAATTGGTTATAGAGAAGGAAGCTTAAATGGAATATGTTTTCTCCAAATTGTTTAATAACTTATTGCCTTCATGCAATCTGTCAATGGAGTGTATTATATAAGCTTTTCAACTATACATTTAGCTGAAATGATTTCAGTGAAGTTGTACGGGTACTACAAAAACAATACAACTGGATGTCAATATGCAGAGCGGAGATGTAAAACGCTTCTAAATAGAATTAGAACCAACAATTACAATTCACATCAATGAAATATTGTGTTATTGCCTCTTAGACATTTTTAAATAATTATGTAACATAATAAGAAATCTATTGGTGAAAAGTACATATTGAAATTATTTTGGGATTCTTTATTTTACATTGACATTGTATGCAGAGTTTTCTCACACTTCTTGACAGCCTCTCATATGTAGCGCTGTTTCTTTTTCCAGTTCATCATCTCTTCCCCATTGCTTATCCAAAGGATATGATCTCTTTTAAGTTCTAGAGACTGATAGAATATTTGCCTTGATGTAGTGGGATATTAAGAGAAGATAAATGTTTCTATCCACTTTAGTATTTCCTTATCCCATGTCATAACAAAGGGAATCCCTTTGACAATACACTTACAATAAAGCCCAGCTTATTTGCAAAATCACTTCTTCATTTTCATTTTCTTTTACTTCAATAGTCTTTGGTTTTTCTTGGCATGTACTTAAGTCTGTTTTCTGTTGCTTGTAGCAGAATACCTGAAACTGCTAATTTATAAGGAAAAGAATTTATTTCTTACAAGTATGGAGACTGAGAAGTTGAAGGTCAAGGGTCTGCATCTGGTGAGGGTCTTCTTGCTGGTGGGGACCCTCTGCAGAGTCCCAAGGTGGCTCAGGGCATAACACGGTGAGAGGCTGAGTGTGCCAGCTCAGGTCTCTCTTCTTCTTCCAAAGCCACCAGTCCCACTCCCATAATAATCCATTAATCCATTAATCCATGAGTAGTTTAATCCATTTATGAGGACAGAACTTTCATGGCCCAAGCACCTCTTAAAGACCCCACCTCTCAATACTGCCACACTGGGGATTAAATTTCAACATGAGTTTTGGAGGGGACAGATATTCAGACTGTAGCAGCATGTTATTACTGAATCACTTTGATTCATGTCTCTCCTTTTATCCTCTACAAGTAGATTTTAGGTTGTTTTTAGTTTTCTTATTGGTGTCCACCTCTAGCTCTGCTTTTTCATATGTCTGTTCTTCTTGGACAGAAAGGCTTCTGACCATCTTCACATATCCAAACATTCTTTATAAATACATATAAACATTTTACCACTTTATTATGTTTTTTACTTTAGTCCAGCCTGGGCATCTTCACCGAGATAGGTCTCATTTTATTTTAATATAGTTTAATATTATTTCTCCTTTATCTCCTTTATATGATAGTTATCAAGTTACATTGATTTTTTAAAATTACATGTATAGGGAAATTATTACCTATTTATATTTCATATCAAGGTAGTCAAAGGGATATTAGACTGCTATTTTGTTACTGGCAATTCCAGAAAGTTTTTCTCTATGGTTTGTGATTCTTGGAGTTGACTGTCTCTCAGAATCTCCTGTGGAGTTTTATAGGATGCAGGTTCCCAGGTTCCACCCAAACCTGCTGATTGGTTGCCACAGGTGAAGCCCTGATATCTGTGCTTTTAAAAATCTCTCCAAAAATGAATCATTCATAGTCAGGATGATGAATCACGTGATTACCTTGGTCTCTTCATATGTTGCTACTAAAATGTAAAATCTTGAAAATGTGGACTGTATCTTTGTTTTGAGAAAAGTGCCCTATTATGGTGTTACAAAGACCGTAAGAGGATGACTTCTCCTTAGATACCCCAGCCAAGCTGCATTCCTCTATAGGTCTTTTCTCCCTTTCTGGCTGGGCTGTTATAATGGAGATAACTCTTAGGATGACTTTGGAAGGTGCCCTTGTGAGACAGCAGAGCCCTCACTAGCCTGAGTCTCTGACTGACCACATGGAAGAGGGCTAAGACACAAACCTGTTCATGGACCCAACATTGTTAAGTAAACCAGAAATAAACGTGTAGATGTTTGAGCCATTATATATTTTGAAGCCTATCTTTATAGCAGGTGTCCTATTCCAGCATAAGATTAGAAGTATTTTATGACTAACTGATGGGTAAGCGAATACATGTATATAAAGAGGGATAAAGCCAGAGGGATGTTTTATATACTTCCTTCTGTTTCCAATTTCTACATTTTTAAGGCTTTAGATTGCACAGGTTATTTAGAAATTATTTCTCTTCCCAAACGTCAGTACTGCCACACTTTGTTATAAAAACCATGATTTAGCATCTAGAACCAACTAGTCATCCCATGTCATGCTAACCATTCATTCTGAATACTAACATACTTCACAGCAACCAATTTGTTCAAAGAACCAAGGGGCAAGCCTAAAACATCTGAATGTTTAGTATGGTATAATTTAAAGATACAGATTCCAACATTATCAAGAACTTCAAAGGGATTGCTCTATGTCATGCAGAAACTAACTTCTTATTTTGTGCTTTGAACAAAAAGACTATTGCTTTGGGAAATATTTGTCCAGAGGTAGGACACTTCCATCCTTCTACCAATATGTAATTATTTACCTGAAAGGTGAAAAACCTGTTCATAACCCAATCCACGAGCAACTGTGTATTGTTAGACTAGTACGTATAAAACCACACACTCATCAAAGTTCCAAGTGGTCTCAAAGTGAGAGGAATTACAGCAAAGATGAGTGTTCTTGCCAGAACCCAGCACGGGAACATGGTGGTCCTGTTCCTTTGGTATTGCTGTATACCCACGACTGCCCTCTTGGCAGAGATGATTATGTAACCATATGCTTCTGATTCAGTGACATTTATCAATTTAGTATAATTTTTCAGGGAAATCTACTAGATTTTCTAGAAGGTAAATACTTGGTACATCAATACATTCAAGCTGATTCAAAAGACAAATCTTTTAATGACTTCAGATGGTGAAACTGATGCACTAATTAAGTTAACTTGAGAAAAAAATCTTAAATGTGCCTTCTTTAAAAAGAATTTAATGTCTCACTTTTATATATAAAATCCCAGTTTTTAATTTTTGTAATAAATTATATCTTAGCTTTCTATCTTTCAGGACAAAGCTATTATGGATATATAGTTTGCTTAGGAGTCTTATTTTTGTCAGTTATATCTATAATATATTAAGAAACAGCTATAGTTCTAAATTTTCTATTCCTCAAACAGTCAATTGTTATCTTTCCAAAGTCAGAAATGAGATGCTCTGAAAACACACTTGATAAAAAACGTGCCATCCATCTACTGCAGGGGAGTTTGCACAAGGTTCTGTGTGGAACTTCCAGTCCCAGTGAGCTTGCCTGGTCTCAGGAGGCCTTGAGGGTTGCCTTTGTTCCCAGAAAAGGCAGGTCAAAACAGCCTGGATGAATTTGTTTCCCTGGAGCCCACCTTTCTTGCCTGGTATTTCAAGACCAAGGGAGCAAGAATGCAGAGCAGAAAGCAGCTCTTACACATTGGGGCAGATTTTATTTTCCAAAGATGACCACACCAATACTCCCCATCCACATGCTTTTTGACAAGGTGACCTTGGCACTCTTCCCATAGTGACATGGGGTCTGTGCCCCCTCCTTTGATTCTGGGTGGACTCATGACTTGCTTATAATCAACAGAATGAGCTGGAAGTGATGCTGCATGACTTCTAAGCACACATCGTAAAAGGCCATGCAGCTTTGGTTTCACCATCTGGGACACTTGTTTCTGGAGCCCTCATCACCTAGTGAGAGGTCTAGTGTACCATGCAGGGATATCAGACAGGTATCCCAGCTGACAACTCCAGCCGACAGCCAGCATCAATTACCAGTATGTAACAAAGATGCCTCGAGGTGACTCCAGCCCACAACTATCAAATTACCCCCCGTTGATGAGACTCTCCATCTGATGCCCTGGACACTGTGGAAAAGGGACAAGCCATTCCTTCCCTCTGTGCCTTATCCAAATTTATGACCAATAGAATATAAATCCTTTTTTTGTTTTGTTTTTTAGCTGCTAAGTTTTGGGGCAATTTATTGCACAGCAGCAGTAACCAGAACACACTGAACATCTACACCAGACACTTAGGGAGAAGAGTGGTCCAGGCAGACTACAGACTAGACTCCTGAGAGGACACAGCATGAGATATGAGAGCATTTCCAAATTTCCTGCTCCACGTTACGAACGCTGCCTCCCAATGCCTTGGCCTACCCTCATTGGTGCAATGGGTGTCTGCTACCATGTGCAGTCAATGATTTCCATGGGAAAACTTTAGCCCTAACCACTGCCCAGGTGATTACCAAAACGTAGGGCTCAGCCCCTAACTGGCAACCCCAAAAATCAGCCCTCTTGTTTTTCACCTTTGAACAGCTTTGAATTCTCAGTTGCACAATCCTTCTCAAGTCCTAGTTGTGAGAAACAGACATTGTAGAGATTTGTCTGAAAAAGAGTTTTTATGCTGAAGAACTGGTTTATTTTATTTTATTTTTATTAAAAGACTGTGAAACTTATGATGAAATGTGTTCTCTTCTTTCTTGTGGCCAGGCAAAGGAAATTTAGAGCCAAATTTGTGGCCTATCCTCAGAACTGCACAGATGCAAGTCTGTGTGCTAATCTGACTCCTGAATTTATTATTTTCTTTAGATTATTCTCCATTTATACAGATTTTGTCAACTGTTGGTTTACCTCTTTGCACCGCATGAAATTTGGTAAGCCATTTCAAACCCTCTGGGCATAGGCAATATACAAATAAATCATGGAAAAGATACTGCTTCATTCCCTGCCAAATCAATGAACACTGTAAGTGTGAATATATGTGTTTATAAAATATCACTAAACGCTCATTTGACTCAAACTCAAATCCAGAAAAAATGACATACGATCCAAAAATTTATAATTGGCTCATATGCACAAGTCTATGTCACCCCAAATCGAACAGCCTGCTTTTAAATAGTCTGTGATGTTCAGCACCAGTCAGTAACAAATGAAGGTGGCCTCCTCTTAGTTCTGATTTGCATGTTTATCTCCTGAGCCACAAAGCTTCAGATATATTTGCCCTCTTTTTCCTAGGTATGGAATCAAAATGGCTGAGTGTTTTCTCTGGTTATTTTGAAAAAGATAAGTAGTGTCAAAAATTCCTATTTTCATGAGATAAATGGGCATGTGGATGGTACATATTCTTTAGGTATATCAGTTCCATTATTTTAAAAGAGCATTACAATGGTTGAAAACTGCATTGGAAAAGTGTCACATGATTATTTGTGACAGGTTTATCTCATTTTTTCTTAAGGAGGGAATGATTATATTACATTGCAAAAATAGAGATACAGATTCCAGAATTATGGATTTAAAAGGGGCCTTAAAATCATCTAGTTCAGGAGTTTTCAAGTTATTTTGAGACTCAAAACCCCTTTTAAAGCAAGCAAAAAAAGTGAACCTCATGTAAAACCCCCACATATAAACTGGATGAATTCAAAATTATCTGATTAAAACCACAGAAATGTGGGCGACACCCTAGAGCCAATTCACTAGGGCTCTCCCCGATATCCCCCTTCTCTGGTGACCCTGGAGCTTCCGTAACACTCAGCTTCAGTAGAAAAAAGTGTAGAAATCACTGATCTCCAGAGAATGAAAAGACAAGCCACAGACCGGGAGGCAATGTTTGCAAAAGGCATATCTGAGAAAGCACTCTTATCCAAAACATACAAAGAACTCTTATTTATTTATTTATTTATTTATTTATTTTTTAAAGACTAGTCAAGTGCAGTAGTGAGGAGGGGGGAAAGTAGTAGAACAAGGAGTTCAATCTGTAACTGACTGTGAACAATCAAGTGAGATAACTCACTACCTTCAGACCAGCCTAAAGAACTCTTAAAACTCAACAATAAGAAAACAAACAACCTGATTGAAAAATGGGCCAAAGACCTTAACAGACACCTCACCAAAGAATATATATTTACAAATGGCAAATAAACATATGACAAGATGCTCCACATTATGTCATCAGAGAAATGCAAATTAAAACAACAATGAGATACCACTACACACCTGTTAGAATGGCCAAAATCCAGAATACTGACACCACCAAATGCTAGCAAGGATATCAAACAACAGGAACACTCATTTATTGCCAGCAGGATGCAAAATGATACAGCCACTTTGGAGGACAGTTTGGAAATTTCTTACTAAACTAAACATACTCTTATGGTACAATCCAGCAACTGTGCTCCTTAGTATTTACCCAAAGGAACTGAAGATTTATGTCCACACAAAAAACCTGTGCGTGGATGTTTATAGCGGCTTCATTCATCATTTCCAAAATTTGGAAGCAACTGAAATATCTTTTAGTAGGTGAATGCATAAATAAACTGTGGTACATCCAGACAATGGAATACTATTCAGCTATAAAGAGAAAGGAGTTATCAAGCCATGAAAAGACATGGAGGAAACTTAAATGCATCACATCACTAAGTGAAAGAAGCCAATCTGAAAAGGCTACACACTGTATGAATCCAATAGGCAACATACAAATAAATCATGGAAAGGATACTCCTTCATTCCCTGCCAAATCAATGAACAGTGTTAGTGTGAATATATGTGTTTTTAAAACATCACTAAACACTCACCTGACCTAGACTCAAATCCAGAAAAAATGACATTCTGGAAAAGGCAAAACTATGGAGATAGTAAAAAGATCAGTGGTTGCCAGGAGTTGGGCAGAGGGAGGAATAAATTGGAGGACCACAGAGGAGATTTAGGGCCGTGAAATTATTCTGTATGATACTACAATTATAGATACATTTGTCAAAAGCCACAGAATGTCTAACACCTGGAGTGAACCCTAATGTAATGTATGGACTGTGTGATAATGGCGTGTCACTGTAGGTTTATGGACTATAACAAATGTACCACTCTGGTGGGGGATGTTGATAGCAAGGGAGGCTGTGTGTTTGTGGGACCAGGGGTTATCTGGGAACTTTCTGTACTTGCCACTCAACTTTATTGTGAATCTAAATCTGTTGTAAAAAATAAAATCTATTAAAAAATAAATGTTTTAAAATGTAAAAATAAAAATCAAGGCTGGGCACGGTGGCTCATGCCTGTAATCCTAGCACTCTGGGAGGGCGAGGTGGGTGAATCGCTCAAGGTCAGGAGTTCGAGACCAACCTGAGCAAGAGCGAGGCCCCGTCTCTACTAAAAATAGCAAGAAAATTATATGGACAACTAAAAATATATACAGAAAAAATTAGCTGGGCATGGTGGCATATGCCTGTAGTCCCAGCTACTCGGGAGGCTGAGGCAGTAGGATCGCTTAAGCCCAGGAGTTTGAGGTTGCTGTGAGCTAGGCTGACCCTACGGCACTCACTCTAGCCCGGGCAACAAAAGTGAGACTCTGTCTCAAAAAAAAAAAAAAAAAAAAAAAAAAATCAAATGAAACCACTGATTCAGTCCAATTATTTTAATTGTTGGGAAAAAGAAGCTCCAGGAGGTTAAGGAACTAGAGCTAGCAGATGCTACAGCTGGAGGGACGGTAGGCAGGGCCATGCCCGAGGTCAGCCAGTCGGTAAATAAGTGGCAGAGCTGGAACTAGTACCCAAACGTCCCTCACTTCTGGCCCAGTGCTCAAAAGCTACACAAAGAATTTCCTAACTTCAAGGTCTGTGAGGAACTAGAAATGGCTGCCAATGGACTTGCCTCCAGAGATATTTGAGAAAACTAATAATTTTCCTGGAATGATTTCAGAGCAATTCCACATTTCAAAAGAAGGTGCAGAATGGTGTGGAGAAAGGAGGGGGTAGAAGTGAATAGGCATCTTCTAAGAGTCTCTTTAATTAAGGATTTTCACCAAAATGTTAGCTTTTGTGATCACTTTTGTGTGGTAAAATTGTGATTACTTGGGAGATTATTTTTCTTGGTGGCTTTTCCATATTTTCCAAGTTCTCTGCCTTGGGTATGTATTACTTTCATAATTTGGTGGAGGAAAATGCTATTGAAAATACAAAATCAAAGTCCCTTTCCTTCCTATTATTTCATGAGCTTTGTCAACGCCTGGACTGTTGAGTGGGAAACACAAATGATGAATGGATTCTCCAAAGAATAACGAGCTTGCTATAGTGACATTACTTATTACTGTTTTCATATTTCTATCGTCCCCAATGCTGTTCACATTTCTGAAACTCTTCAAGGCTTGTTGTTTCAGCAGGAAATGGAGCTAACAAATTTGTTACCAAAGCTTCTGCAATAATTTTCTCAGTTGGAAATATCTCTGACATGTCACCAATAACCTAAGCTACATATCTAAGTACAAAAGAAGGTCAGCTTCAGTGATGGACAATACATTGTCCCCACATGGCTTGCAAGGTGGGATGCTAAGAAAACGCAGCATTAAGGTTTTGCTAGAAGGTACTGAGTGTCTGGCTTTCATTGAATGTGAAGGGTACATTAACGAACTCAATGAGTAGCATTCATTACGCTATTCCAAGAGAAAAGGTAGATGCTTCACCTGTCAAGACGAAAATGAATTCTGCATTCTGGGTTTCATTCATCACTGTTGTTGATGCCAATTTTGAAGATTAAGTAAACTTCCCCTGCAAGTTCCCTCCTGACATTCATGCATAGTTGTCCTTGGAGTTGACTACCTGTTCTGAGCTGGACCACGAAGCCCAGTGTCTGCTTTCGATGTACAGAATCTAAAGAGTAGACCGCATGGATCCTTGGGGCCCCAGGGAGGTTAGACAGGGCACTGTTTGAACCAGAAACTCCTGATCAACAGAGAAAGGCATGGCTAGAGTGATGGTGGGGTCACACGTTAAGCTGCTTCCTCCAAGGCCATTACTGACTAGGAAAGGGCAAGCCAATCTCGCAAAGCCCCAGACCCCAGAGCAAACAAAGTCTTTGGAGGAGCCAAGTTGTTCTTTCCTAGAAGAGTTTTAAAGAGAGATACACTTGACACACTTACAGCAAGTCAACTCTTATCTTTCTTTTTGCAAATATCACTTTAAAAAAATCAATGGCAAAGACCCAAAGCCAAAAGGTAAGACACAAAATACTAACCCTTTACACACCCTGGCTGCTCAGAGTAAGAGCAGTTCATCAACAATGTTAGTGTCTGTGTAAGTCATAACACTTAAAATTAACACAACAAGCACCTCTACAGATACTAAAATAAAATAAAAATTCTCTGAAAGAAGATAACATGCTTCAAAAAGAGATGATTATAATATGACCTGTGTAGAAATTCCTGATCGTGGGTCTTTCAGAGCAGAGGGCAGCGGCTCAGTGGGAGGATGCTGTCTGCTCTCTAGAGCTTTCTAGCAGTGTGTACTCACCTCTGCTTCACGGTCCACATTGCAAGATACAAATTACATTCATGTGCGCCCTTTCCTATACAGTTAGTAATAAAGTATAAAGGGATAAAGTTTACCCTCTGAGTCCAGCTAATCCTACTCATCCTTGACACTCAGCTAAAGCATCAGTCCAGCTAAGAACCCTACGGTTAGGTCTCTACAGCACTTAATGCTTACCTTTATTACAGCCCTCAACTCAGTATATTAAAATAATTGGTTAATTGTCTGTGCCCCCTGCCCAGCCAGTCCATGGAAAAAGTAGACCTTAGTCATTTCTATGCCCCCGGTGCTAGGCACAGTTCCAGCATGAGCAGAATGCAGAATGGTTCATTTTGCAATATACTAGAGAATTGTTTTATTTTAGCAGAAATTTTATGATCTACACTAGTAGTTTTCCCACAGTCCTGAGAATTAAAGATGGATTTAAGGCCTTTACATTGTCTTTTAGAATTTTAAAATTTTATGTTTTTGTCTTAATGATATTCTAAAAGATATCAAGATGTTAATATCAGAATGTTCTGCATCCGTTAGATCAATGGTTCTCAATACTGGTCACAAATTTGAGTCTTGGTGAGGAGTTTTAAACAAGCATTGATATTCAGGTGCCGCTCTGGACCAATCACATAGGAATCTCTCAGGGGTGGGTCCTCACACAGGGATTTTTTTCAAATACTCTCTTCCCATGATGAAAAAATGTATGGTCAGTACAGAGACCAATCTAGATAATCCATATAATCCTGAACTGTTTCCTAAGTAACACATTTTTCACCAATGCTTATTAATATCTTAAAATCTAGCAGTTATATTTTAAGTATCTAATAAATACAGAACAGAAGCAAACAAAGTATATAAATGATGTGTTCCTGCCAAAACCACATGATGCCACAGCACACTGCACAAGCAAAGGTTTTGCGATAGTTCTGAGCACAGACAAGTGGTGGGAGAACCCACTCATGGCCTGAGCCCTTGGTAGACTTCCATCTCAGATGCAAAGGGACCAGGCATGTTGCTCCACGCATGTTGCAAACAGCAACGTAATTTCTGCAAAACATTGTTACTGTCAGTTTACCTTTTGGTTTGTATTTCATTTGTGAATTTGTTTTGCTTTTATACTTATACAAGAGCCATAAGCATTTGGAACTTATACTCAGTTGTCCATTTAAATAAAAAATATGTTCCTTCACATTTAAACAACATTGTAATGCTAAGAACATTTTAATTCAGCACTAGGGGAATAAGTGGCATTTTCTTCTTATGTGCCAGAAGAAAAATAAAACCTAAAAAGTAGCTATAAAGTAAAAGGTAGAAAATGTCTTCAAAGGGAAAATATTAAGCAATCTACTATCCTGCGAAGACTTTGGAGTCAAGATCTCCCTGCTCTACTCAAAGGCCTAGAGCTACAGTCAGGCTCTGTGTTTTGAAAGGCCTTGGGTCCCTTTCCCTCTGCCCTTCTGCCCGGCATACTGAACCATCGTCTATGAGTGTTCTGACCCTTGAACCAAAGAAAACCATGAGACAACAACAACAAAATCCCACTCATTTCCTGATCCTAGAAATAAAATAAAATATTGTTTTTAATGAGTGGATTTTTCTTTCCCCCAAGATACTTTTCCTTGTTCAGTGAGGATTTAGAGCATGCAAAATAAGAAAGAAAGGGGCTCCATACATTTTTCAAACATAATGCCAATTTGACTTAATTTCCGGACCCTAGAGAAGGTAGGAAAAAGTAGCCATCAAAGACCTGGGAGGCACCAGCCCCACCTTGTTGGTTCTCTTGAGAGCACAAAATGACATGCAGCTTCTCCTTCTGAGGTTCTGAACATGAATAGAAAACTGCTTCTAACATCCAGAACACTGGAGGGATTCCCAGGCTCCCAACATCTGCTGCCTTTTGCCCCTCTCATAAATTCATGTTAAAACTCCCCATGTCTTTCCCAGGCTACAGGCACTTTGTTGGTTTCCCCGATGCTCAGAGGTTCCAAGAAATCTCTGCAACAAGATGCAGGACCAAATCCATCCTGTCTGGGGCCTGAGGCAATTCTATTCACAAGGACATCTTTGTTGTGAGAATGCAATCTCTTAACCCCCAAAGGCAGATGTGAAATCCTGCCTTAGCATTTCCACACAGGAATGCTCAGGGAAGCTGCTTATCGAAGGGCGTCTGCCACCAAGGAAGTGGCAGAGTTGCTTCTCTGGAATACCAGACCTCTCTGACAACACAGTCCACGCCACGCCACATTTTCAGGACACTGACATTGGCCACGGGGCTTGTTTAAGGCAACACCAGCAGTTGGTAGCAGGGAAAGGCTCCAAAAGTTGCGTGGGTTGCCTACAGAACCCGTTCAGCCAGAGAAGGAGACAGTGAACCGCTTAATAACTATGAAGTGCCATTTATCATAAAACAGTGACAACGGGCAGGCTCGCTGGAGAGGAAGCGTGGCATTATAAAGAAATTCAAGAGATAATACAATCAAATCTCCTTCAATGTGACAACAGTGTGCATACCTGAAAATATGCCCATTTGCAATTTCCAAGGCCTGCTCTTGTCATAAACCCTCAACTGCTGAGAATTAATGATCCTCAATGTTTACAGTCAATATGGTTTAAAAATGTTCTTTCATCTAAATATAGAGACTCTCTGAATCATTGTCTTATTTCTAAAGTTAAAAATATAAATGCTCTGAGTAATTGTTAATAACATGAAGTGAGTGCAAATAACCCAGCTCCAGAGAGAAGAAATATTCTTTGTGATGAGAATTTATTAAAATTAATGATGAAATAATTCATGTGCGGCCACAGGATGAACACAGGACGTCACTAGCTTCAGCACCATATGTTTCATGAGGGTACCACGATGACAAGATACACCACAGTGACAAAGCAGACCTAGATGACAGGTGGCAGCTGGCACCGTTTTATGTTTATGTTTAATATATAACACTCCTGCTAGACATTCCAGATCCCTTTTTTCACCAAATGAACACCAGGGTATGTTCTTCGGAGATGTTGCCATAATTCTTTCTAGTATTCTGTTTTCCCTTAACTTTTCACCTCAGATTTTTAAGTGCCTGTGAATTATTCCTCTTTCTTAGTCCATCAGTTGAAAGGGAAATGCTGTCTGAAGATCAGTTTTGGATGAACAGGTAATTAAGGCTACAGTAACATTTCAAAAGCATAAGGCGTTTCAGGAGTAACCAGTGGGCCTGCGGGGGCCTGGCAGGCACGGAGAAGACTTCTGGGAAACTGGAGTTGGCTTGTGGGTCAGGAGAGGGGAGAGGACCTACGGTTAAACACAGAGGACAGGGGCTGGGAGGAGGGCTTGACCTGCTCTCCAGGAAGCTGGTTGGACAAAGTCACCAGGGGTTCAGAAAAGGGGTAAAATAATTATTCAATTGAATTTGAAGGCTAAACCGTTCATTAGAGATTGTTGATTTATACATATAGAGCTTTCACACATGAATTTTTCTGAGCCTTGAAAAACATTCACTGAAAGACTGATTTTCTGCCTAGGAGTATATTCTGAGGGTTTACAAGGCTACGAAGAAACACACAGTAATTCCGCAGTGGTTCACCACCGAGTTTGCATCAAGGCCTTTCTTTCAACATTAATGTTCAAATCACAATGCGTTGTCATCCCTGAGAGAAATCTTGCTCTAGAATTTTTCTAAACGTGATTAAGTAGCACAATTAACACAGTCTCAGGATAATGGCCATAGACTATTCTCTCTTGCTGTTGTTACCCTTGAGTCGCCACAGTTTTTTTGTAAGTCTAGCTGGAGGGTTTTAAACTGAAGCACTTAATGATATCGGAAAATGACACGAACCCACTCAGTTTAAGCCAGGGATTCTCATCAGCGAGGGTGATGCTGTCATTGACTAAAGGCCTAATGTGCTCCATGAACTGCATTAGACACTTTGTACGAAATTTCCCCTTTACCCACAATAGCCTAAGGAGATGGGTATTATTTTTTCCACTTAATAATTTGATATTATCTAGATCTATAGAGCACCAAAAAGGATGATATGTTTCAGAACAGTAGGAAGAACATGGGAAAAATAAGGACTTTCTAGGTCCTTCTGGCCATGACCAGCAAATGAGCATCTATCAAAAGACTGAATGGTGTAATATCTGTTGGCAGTCACAAGGCTAAAGACTGTGAGGAATACAAAAAAGTATAAATAGTTTATAAGGAAATTAGGAAACACTTACATAAAGAACCAGGGAAGATTCCAGGTTGAAATTTAAAAAATAAAAAAACTTAAGAAAAAATAAAAGCACAAAACTGCGACATTCATTTTTCTATCTTTAGCACAAAGTTCATAGTAGGAACTCAGTAAATGTTCAATTATTGAATAAACGAATGAAATCATCAACCAACTAACCAAATGCTAGCTTGTGTGGTATTGACTTTAAGAATCAAAAAAGTCTAGAGAAAAGAATTCATAATAGACTTGGGTAGTAGCAAGACTTTCTGAATAAAGTGAGCTGGGCTTAGAAGAATTGGAAATATTTGAATTGGGAAGGAAAACTGAAGTCCCACCAGGCAGAAAGCTATGACTCCCAGGCCAAACAGCCTCCTCCTCAGCCCCCTTTGCAGCTCCGGCTCCCAGCCGTCCTCTGCCGCTGCTGCCTCCCCGGCTTTTGCCCTCAGCTCATCTGCTCTGTTCTTACTTGCCCTCCTCTTGAGCTCTGTCCAGCTAGTTCTCAGAATGCCTTGAAGTTGGCATCTTTGGATTAATCAGGAGTGCCTCTGTCCTTTGATGTGGAGTGGAAAAACAAACAGTATTTGTCCTATGGATGAATCTAGGCTTTTGGAAGCAAAGCAATAAATTATTCTAAATGAGGCAGAAATTATGACAAGTATCTCCCCCTCCCAGACAGCTGTGAAGAGGGCTTCCCATGGAAATTTTGACATTTGGGAGACCCTCTCAAAACTTCCAGAAAGACATTCCTAGCAGGTCCTCACAACAACCTTTCAATTCCTCTCGTGCCTCAACCCCCAAATAAGGGCCAATATAAACCCAGCCTCCTCTGACTTTGGCCAGTGGGGCTCAACACAAAACCTTAAGTCCTGCCATACACTGAGGTTTTGTTTCCCGGATGTCAGAAAGGCATCTTCTAGCTCAGGTTTCCTGAATTGCTTCCAGCTTGGCTTCTGCCAGAGATTCCTGGACTCGGAGTCACTTTGTAATTCGTCTCATGATAGGTAAAGACTTTCCCCAGATAAGAGCCGTGCATTGGTTGAGTTTTTAGAAAACTCCATTATCTCTGGTTGCGGGGGAAAAAACATTGCGTGTGGTATTCTTCATCTGACTGATTTCTTTTTTACTCTGAAAAAGGCTCCTAGCACCATGCCATTGTGTTTCAGAGCCTTGTCCTCTTTGATTCTGTTTTTCAGGAACAATATGAGACACTAGGAGCCATGCTCAGCGGCAGACCTGCTTTTCTAAAATGTAGTTAAATTTTGTAGTGAAAAGAGTGGTTTCACTTTGCACAGGGTTGAGAGGCTGCTTCTGCGTGGTTACTGCTCTCCTGAGCCAGCAGCACCGTCCTTGATGGAAAAGACGAGCTGCCGCCTGTTATCTCATGAAAAAGACAACTGCAAACTGTCAGTATACAGAGCCTCGTATTTCCAAAACAGTGTTCCAGCCCTTCAAGAGCAAGGAAGTGCACAGAAAATTCTCAGAAAGAAGTCAAGGAGGAAGGACAGGGCACGAAAGTGTAACTAGTGTGAGAAGGAGTCAGAGGGAGGCCAAATCCTGCCCTGGGCAGTACAGTCTTGAGGTTCCAGTGCCAGTCTTTAATAAAAGACTTTCTTGTGAGGGCTGGAAGGTTTTTCCCCCTGAGCTGCAAAAAGCCTGGGTCTATGAATCCAATGTTTTGATGGCAAAAGCCTTGACTTTTTTATATAATATATTTTTTAAAACCCCACCCTAAAATAGGAACAGAAACAGAACAATAATGCAGGAAAAGGTTTTATGGATCTCAGGGAAATATTCTTGATTACCAAGATCAGAGCATCCACCTGTGTTGATTATGCAACTCTGGCTGATCTCACTTCCTGGGTGGGATACTTTTTCCCGGTGAAAGTGGGGAAAAACAAGTCCCAGCACTTGATAGGCCTGCTTTCCCTGAAGTTACCAGACTGCTCACATGACAGCCGTCGGCACGCGCCAGCCCTCCACCAAAGAAGGAGCAGGTTCAGGACCTGGCACCGTGCAGCCGAGTGGCACTGCTCCCAGAACACTCATCCGATAAAGAGCCATTGTGGGATCTGGACCCTTCAACGTACAGGACAAATGCCCAAAATGAAAAGCACAATGCCTGTGAGTGGGCCCAGAAACTTGAATGTGGTGGTAATCACTTCCTTAGTGTACGTCCCATTATTTTTCATGGGACTTCATTCTGTCATTCAGCCCTTGCCTAGTGTAATAGTACAGATTTCCTTTATCGTTGATAAGTGAGAATGATTACGGTGATAACCATTAAGCAACATAGGTTACTAGCATCGGTGGGGAGGAGAAGTGGAAAATTGTCAGGGGAGGTGGGAAGGGATTGGCATGCAACAGGGAGAGACAAAACCCAGTGAAAAGAGAAGGAAGTGCTGATTCTCCGTGTGTGATCCGTGCAACTGCAGTTCAGCTACCGAGGAATCTGAGACTGTATCTAATGGTGTAAGAAACTAAATCGGGCCTAGGGCTTCAAAATAGCTACAATTTCCATGTGGGATGAGGGATGAGGCATGAAGTGGGGCTGGAGGAGGGGGAAGGTCCAGGTTAAGGGCATCTCATGAGCAGCTGACACCCATTTGTG
This sequence comes from Lemur catta, assembly GCF_020740605.2. Lineage (NCBI taxonomy): Eukaryota > Metazoa > Chordata > Mammalia > Primates > Lemuridae > Lemur > Lemur catta. Next base: position 134,874,262 of record NC_059129.1, on the reverse strand, counting down.
GGATCCAGGTCCCCCAGGCTGTAGAGCTAGTGCTTAGGTCCAAATACTGAGAGCCTGGGAGGAGTCACGGTGCTAATTCTGGCTGAACCATAGTTTCCATCTGGGTGACCTGGAGTGACTCTTTATACAACAGCCAACCTCACTAAAAAAAAAAAAAAAAAAGATGCCGCTCTTAGCTAAGCTTTCTCGAATGAATAAATAGGAGGGGACAGTGGAATTAGACTCCATTGACCAAATGGAAAATGTTCTTTCAGCTGGACCAATTTTACTCTATTCCATGCTCCTTCGTTCCTTCATTTTAGGACCAGGTTTTTCCATCTCTAAGCCAATTAAATTTTTAGTTAATAGTTTTGACCAGAAACATGGTCTGTCTCAAATAACTATCTAGACAAATAACTAGCAACAGACATACGTCTATATACATGTACCATTTTAAGAAAAACATCCCCATATCTTTGGAAAAATATAAATATTTCAACAAAAAGGTCATTTGATTTAATGTCCAATGATCATTTTTTTCATTCAGCTATTTGGCAAACACAGTTCTACCACTCTAAGTAATCTATAATGACAATAGATTATTTTAAATATGTGCCAGTAGTTTCTTTCAATTTACGACATTATGCCTTGGTAGTGGGTAGATTGTATCTGGTTGAAAATACAAATAAATATTTCATCCAGAATCAAGTTCTCTCATGTTATCAACTCACCAGAATTAAGCAAAATGATAGATTTGAGGCACACAAACTCCTCTCCCTGCAGATTCATCATACGGAACCGAGACGATGTAGCCAGCAACATGTCAAAGATCTCCACCATGCCCTCTACACATTTCCCCTGGTTCCTATGAAAACACAGCCCAAAAAAAAGGGTTAAAGGACAGAAAAGCTTCCACAAGACATGATAAAGTCATAAAAATCTACTGCCTCCAAATCAGTAACAAAAACTGCTGCTCATTCTCTTCATGGAGCACGAACATTCACTTGAATTCTAGAAGGCAAGACAAAAAATGGTTTTCCATCAATAAAATATTCTCATTTCAAATTCTTAGAAGAGATGTTCTGTTCAATCCCCAAGTCTGTCATGTTAAAAATATGAAGTTCTTCAACCTACAGGTAATCAAAAATGATTAGGATTCAGGTAAATGATTTTTCTAATGAATGTTTGTTGATTTGTATTCTGGGCATTGTGGTAGTTATGGGAATAAAAACAGGGCCTCTATCTCAAGATGCTCATGGCCTTCGACTAATGTAACACGTCCCAATAGATGTGCTTCAAGGTGCTTTTGAAGTACAAGAAAAACTATGGTAACTATGGATGGTTGGGCGGGGTGCACTGGTGTCACAGAGGATGGTAGGTAAGAATATTCCTAGGAAGTGGCATTTGAGTTGACACTTTAAGAGAATGTAGGATTTCATCAAGCAAAGGTGTGAACACACCCTTGAAAGAGGATCCTAAACATGGAAAGAAAGAGCAGCATGAAAGAACATGGAACAGTGTGTTGGAGGTGAGGAGACAGGAGATGAATCTTGAAAAATAAGAAAATTTCAGGTGATTAAAGATGTCTTACATCATTATAAAAAGTTCAGGCTTTTTCCCTTGGCATCAAGAGTTTGACGTTAGTAGTTGCACCTATTAAATAAGCAAACCCAAAGGTTCATAATATGTAATATTTAAAAATGCAGGTGTCAGTATCTTTTTATTGAATTTACTACAGAATTTACATGATACTACACATGAAAGGAATTCATCCAATTTTTGTTCACAAGTTGAATTTTGGGCATGATGTGTTTGAGGGGGGTCAGGAAACAGTTAAAATAGTCTGTACACATGCAAACATATTTGTGAAATGTGTAAACATTTAAACATGAACACTAAATGCATTGTTTTGTACCTTGTTTTGTTTTTAATTAATAGATCTTAGACTACTTCATCAAATGCTTTTAACAGCTGAACAAAATGCTATAATTTATTTAACCATCTTTATTTAATCTTTATTGATTGACATTTAGTTTTATTTCAAGTATTTTGCTGTTATAAACATTCCATTCAATGACTATCCTTATGTTTATGTCTTTGGACACATTTACAGATAGCTATAGAAAAAATTCCTAGAAGTAGACTTGTTAGATCAAAGAACTTATGTATTTTTAATTTTGATAGTTCAAACATTGCTTTCAAAGAGCTTATACCAACAGGCTGTTGTTTGTGGCATATATTGGTATAAGCTTTCTTTGAGCTGCCAGTTCTTGTCTTTTGCCCATATTTTTCTATTGAGTTATTGGTCATTTTCACATTGATTGATTGATTTTTTTTTTTTTTAAGAGATGGGGGTCTCACTCTGTCGCCCAGGCTGGAGTGCAGTGGGCCGGTCACAGCTCACTGTAACCTGAAACTCCTGGGCTCGAGTGATTCCCCTGCCTCAGGTTCCCAAGTATCTGGGACTCCAGGTGGATGCCACCACACTCAACTAATTTTTAAATGTTATTTTTTAGAGGCAAGACCTCTCTATGTTGCTCAGGCTGGTCTTGAACTCCTGGCCTCAAGTGATTATCCTGACTCAGCCTCCTAAAGCTCTAGAATTATAGGTGTGAACCATCATACCCAGCTGCTTTCACATTGCTTCTTAAGAGCTCTTTATTTATTAAAGGAATTAGCCCTTTGCCAAATGTATTTTTAATGTTTTTTCATGGTTTGTTATGTTTTTATTTTGATTTTTTTCTGGTATTTTCTTCTGCTAAATATTTAATTGTTAGAGAATTAAATTTATCAAACTTTTAATTTATGGCTCCAGAACAGTATGTCTTGCTTGAAAAGGTCACTCCCCTTCCAATAACATATAAAAAATTATCTTATGTTTTCTTCTACTATACTTTCATGTTTTTATGTTTAAATCTTTGATCTTCTTGGATTTATTCATTTTTATGACAACTTTATTGAGATATAATCACATGCCATATAATTCACCCATTTAAAGAGTAAAAGTCAACAGATTCTAGTATATTCACAGAGTTTTGCAACCATCATTTGGGATTTATTTTTGTGTAAGATATAAGACAGAAATTGAGCTTAATATTTTTTCCAGGAAGCTATTTAATTTTCTTAACAATCATGTATGGAACACACCATCTATTTCAGACTGACTTGAAATATGCTTGGTACTTTTGATATGTTCATTTACTTCTTACAACCGACCTCTAAGATTAGCATTATTTTTTCCATTTTCCAAATGAAAAAAATTAGGACTCAAAACTGTTACGTCAAACCCCATTGCCTACCAACAAGAACTTTTCTGTTTTCCATTCTTAGTCTACTTTAATTCATTGAACAGGATTTAGAGGGCCTATTGCATATCAGTACTTGTGCTCAACATTAAGGTACAGAGAAGAAAATCATGGACATTGTTAATAAGGAGATCTAGAATGGGAGCAAGATAGACAAGGATAGGGGCAGTTGCAATACAATGGGATACATTCCCCAGAAAAGGTATTAAAAAAAAAAAAAAAAACTCTTGCATCTAATATCCATCTCCCCAAATTCAACCTATGACAATATTGAAGCAATTATCATAGTATTCTCAGGTAAAGTTAAATGAGTTTTTATGTAAAGTAATGAGAATGGAGTGTGGCACACAGTAGGGACTCTGTTGAAGTATTAGCTATAGATATATTGATAAATAGAAAGATGCAAATATGTCAAGGGAGAAGTTGGCCTTTTAACTTGAAATGTCCAGAAAACAATTGCCAAGTGCATTTTGCTTTGACTGTGGAAATACGGATTCATGGAAGCTCTGTATAAGCAGAGAAGAAACTTCAAAAGCCACACTGCTCAACATGGAATGAGAGAGTAGTCATACCAAAGGGTCAGTTGGCCTTGTGTGGGGAGAGCGCGCTAGAAATGGGTTTTTCTTCTCTTGTGGTTGAATTTTTTTTTAAAAGTAGTATATCTTCTTTCTAGTGAAAAAATAAACAAGGATAGAGGAAAATGTTTGGAAGATGAAGCTTTAAAAATAACTCATAGCCAAAATAGAGAAATGTTCCTTTCTCAGTATAAAGTCTCTGTTTACGTAACAGACTGCACACCGGCAGGGGCGCCTCTGTGTGGGAGGAAGCATGCCTGCACCTGCTGTGAGCAAAAGTTCAGTGCAGAAACTGAGAAAGTGGCATCTTAACAATTCTCCTTTCTTCTTGCTCCTTTTCAATGGTCTCCCACATTTTCCCATAAGGAGCTCGTGCTTAACTCTTCCAGCAAGAGTCTGTTTTCCTCAGCATCTTCTCACTGGATATCCTGTTATTTCTAACCAGCAATTATTACCCATCAACAGTACGATGCTTGCTCTGCAGTACACATTAGGAGCCGCAGACTGTGCCCGTGGGGATGGTGCACACCCCAGACTCTCAATTCAGTTCTCACTCTGCGTGTGTGTCTCTGTGTGTTTCCCTGTAGGGGCTGTGGAGGAGACATACATTGACTGTTCATCGTAGAGACGTTACAACAGGAGGACTCTGGAGGCTGCCTTCCATGCAAACATACGTGCTTCATGTTTTGGTGGTGTGAGTTGGAACTTTGAAGGCCTCTGGGGGATACTCAATGCAGTTCTAAGCCGTGCTATAAGAGGCTAGAAGAAGTTTACACTGACATCTCCATGCGAATAAAGTCACTATCTTTTTCAATGGGAACAACTCAATTGGGCTAAACACTTCAGCCAATCCACTATTTGTGTCATAAATAAAAATATGTACTTTGATGGCTCCAGTGATGTTTTTACTAAAGCGCTAGAATGTTGCCTGAATCTCAATGACTGGCTGATTACGTGGTACCTGTGGGTCTCTCACTAGCATTACTACAAAGTGGAAAAGGCTTGCCATGTGACCCAGTGAAAACGTGCTTTGTCCACCTACAATCTGGTACAAATCTATGTGGACTTTGAAGATTAGATAGACACTTGTCACCCGTCTGAGGCAAAGGCACCTTCATTGTCTACTGAGGTCATTACACATTGTGGTCAGGGCTTCATTTCCAAAGTCCCACAAAAATATTTCATACTAACTTTAAGGAGCAAATCAGCCAAGAGCATTTAACTCAAGTTCAGGCATGGATGAATGACGGCATCGGAAGTGAGGTGCTTCCTAAGACTCTGAGGTGACATTACTGTAATAAGACAAGATTAATCTAAATCCATGGGGAGCTCCTGAGGCTGACAAACACGTGGGGTATGGCAAAGTAAGATTTGCTTTTCAAAGATGCCCAGCTTCAGTTGTAGATCAAGAGAAGTAGTTCACCAAGCAGACCAGCCTGTGACTCCCACTGTGAGACGGGACAGCCTGCAACAGTGACCTCTTCCACAGATCACATCAGTCTGGTTTTTAGAGCACCTCAAAATCCCCTTGCAGGGAACCCTGTTCTGCTACGTACCCTCTTCAAATGCAGTTCATTTGCACTTAAGTAATGGGGGAAGGGACAGGACTTGAAAGAGCACATGCTCATGGCATGTCCTGGAAGTTTCTCCTCTATAAAAATGAAAGCCTGTTTTTCAGAAGCCCTAAGGTATCCCTTCCTCTACAGAGGAAATAAATAACTCTAGTGAGGGTGTGCAGACCAAACCTGCGCTTATATATCTTCAAAATGTGCCTTACAAAATGAAGTTACCAATTAGCGTCTCTTTGTATAAAAGGAAATTGATAAACAGAGAAAATCCATTTCTCATAAACTGAGAAAACCCAAGAGATCAACATAAGACATTTAATTTAGCTGAAGAAAAGTACAATATGGTTAGAACAACAAGCTATAAATTAAGATGCTGTTCAAAATCAATAGTGGCAAGATTAGATGTATTTAAAGAGCTTCTGTATCTTTGATGCTACAAAATCTCTCAGCATGTGCTCTAAAATGCTGTGACTCCATAAATATTTATGATCAAGAGGTTTATGCACAGAACTCTTTGAAGTATGGAAGAAAGTGCTCAAGAGGGAAAACTGAAGGTGATATATCTTGAAAGATGCAAAATTTGAAAGGAAAGTTGGACTCAAGTCTAGCTGCCTGGGTTCAAATCTTGATGTCACTGTTTACTAACTGTGTGACCTTGAACCAATGAAACTCTGAGTGTCTGAATGAGCACATAGATAGAACCATCCACATAGGGATCTGCAAGTTGAGTAGAAATAATCAAGCCATTGGTATATGATGGTTTGATAAAGCAGTTGGCCCATGTGGAGTAATAAAGAAACCCATACTGGAAGTGGAGTATTGCCATACAAGATATTCACTTCCTTAATGCCAGGTAGTAAGGAAAGAGATACAGCAAGATAGGGAGCGCTGCAAAATATCTGGTCTGAAATAACATGGAAGGTAAACCACATGCCTGGGGATGTGGTCAGAAAGAGTCACAATGATGGTATGCAGTGGACACTAAGGCTGCCATCACTAAGGTACTGCAGGAAATAGGTGATCTCAGACAAGAATTATGTGGTTCTCAAACAGAAATTAAAGGGAATAGAGAAAGACCAAAGATAAATGGTCTTACAAATTTGGAAAAAAAACACTGTTCCTGGCCATGAAACATTAAGTGATGAAATTGAAAAAGGTCTTGAGTATGAAAGGCCCAGTAAAACTTCTCAGTTTACAAAGTCACCTAGTCTTGTGCCAAAGGGCAACACCAAAAGGGTATTACCTCCCCATCTGAGCTTATTGTTTCAAATAGCCTCAAGGGAGTCACTGATAAATCACAAGGGAAAGGCCAAAGGACTAAGAAGCAGATTCGGGCTTGTAGGTGAGAATGCGGAGAAAAGCAAACCCTTGCTCACTGTTGGTGGGAAAGTAAATCGGTACAGTCATTATGAAAAATAGTATGGAAGTTCCCCAAAAAATTAAAAATGAAATTACATATGATCCAGCAATCCCAGTACTGGATATACATCCAAAGAATATGCAATCAGTATGTCAAAGAGATTCTTCACTCCATGTTCATTGCTGCATTATTCACAATACCCAAGATACGGAATCAGCCTGAGTGTCTATCAAATGGGGGATAAATGTATAAAGAAAATGTACAATGGAATACTATTCAGCCTTTAAAAAGAAATAAATTCTGTCATTTGCAACAACATGGATGAACCTACAGGACATTAGGATAAGTGAAATAAGACAGGCACAGAAAGACACATGCCACATGATCTCACTTGTATATGGAATGCAAAAAGTCTATCTCACAGAAGCAAAAAGTACAGTGGTGGTTACCAGAGGCTGCATGAGGGCAGGGTGTGGGCTGGGGAGATATTAGTCAAAGGGGTACTGCTAAGGGTACTGTCCCTGCCAAAACCCATGTTGCAATTTGACACCCAGTGTGGTGGTGCTGGGAGGTGGGGCCTAGTGGGAGCTGTCTGGGCCATGGAAGTGGATCCCTCATAAGTGGCTTGGTGCCATTCTACTGTAGTGAGTTCTCTCTCTCAACAGATTGGATTAGCTCTTGTGCGAATGTTCCCAGGAGAGTGGGTTGTCATCATGCCAGGACACCCTTGGGTTTTGCCTCTGCACACGTGTACACTTCCCCTTTGACCTTCTTCACCACGTGATGATGCTCCAGAGCCGAGCAATGCTGGCGCCATGCTTCTGGAACTTCTCAGCCTGCAGAACCAGGAGCTAAACAAACCTCTCTTATTTATAAATTACCCAGCCTCAGATATTCTGTTATAGCAACACTAAACTAAGACAGCTACAAGATTATACAATTTGAATTTGTCAATTAAAAAAATAAATAATGATAATTAAAGAAAGAATATCAGTCTTGAGAACTGTGTCTAAGAAAGGACTCCAGGTGTGGATTCCTCCTATGTTTCTGAGACAACTGTACTGCCAAAGAACTAAAAAAACAAAGCCTGAACTAAACAACAAAGCTTTTGATTGTTTAAGTCTCCAACCCTTGCTTGGCCCAAATGTCCACTAGCAAAAAGTGCTGTGAACGCTGTACAGCCCATCAAAAGGACAAGCTTCTCAACATCTACTTTAGATGTGGCCAAGGAGAAAAACTGAAAGAAAGAACCTCCCAGCAGGTGAAGAGAAAAATAGAAAGTTAGTTTTTCCCAGAGAGCAGAATTAGGGACCGATCAAAGAACTTTCCAGCCCCTCCAAGTAGAAGCCACCTCAAGTCTGCCCAACAGAGTTTCATAACTGCTATGGAAGAGCCTTAGTGAGTCTTCCCTTCTTCCCTTTTTCCGAGTGGAAGTTTGTATTGCTGGTATTTTGCCTTTGTGCCGCCACTGGATATTGGGTGTATATGTGGGGTGAGGTTGCCAAACCAGGAGGAGCTGTGTCTGTACTTGGCAGAGCACACTGCACATCACTGAGAAATCTTTTGAGCTGGATGCTGTGGCTGGATGTGCCTGTCTCCCCTGGGAAGGTGCAGAGCGTGTTATGTGTATGGGTGAATGGATATTTGGTAACCAGAACTGAAGACTGTGACAAAGACTTCTCTGTTCACCAAAATACCTTTCTTCATCTGCCTGGGTTCCCTCATAGACAACATTTCCCAGCCTCTCTTTCAGGTTGGAGTGGACATGAGACTGGGTTCTGGCCAACGGAAAGTGAGTGGAAATCATTTATACCACCTCTGAGATGAGGTAGTTGAGAAATAGCTGTGCCTTCCCCAGTCCTTTTCCCATCTTCTACCTGGATCTAGAGCACTCCAAGGACCTCGTAGAGGGCACAGCTAGAGGTAAGAAGCATTCTGGGTCCCTGAAGGGGAGGTTGCCTATAAAGGAAGACAGTTACGTCGTACAGTGACCTGAAAGAAATAAACTGTTACTGTGTTGAGCGGCTGAAATTTTGGGGATATCTGATTCCTCCTGATCCTAACTTACTCCCAACACATGGAAACACAAAACCACTTTAGGATGCAAGGATATATATATCTTCTGTCATTCATCTACCAAATGACCAAAGGGGCATAGGAAATGTATTAGGTTAATAAGCATGAAATGTCCGATTTCCTTAAGTACTAAGTTTGACAATGTCTATGACATTTCACTTTAACACTTCTTGTTTTATTTTTATTATAAAGGTACATCCTCATTCTTTCAAGTGCATGTTTTGACTTGTGATTATCTTTCAAATCTTTTAGAACAATTTTTGTATAACCATAGATAAGTCAAAAATTCATATTATTTTCAAATATGAGTTCCATCATAAAACCAATACAACACAGACAACTCAATATATCAACAAAGTGTTTGGAAAAGATGTGCTAATGAACACATAGTACATCTATGGTTTAAAAAGTTCCATTCTAGTGATTTAAATCTTAAAAATGAGCCATGTGGATGACCTGAGACCAAGGTGGATAATGATAAACTAAAAACTGTAGTGGAAGTGAATTCATCTCACCTACACATAAATTAACAACAAGGTTTGATGCTACTATTCCAACAATACTAGATCATTTAAAACAAATCAACAAGGTAAAGAAGCTGGATAGATGAGTACTACATAAATTAAACAATTGTCAAAAGAAAAATCGTCTCCAAGCTTGCCTTTCTTTGCTGTCACAACATAAAGGAGATCCATTTCTACAGTGTATTGTTACATGTGATAAAAATAGATTGTTTTTGACAATCACAATGACTGCATAAAGATAAAGTGCTGAAACACAGTCAAAACCAAATATTCATCAAAAAAAGCTTTGGTGGTTCAGTGCTGGTATCATCCACAACAGCTTCATATAACTTAGTCAGTCAATCACAGCAGATGTCTACTGCAAACAATTGGATGAAATAATGAGAATGCTTGTGATTAAACAGCAAAGATTGGTCAACAGAGACAGGCCAATCCTCTTGCAAGACAACACTTGGCCACATGCCATACAAACAGTGCTGCTTAAACTACAGAGGCTGGACTTAGAAACTCTCTGTCATCCATTGTATTCACCAAACCTTACACCAACTGACTACCAATTCTTCCAGACTTTGGACCACTTCTTACAAGAAAAAATATTCAATTCTCAACAAGCTGTGAAAAACACCTTTTGGTATTTCATCGCCTGCTCTCCAGGCTTCTTAGCTGCTGGCATAAATAAGCTACCGTTAAGATGGCAAAACTGTGTTGATAGTTTAGGTGTATACTTTGATCAATTGTACTGCTTCTTGTTTGAGATATAATAAACTAAACTTTTGATTTGAAATCGGACATTTCATATCTAATGACCTAATTATTATTTTTTTTTTTCATAGCACCATGCTTTATAGATTTGAGTCACTTCCAACTGGCATGATTAGTACAGGTGTAAATGAGTACATAGCATTCGATGTGGAGGTCAAAGGGTTGGCCAAGTTAGGAGGAAGGAAATTCTAGGAAGATTAAATGGTACCAGTGAGGCCAAGAGGTGGGAGAAGAGAAGGCACATTTGGGGAGTGCTGAGTAATCTAGCTGGTAGAATTTTGTATTTCTAAGAAGAGAAACTAGCAAAGAGGGCTTCGTCAGAGTGTGAGGAGTGGTTAATTAAAGACATAAGAGATGATACAGGAAATAATATGTAAAGGAAAATCATTAAAAGCTTATCAGTGGGTGACATGATCAAATAAATGCTTGAGTATGAGGAGTTTAGCATCAGTATGCAAAGGAGAGTGTGGGACAGAGAAGAGTCTGGAAGAGACTGCAGGTATGAGGAAGAGGTGAGAAGACTTGAGACAGCAACCACAGTTATAAAGAGAAGTATATTTCTAAAATCCTTTGTGAAGGAAGAATCAACACATTTAGGTGAATGACCCACAGTCTTGGGAAAACAAGAAAGGATTTAAGGACTCCTCTGAAATTGTATGCCAGGATGACTGGAAAGATGATAAAAGAAAGAGAGAAATTAGCAGAAAGAGAAGTTCAGAGGGCTTGTTATTTGCTAGTAGAAAAACAAACAACTTCCTTTCAAAATTACTGAGTTTAAAATTTCACAGGACCACTTAAGTAGACACGACAGGAAGCTAACTGAAAATGTGGGTCTGAAACTTGGGAGAGAGAATAGGATTAAATATATCAATTTGGACTAGTTTTTTTTTTTTCCATCAATGGGAGAGTAATTTAATAAACTGTGATATATTAACACAATGGAATATCACATAGAAGCTAAAACAAATGAACTACAGCAATACAAAAAAATGTGATTTCATCTCGACAATATGATACAAAGTGAAAAAGGACATCCCCCCAATATTTAATGAGTACAGTAGGTTTTTATACTTTTTATTTTTTTTTATTTTTTTTTTATTTCAGCTTATTATGGGGGTACAAAAGCTCAGGTTATATATATTGCCCATGTCCCGCCCATCCCCCTGAGTCAGAGCCTCAAGCGTGTCCATTCCCCAGATAGTGCGCCTGGTAGTCACCATGTAGTCATACCTCCATCCCCTCCCCCCACCCCCCACCTCCCTGAGTCAGCACCTTCAAACATGGCCATACCCCAGATGGTGTGCAACGCACTCATCATGTAGGCATACACCCATCCCCTCCCCTCACCCCCTGCCTCAGTCTTATATCCAGTTGGTATCATTCCCCAATGTGGATTTAGGTGATGATCAGGGAAACCAATTTTCTGGTGAGTACATGTGATGCTTGTTTTTCCATTCTTGGGATACTTCACTTAATATAATGGGTTCCAACTCTCTCCAGGAGAACCAAAGAGATGCCGTATCACCGTTATTTCTTATAGCTGAGTAATACTCCATGGTGTACATATACCACAATTTACTAATCCATTCATGAATTGATGGGCATTTGGGTTGTTTCCACATCTTTTCAATTGTGAATTGTGCTGCTATAAACATTAGGGTGCAGGTGTCTTTTTTATAGAATGACTTTTGTTCTTCTGGGTAGATGCCCAATAATGGGATTGCTGGATCGAATGGTAGGTCTACTTGAATCTGTTTAAGGTATCTCCATATTGTTTTCCATAGGGGTTGCACTAGTTTACAGTCCCACCAGCAGTGTATGAGTGTTCCTGTCTCTCCGCATCCACGCCAACATGTATTATTTTGGGACTTTTTGATAAAGGCCATTCTCACTGGGGTTAAGTGGTATCTCATTGTGGTTTTGATTTGCATTTCCCTGATGATTAGAGATGTTGAACATTTTTTCATATGTTTGTTAGCCATTTTTATATCTTCTTTTGAAAAATTTCTATTCATGTCCTTTGCCCACTTTTTGATAGGATTGTTTGATTTTTTTCTTACTGATTTTCCTGAGTTCTAAATATATTCTTGTTATCAGTCCTTTGTCTGATGTGTAGTATGTGAAAATTTTTTCCCATTCTGTAGGTTGTCTGTTTACTCTCCTGACTGTTTCTTTGGCTGTGCAGAAGCTTTTTAATTTGATCAGGTCCCATTTATTTATTTTTGTTGTTGCTGTGATTGCCTTAGGGGTCTTCTTCATAAATTCTTTGCCTAGGCCAATGTCTGTAAGAGTCTTTCCTACATTTTCTTCTAGGATTCTAATAGTTTCCCACCTAATGTTTAAGTCTGTTATCCACCATGATTTGAGTTTTGTGAGAGGTGAAAGCTGTGGGTCCTGTTTTAGTCTTCTACATGTGGCTATCCAGTTTTCCCAGCACCATTTGTTAAATAAGGAATCTGTTCCCCAGAGTATGTTTTTGTCTGCTTTGTCAAAGATTAGATGGCTATATGAGGATGGTTTTATATTTGGATTTTCTGTTCTGTTCCACTGGTCTGTGTCCCTGCACTTGTGCCAATACCAAGCAGTTTTAATAATCACAGCTTTGTAGTATAGTTTGAAGTCTGGCAAATTAATACCTCCCATTTTGTTTTTGTTGCTTAAACTTGCTTTTGCTAAACGGGGTCTTCTCTGGTTCCATACAAAGCGTAAAATTATTCTTTCTATATCTGTGAAAAATGATGTTGATAATTTAATAGGGATTGCATTGAATCTGTAGATAACTTTGGGCAGTATAGGCATTTTAACAATGTTGATTCTTCTGATCCATGAGCATGGTATGGTTTTCCACCTATTTACATGTTCTGCGATTTCCTTCCTCAGTGTTTTGTAGCTCTCCCTATAGAGGTCCTTTACCTCCTTAGTTAAATATATTCCTAGGTATTTTATTTTCTTTGTTGCTATTTTGAAGGGTATTGAGTCCTTAGGGTGAGCATCTTTCAAATCAGCACACAAAAATATACCTCACTTTAGGCCACGAACAGTGGCTCATCCCTATAATCCTAGCACTTTGGGAGGCTGAGGCAGAAAGATCTCTAGAGCCCAGGAGTTGGAGACCAGCCTGGACAAAATAGTGAGATTCCCATCTCTACAAGAAAATAGGCAAATTATCTGAGTGTGGTAGCCTGTGCCTGTAGTCCCAGCTACTCAGGAGGCTGAGGCATTAGGATCACTTGAGCCCAGAAGTTTGAGGCTGCAGTGAGCTATGATCATATCACTACACTCTAGCCCAGGTAACAGAGCAAGACCCTGTCTCCAAATACATATATATATATATGTAATCTTTTAAATCAGTGTGCAGTATTTTGCTGTGTTCATATTTATTTAAGTGCTCTCTTATTTATAGGTATTTACATAGTTCCAATTTTTGGCTACTATGTGCAATTATTCTTATAGGCATATTTTCTATACTTGCAAAAGTCTTCAGAAAAAAATCCTTACAAATATAATAGCAGAGTCAGGACTATAAACATTTAACATTGAACTAAGTATTGCTAAAATGCCTTCAAAAAGGTTATATTCATTCACACTGCTCCCAAGAGAGCATAAAATATTTGGAAATAGAGATTTCTGGAAATATCTGAGGAGACATAGTTGAAACTGGGAAAAGAAGTGAGCTCATCAGGGGAGAGGGGGGCAGTGGGGGAAGAGAGATATTGAGAGAGAGAGAAAGAGATTGGGAGAGTGAGAAAGAGCAAGACAGAGTGAGAGAGATTGAGACAGGGGAGAGAGAGAGGAGAGAAACTGAGAGAGAGATTAAGAGAGACAGAGAGAGATAGAGAGACTGAGATGGAGAAGAGAGAGAAAAATTGAGAGAAAGAGAGAGAAATTGAGGGAGAGATACTGAGAGAGATTGACAGAGATAGAGAAATCGATGGATTGAGAGAGGGAGAGATTTTGAGAGAGAAGGAGAGAGAGATGGGGAGAGACAGAGAGAGACAGAGAGGAAGGGAGAGATTAAGAGAGGGAGAGAGGGAGAAAGAGAGATATTGGAAGAGAGATACTGAGAGAGATAGGAACACAAAGAGACAGAGAGTGACAGAGATAGAGACTGGGGAGAGAGAGACTGAGAGAGAGAGACTGAGAGACAGAGAAAGAGAGAGGAGGGGAGAGAGAGGAGAAGCAGGCAGAGGGAAGACACTGGGGAGCTGCAACACCTCTGGCCCGAGAGGAGGAGTGGCACAGCAAGGAGGAGGAAAGGTCAAAAGGAAAGGCTGGAAGATGGGACAGACTGAAGGAGGGAGGGAGGCAGAGAGCTGTGGAAAATGGATGAGCGCAGAGGCAATCTCATCCTAGGGGAAGGATGCCTTTTTCTAACTCAAGAATGAGAGAAGAAATAAGGCAAATGCAGAACGTCTGAGAGGTTAATACTAGAAATAGTTTTACCTCAACTTTTTTAGTAAAAAGAGGTGATACTATTTGCTATTTGCAGAGAATATGGCCTATGGACCCTGCAGAACCCGGGAAGCTTCTTGAAAGAGTGTGAGGGCCCCGGGACAGGCTACTACACAAGCTCCTTAACAAGCCCTCAGATCTCTAGCCCTCACCGAGTCTCTTCCGGTCCATTGCTTGGTACTCAGCTCGCAATTGATGCCACACATTACTCTGAGCAAATGCAGACTTTCTGGAACACTTGCTGTGCTGTCGGCTTGGATTACACAGCCCATCCCACCTCGCCCCACCTTCCCTTGCACATCTCCCCAAGTTTCCAGGCTCAGGTAGGTTCCAAGAAGACGTCCCTGATAGCCCACCATTCTCTACTCTTTTCTCCCTTGGGTTATATACTTTGCCTCTTGTGCTGTGAGACTGTCCCTTCTATCAGTGACAGCCGACTTTTTCTAAAAAAGACCAGAGGGTAACTATTTTAGTCTTTGTGGGCCATACCATCTCCATTGCATCTACCCTACTCTGACATTTTAATGCAAAAGCAGCCATAAACAATATGTGCCCAATGAATACGGCTGTGTTTCAATAAAACTTTATTTAAAGGCAGTAGCAGATTGCATTTGTCCTGCAGACTATACTGTGCCCACCCCTGCCACGTATCATCGTCCTACATCCGACGCACGCCTTGAGCACCGACTACGTGCCCACACTGGTTGATAAGAATGTCGTGGTGAGCAGGACAGGAATGTGCCTTTCTCAAAAGAAGCTTACAACATATGTGGGTAGCAGATAGTTTTCAAAAAATGAAATTAAAAAAGGAATAAATAAAGTTATAATTAGTGGTATGAAGGGAATGAAATATGGTATTTCAGTACATTATGGCAGTGAAAACAGGGATCCTCTGTGGAAGAGAATTTGTGGCAGGGGAACATTCAAAGAGACCTTAGAGTATTGTGATCTGGAGCTCAGAGGAGCATTTGGGTCTAGAGAAACAGATTTCAGGGTTGCCCAGGGAGAGCGTCTGAGTTCACAGAGGGAGAGGAAAGACAGCATCTTGGGGGACACAGCCTGAGAGAAAGACGGCCCTACAAGACACACATGAGGAGCAATGGGGGAGGGAGAAAAGCACAGGGGGGACGTGCACGGCAACAGTGGCAATGTTTAGAGAAGTGGAGGAAGATAAGCATGGATTTATGGGCCAGATTCAGATGCTATCCCAGCTTTTTCCCAGCAGTGCTGGGTAGCCTGGGGATGGAAGTGAAAAAAGTAGATAGTGGATGTGGCCCGAGGTGGAAGATTGACTTTCTAGGCATAGAGAACAGTTGAGGACAGAGAAATTCTAGAAGGCAATTTTGCTGTGACTAATTATGGGGCTTAGGATAGACCGGGAGGAAAATGAAATCAGAAAACTGTTAGAATAAATGAATAGAAGGTGGTGAGTATCAAAGAGCAAGTCAGTGGTGGGAATGAGGGCTGGGAGGAGCAGAGGCCGTGAACGTTACAGACCTGGAAAGGGAGCTTCCAGTTTAAGATACTGCTGGTGGTGGAGTTTCCAGGGGTGGCATCTACTAAATAGAGAAGAAACCAATAACTGAAATGTAGAGCCTTAAGGACACTGAGACTAAGGTCGCTATCATTATAACGAAGGACAATATTAAATGGCTGGTTACAAATTGACAAATGGCTGAACTGTTTTGAAAAATGACTCAGGGCTCATTTGTTTCTGATTCCTCAAAGACCTTCCAAGGTTGAGGTCTTTTCCTCTGAAGGCTGTTCTGAACAAACGCGATGATGTGAAGGTTACAGGAAGGGGCTTGATGCTCTCACTAGGAGAAGCGCGTGTCTCTCTCACGCCCAACTTTCCTTCTGCCCACCTGTCGCCACAGAAACCCAGCAACCTTGGGCCAATTCTATGCTTGTATGTTAGTGTCCTTTAACTATCACAAGCTACATGTAAAGACAAATGAGCTAAAAATATGTCATGGTAATTAGCAAAAAATGTCATTCCTCTTAGGGAGGGTGGTGTTTAGTTAGAGAATTAAAGGACAAATGGAATAAAATAAAATCAAATAGAAGAAATTTTAAAAATGTGACCAGAGGATCATCTTCTTAGAGTAATTCTAAGAGAACGGAGATAAAAACCATGCTGCATGATTCACCTAGAAGGGCTGGATATCAAGTGAAAATGACTCTTGGTCCATTACCTTGAAAAGAGTTGCTATGAGACGGAAAGCCAGGGCTGTCTCCACTGAGAGTTTGAGGAACAAATACACGGAGCAATTTAGCAGCATCTTGGGAATGTAACTGCTCAGAAGGGATGTGCCATGTCAGGCAGACTTTGCTGAAGAAGTTGGGAAACACGAGCGCAGGAAGAAAGTTTCAGCTGTCTGCTTGTCTTGGCTTAAAGCCATATTTAGCTTTATTGCTATTATTACCTTTTTTTTTTTAATCTAAAACATAAGGAAATGTATCAAAGGAAGCCAACCAACATAGGTACCCAGTGAATAGATTTACAATTAAACGGGGAAAAAAAAAGCCTAAAAGATTCTTTTAGTATAAGGAGGTCCATGCTCTTTGAAAACAAAGGAAGGAGTGAGCATTTCTCTTAGGCAGTTTCATCGGGGTATTTTCCGATTGAGAGAGAAAAATCATTCTCCCTTACAGACCTGCCTTTCTGAGGCACTAACTCCCATGTGGAAGTGGCTGTCACATGCTCCCAGGCCGTCCACACCTCTCTAATTCCACATCCAACCCCGTGCAGAATGAAGGCCCCACCCAGGTCCTCCAATCACGTCCCTGGCACAAGGCCAAGAGGACCCTCCTTCCCTCCTCCTCTCTACTTACTGCAGTCTCCAAAGGTGGACCTCGGCCTTGCAGGAGGTGTTGTGAACCTGCCTCCAAACCCTGGCCACAGGGGACAGATAATTGATACATCTGTTACTCACCCAGAAGGATTCAGACCTTCTGTGTTCATGTGGGCGGAAATGACACAGGAAATATTAGATCGACGTATCTGATGTGTCTAGATTTCAGCTTCAAATACTTAGTCATACAATGTCCAATTATCTTCATTAAGCTACCTGCCACACAGCAGTAAGATTCTACGGGAACTCTTTGCTATTTATTTTTCTCACATCAGGGGGCTGATAGTCAAAAGAGTTCTTAAGCCAAGAGCTCCTGTCGAATAAACAGAACGAGTCTCAACATGTCCTCTTTTCATATGCTTTTGGGTGTGAAAGTAGCAAGAAAGGAGGTGAAAGTTGGTTATTATAGATGCTTCTGTCCAAATGTGTAAAACACACTTCTGGGTTTGAATGGTTTGCCAAAGAGAGATAGAATTCTTCACTTCTATAGATAATGATCCACTTGAGTTCACTTGTTCAGTTTATATAGTTTAAGAGCTAAAGAAAATCCCAAGGTGAAAATTCTCTAATGGTTATGCCTACTCAAATATCCAGCGGAAAAGAGATTCACTCAATCTTTTAAGGTACCCACATCAAGTATGTAAGGTGAGGAAGAATGCCTCAGATACTTTTCATTTGGATGTTTTGGAATTACACAGACAAAGCAATTAGGTGGTTTTTCTCCAATGTACTTAGATGAGCAGACACTGTTAACTGGAATGAAGGTAAATGAATGAACAAAGAGAGTTCTATGCTATATATGTGAGAGCAGGGTTTCTGTTTTTGATACACCAACCATTGTTTCTCTGTACAGAAAGTATAATACTTTATTTGTACATTAACCTGAATTTTAGTTGAGTGCTATTTTTTGAGCCCATTATATATGCCAGACTCTCTGGTAGGCGATAGGGACACAAAGATCAATTTTATTCATTCATTTCTTCATTCAGTAAGTATTTATTGAGTCAGAATCTAGTATGTTCCAGGCACTGAGTTAAGTGCTGAGGGTTTAACGATGAGCAACACAGACACGGGCTCGCCCTCTTGCAGTGTATGGTTTGGTAAGGAAGCAGACATTAAATACTCATGCACACATAATGATAAAAAAAATAAAACTGTTAATTGGGATACATGTCAAGAAGAAAAAGCATAGAGCCTTATGAGAAAGTATAGCAAGGGGACTTAGATAAGGGGGCAGGTGGGTGTTCCTAGAAGCCCTCTGTCAGGGGGTAACATTTAATCTCAAACTAAAGAACTAGGAATTAGCTAGGGAAAAAACTGGGAAGAGCGTGCCAAGGACAGAGACATTTGCATGGGTCTTGGAAGCAAAAAAAAAAAAAAAAAATAGTACTTGAGAAGTTTGAGAAACTGAAAGAAAGTCAACATCCTGGATCCTGGTGACACCAGGCACACGTGGCACTGGATGATGGGCTTAAGGAG
This sequence comes from Lemur catta, assembly GCF_020740605.2. Classification (NCBI taxonomy): domain Eukaryota; kingdom Metazoa; phylum Chordata; class Mammalia; order Primates; family Lemuridae; genus Lemur; species Lemur catta. The sequence goes on along the minus strand of NC_059129.1, from coordinate 134,855,327 downwards.
TCAGCAGCCTGCACAGAGGCCATAGGCCACAGGAAGGTGGTCTTAATCCTCTCTGTCAAGAGAGGCCAGAGCAGTTTTAAGAGAAGAGTGACCAAGATTTGTGTTTGTCAAAGATCAGACTCTGTCCTCACGGAACTCAGAGGGGAATTATTTCCCCGAGTCGCTATAGCAGGAAGGAAATAAAATTCACATTTCTTAACCAGGCCATTCCACTGGTAACAGTTCTTGTGCACACCAAATCCCAAACAAAATGCACCATAAAATGTTTACAATGGATCAATTGTGGTCATTGAAATGCTTAAAGACAAAACAGTGTCTTTCTTTCTTTCCTTATTCCTTTTATATAAAACCTTAACCTACTCACTATCCTTTGACATAAGTGATACTTTTCTAGTATAGAGTGTTAAAATTCCAATTACTAAACTAATGAATTCTCACGTTGACTTTTCACAGGGATTCTAGTGTTATTCGCTCAATTAGTGTTTATAAAGCTCTCACTAGACCTAAGCCCTTTGCTAGGTTAGTCCGGTTCCCTCACTTGCTGGAGCTTACAGTCAAGTGGTAGCAGATAAGAGACAGGTAAATACATAAACAAGATACTCTCCAATTGTAGTCTGTGCTACTAGAAAATAAAACAGGGAGTAGTAGGCCAGTTGCTGGGGGCAATTTTAGTTAGCTTGCTATTGAGGAGGGGACATTTGAAATGAGGCCTAAGTGACAAGATGTTTGAGGTATTCCAGACTCCATTTGTAGAAGAGAAATTTTAAAAGTGGTTTTCATTAGGGCAAGAGGTAGTGATTTTCATGGTTGGTTTTAAGGCTAGGAAAATGTGTTACGGTTTTGAATTTCAATAACGAAGACCAAGAAATGCAAAGCATTGTACCAAACGATGTAAGAATCTTGAAAAAGTAGAATTATAAGTGGACTACATGCTGCCTTCCTTCTAGAATCTTCAGCCTTTTCATACTACAGTTGGAGTTGCAACTGTTAGGAGAATAATGGCTTTCCCTGGAAGCCAGTTCACAAACTAGGCCTGTGAACAATAGAACATGGTAGGACTTCTTAGCTCACATTCAAAACAATCCTGTTTTATGGAATCCAGCTTTCTTTAAGTTACAACTCTTCTGCATTCTTTTGTGTCCTTCATTCGTTTTATTTTGTCTTCTTTTATTACAGACAATTTTTGCCTTGAGTTTACCATATAATTTTATACTTTCTAACTTCATTTCATGCTTCTCAATCTAAGTTTTAGTCAAATGAAAATACATATATAAAACAAACATAGTATTTATTTGAAGAAGGGCAAATGACCCCGAGCTATTCCCAGTGGGGTGGGGGAAGTGAACATACATCCACCAAGTTAAATATTAATTTGCTTTTTGAGCTCTTGCATATAGATGCTGATTTGGAAGTATATTTTTAAATTTTTCTTTTGATTATGCTAAAATCTGAAAAGTGCAGGAATCTTGCATTGTGCAGCAATAGGCAGCATTATGTAGCTAGTCAGGAGCACTGGGCCAGGAAGAAGTAGACCTGTGTTCTTGGTCCCACTCAGTCAGCGAATGGTGTGTAACCTTAGAACAATCACCTAATCTGTCTGGAATTCCATTGCCTCGTATGCAAATAAGAAGGCTGGATTGAATCAGTAGTTTTCAACCCATCTTTAGAAGTGAGATCCTCTTAATAAATAAAATGATATGTGGCACTACAATTATGAAACAGAACCAACATGCCTCTGCTCTTCAAGAGCTGAGAGGGTGTCCCAGAGACCTGCTGCCTCCTCCTTCCTTCAAGGCAACCCCTCAGGCACCCCCATGAGAAGTCCTGCAGAACATGATTTGAAAAGTGCTGGTCTAGGGGTCAGATATTATCCCAGTTCTAAAATAATGATTCAGTGACTTCAGAAGTACACACAGAAAAACAAAAACCTTCCAAATGATAAGTCAAACACAGAATCAACATTTTGTAGACTTACTAACTTCTACAAGAAGGTAAAAATGTTCACTCTTTTTCTTTAATTACTAAGCTCCATTTCTGGTGATGAAACTTCTTAAAACACTATTAATATTACTCTTTTCTTCATCTTAGCACCAACAAACCTTATAAGTTAAGCCATGATGCAATTTAGCTCTACTACCAACCCTAGCAATAGTAATATGAAAACAATAAAAGCTAACATTTACTGAGTTCTTACTCTGTGCTAATAAGCGTAGTCTCGGTACTGAAAATATAATCATTGAATTCTTATACAACTCCATGATAGAAGTATTGTTATAATAGAAAGGAAAACTGAGACACAGAGAGATTATGTGACCACACAAAGTCACGCTGTAGTTACCAGCAGACCTGCAGTCCATCTACAAAGCCTGGGCTCAAACATCACACTGAACAGCCCTTCCACAACCACCCCTTCTGCAGTTAGCTTCACTTCCGCACACCTCTAGTCTCTACTGTGCCTGATCCCATGCCCAACCTTCCTAAGGGGGCTCTCTGGGATTCCTCCAACACCAGTGCATTTGAACACCATGTGGAGTGTAGCATGCCCTGGTTGCTTCTCAAGCTGTTACTGCACTGGTAGGTTTGAAAATTCCTACAGCTATCTTTTCCAAGGTTCCAAAGTCTGTTCACTGGCCCAGTGCATGGTGCCAGTCCTGGGAATAAGACTTGGGAGCTTGTACCAGGTTCAGGAATGAAAGATTCCACAGCTTTTGCATCTTCTTCCCTGCCCTCATGGTGAACCACTCATCTGCTCACAGTGATTATCCCTCTGCTTCCTCAGCCACCACTCCACACTAGCACTGCCCCCAAGATTAGGACTGGGTTAGCCACACACCCACAGATAGCACTTTCCACCTCTACCCTCCATTTCGCAGTTATCTAATTTTTATTGATATAGTAAGCCTATATGCATAACTGTTTCCCCAGCCTCCATTAAATTATACACTCTCAGAGACAGTGTTGTGTCATGTTTTTCTCTATATCCCCAATGGCTAGAAAAATGTTGATATTATTAATCAGCATCCATTATTAATGGTGGAGTGAAAAAGCATTGAAATTAGAGTGAAAATCTTGATTTCTGCCACTATCTAGCCTTGCAATCATAAGCAGATAACTTAACCATTATAAACCTCATTTTTCCAGCAAAAAGATATGCATCGTAATGTCTACCTTAATATTCTCAAAGGGTTGTTCCAGGGATAATTGGGAGACTGTGTAGGAAGCACACTATGGACCACAAGTATCACACACATTATCAAATTATCATCACTTAAAACTTACCTTTATATTCTAGAAGGATTGACCTTAAGACTTTTTTTTTTTTTAGGCAATGCAGTATAGGAAAAGGAAGGGGACTAGCTCATGAATGCTTAGTAGAAACTGAAATAAAAATTAAGACAAATTCACTAAGCTTCATTAATAGGAAGTCTCAATACCGTCCCTGTGACTTCAAAGACCAGATGAACACTTTCTACTCCAACCAGAGGATATTTATCTTTGCAGCCATTTATTCTGACATTTTCAGGAAAGGAATAAGAGATTAGTTAGATGTCTTTTATGGATAAATGCGTCTTTCTCGTCATCCTTATCGTAAGGGCAGTGTTCTGGTTTTTGTTTTATTGTTTGTTTTTCTCTCTCTCTCTTTCATGTGCTTTCACTCTCTCTCTCCTTCCCCCAGGTAAATATCTCCAAGGTTTCAGGCCCCGGTATATGTAGAAATTATATCCTTAGTCTAACAGAACAGCACTACACTGAGCCGATGCCATTGCTCTAATTTACCAGAAGCTTCTTTAACAGACAGAAGTAAAGTAGGAACCAAAGTATAATCCTACCATTTCATCAGTGATTGGCACTACAATATATTATCCCAGAAATGACTGGTAAACAAAACGAGCCCATTTCTGGGCTTTTAGAAAAATATTGTTATCTTTTCTTTCCCCACTCAGCATATTCCCAAGGACTTCAAGCTGCACCCTGACCCCCCCAGACTTCAACGATGGTTAAAATTGATTCTGCACCAAGGTAAACAAGGTTCCTCCCCCCAACCCCCGCCTGGAGAGCTCCAGTCTGCAGAAAACTAACGAAGCCCTTGAAGCGGGATGCTTCTTTTCCACCCACACTTTATTGAAATGCTTTTGAGTCTTATTGTGTTGTAATTACATGCTATAGAAAACTCGACAAACATCTATTTCAAGGATTGGGCCCATGACTCTTACTAAAACATTTCAATTCCATTTTCCAGAACATACCATTTCCAAATGCATCTATGAGGGCCCTCCACAAGTATTTTCAATTCACATTTCAGAAAACTTAAAAGTGGTGCAGGTTTCTGACTTAGTTGATGATGGCTCTAAAGGGAATGCCATTACGAGCTGTGTATGTGGTTTTCTCTTTCCTTTGTATATTTTTAGGGTAATATTAGATTCCTACAAAACAATTTTGATAATATACACCCTATGTTTCATAAACCATCATAAAAACAAATACCCATCTCTCCTGCAACCTATTTTTTATGAAAGTTGTTAATTTGAAGGAGATCTACTTTATCAATATTTCTTTTATGGTTAATACTTTTTCTGCCTTAAGACATAATTCCCAACCCTGAGATAGGTATTTTCTTTTATTTTCTGGCAAAAGTTTTAGTTAGGCATCTCAATGAAGTCCTTCATTCTTACGGAATTAATTTTTTCACATGGTCTAAAGTAGAATCAGATATTTTTTGTGTGTAGATAACCAATTGTCTCAGCACCATTAACTTACTAGTTTCTCCTTTCCCTTGCAATCTCAACACTTACTCTGACAAAAGTCAGTTTTTCATAATGTAAGGGCTGGTTTCCAGACTCTTCTATTTCTTTAGTTAATGTGCTTATTTCTATGCCAATACCATATTGTATTAATTATTATAGCTTTATGATTTTATAACTGCATTATAATTTTTTGCCCATCTCCCAACCTTAATTTTAGTCTTCACAAGCATTTGGCTATCTTGGTACTTTCTCTTTTCCATATAAATTTTAGATGAGCTACAGATTTTGATTGGAAATGCACTGAATTTATAGACCAATTTGTAGAGAACTGGTATATTTGCAATCACGAATCTTGCTAGCCATAAACATGATATAGCTTTCTTTTTAATGTTTCATGACCTCTTTCAACAGAGGTCTATACTTGTTCCTATAAAGCTCCTGCAATTTCTCTATTAAATTTATTCCAAAATACATTGTAGTTTTGATTGCTACTATAAAGTATATATAATTATACATTAAAGTATATATAATTATATATATATTTATAATGTTTTATGTTTTTTGTTTCTGATGTAAATATATTTGCTTTTTGTGTATTGATTAACTTGACCTTCTTATAAGCATTTGATGGGGTTGAACAATAACAAAGGAAGTTCTTATCTAAGAATCTCTGTCTAAATTGCTCAGGGTTAAAAAAAACCCTGGAATTTTTTATTTTATGGGATGCAGCTGCTAGAAAATGGAAAATAATCTTGAAGGCTTTCTATCTCACGACCATAAAATATAAAAACTGAGTATCAAACCCTTGGCTTACTCTAAGCAAATTTATGCCATATACATAGTTAGCAATCATCTATCACTCCAAAAATCAAAACACATTGCAACAAAGAAGAATCCTTTGGAATCTCCATGTGATGGTTCAGAGTCCTTTCAATGATGGATGATGCTGTTTGTTTGTATCCCTTTCTAGCTTGTGTTCTTTGCCGGTTGTTAGTAAAAACTTGATATAGCTAAATCAGTGATTCATGTAGGCCTGCTTTGACAATTCAGCAATTCCTGGTACTGCTGTCCACAAGGCAGATGAAAACTGTAGCCCAATTATTTCAGAATGAATTAAAAGTACTGAAGAAAATGGTCAAAGCTTTCAAAGAGAGTTAGTTGCACACTTCAGAAATAGAAAACTCAGAAATGATATGGTCAGGCAATAGAAGAAAATAAAACAAGAGATGGGACACTTAAGGAATAAATATCAAAAGAAGGAAAAACATTCAGAATATAGACTAAATTGTGCAGGACATAGCGCATCGACTATGGACGGCATAGTGAGGGGAGAAAAGGGTGGGAAGATAAAGAGTAATGCGAAAGAACAAAAGGATTTAAGAGAAAGTCATGTAGAAAAAGGTCAAGGGTATCCTTTGTATGTATCAATGGGCCTCTGAAGAAGAAAATCAAAGCAATGTGGCAAGACAATTATTTAAAACTATAAATCAAGAAAGTCACAAGTAAAAGAAGATTTCAATCGGCATACTGAAAAGAAATACCATATACCTAGGAAAAGGGACCTAAAATGGTCAACACAGAGACATATCTTAATAAAATTATTGCAATTTAAGTTTAGGTAAAAAAAAAAAAAAAGATGGGACATTCCGACAGAAAGTTCAAATCACTAATAAGGGAAAGAAAATCAGACTGCCATCCAGCTCCTTGGCAGCAACATTTTACACTACAAAACAATGAAGCAATCACTTAAAAATACTTAAGAAAAAATATGAACCAAAGATTTTGTATGCAGCCAAACTTTGCAGCATAAAGGACAGAGAAAAGTATTATGAATATTTTTCAACCAAAGAAAAAAGTATTCTCATGAGCTCTTCCTGAAAAAAGCTCCAGACAACCAAAAAAAAAGAGAGAGAGAGAGAGACAGAATCACCAGCATATGGTCTGAATGAAGGTAGACATTAAATCTATTTAATGATAGAGTTAACAATAAAAATGGGGGATGGGGTGACAGAAAAAAGAATGTAAGTATTATAAGTTCTAACAATGTATAAAAATATAAGTAATAAAAATAAGATGAGAAAAGAATAGTCATGGAAATTATTATTAGCTGACAATTACCTCATAGGGGTTTGCTGGAAGTAAATTGATATCGTTTGGTTCAGACAAACCAAGTAGTCAAAGCTTAAGTAGATTTAATACTACAAAGTTTACCGCTAAGATAATACTAGTGGCTGAAATTGGAGGAGGGTGGTCAGCAAACAATAAGGTACTAGCTAATGTCACTACCACTCAGAGTAGGATAGGAACAGTTTCTAAAGAAAGAGTTGATTAAGTATACATAAACCTAACAACCAGAACAAAAATACAAAATATCTAAAAACAAAAGAAATTCAGTAAGTCAATAAATAAATAGCAGAGAAAAAAGACCATTTGATATACAGGAAATAGAAAACAATATAACAGAACTTGAATCAAACATACAATTGAATTAATTTACCTATTAAAATTTTTTCAGATTGGCTAATGAAGTAAAATCCAATTGTAGACCATATAAAATAGAGAACTACAGCAAAGTTATTCTGAGGTTTAAAATAAAGAATGGGGAACGATGTATTAAATAAGTGAAAGTAAAAAGGAACCAGGGATCATGATCTTGATATTAGATGGGATAAAATTCAATCCTCCAAGATTAAATGAATCAAAAACTTTATAACACAAAAAACTATAGTGCGTATAATAGAAGTAAAGAAATATAAATACTTATGCAGTAGATAACAGATCATAAATTTTCATTAAGCAGAAATTATAGGTTATAAGAAGATAAATAGACACAGGCAGATAATATTTTACCTTCTATCTTAATGAAAGTAAGTAAACCTTCATTTCAAATGTATAAGGATCATTTTAAAAAGCTAAAATTATACTAGGCTACAAAGAAAAATTTAATAAATTCCAAAAATAATTGAAATACAAGCAGTATTCTCTGATCCAAAGCAAAAAGTATTTATTAATAATAAAACAAAAACTAAAACATACCCTTCTGACTTGCAAATTAAACTATTAAACTACTCTTGAATAAAAAAGAAAGTAAAATGTGAAATTGCTAAATTTTTAGGAAATAATGATAATGAAAGTAAGATATATCAGCATCTATCAGTCATAGCTAAAGCATTGCTTGGAGAATATTCTGAGCATTAATTATCTGTATTATGAAATGAAAATAAATAAATGAAATATCAACTCAAAAACCTAGAGAATGAACTAAAAAGTTAACTGCCAGCAGACGGAAGGACTTAATAAAGCTAAAAATATAACTACATGAATTAGAAAGCAGAAAACTAGTAGAACTAAGTTAAAAATTTAAGTTAGTTCTTTGGGAAAAGAATCAACAAAATAGAGAAACCACTAGCCATCTAAGTTTTCTAAGAGAAGAATAAATACACGAAATAAATTATAAGGTGGAAGTAACCATCAAACCAGAGAACATTTTTTAAAAAATCATCAGAAATGATTTGTTCAACTGAATGACATAAATTAAAAAACCCAGATGAAATGGATAACTATAGGATTTGATATACAAAAACTGGCTCCAGAAGGGATAGAAAAATCTAAAAACATCAATTACTACAAAAGAAATAAAGTTTCCAGAGAGCTCCCCTGTAAGAAGTCACCAGGTCCAGATGGTTTCAAAAGGGAATTTTTGTAATACTTTAAATTTTAAAAATCAAATAATTTCACACTATTTTTGTAATGCCTGTGTAATACCGATTAACAAAAACTTTATAAAGACTACTCAAAGAAAAAATTTCACACCAAACTTTCTTATGAATTTTGATGCCAAATGACAATAACCTTCATTCTTAATAAAAGCACTTGATAATACAGAAACACCCAGGTACTTTTGTAACATGAATATATAGTAATAAGGAAACGGTACCCATTGCTGCCACTATTTTTACAATATGTTAGAGGTTTATTCACTCTATTAGATAAGAAAAAAATTTAGGTGCTTGGAGATAGAAAGAAAGAAGTAAGACAATCCCTATTTGTAGATGATATAATTGTGTACTAGGAAACCCCATGGGAATTAATAAAAGAAACTACAGTAAACAATAAGAGTTTAGTAAAGTAGTAGTCTATAACAATAACATGCAAAAATCAGTTACCTACCAACGTAGAGAATAACCAGTCAAGAATGATATAATGGAAGAAAAGCCCCCATTTGTGATAGCAAAAAATATATATAGATAAATAAATTAATATTTATATATATAACACATACATATTATAGAATATATTTTAAATATTATATATTTATATAGTATAGCTATATATTTATATAATATAATTATGTATATTTATATAGAATAGCTAGACATAAGCTTAAAAATTTGTCCCAAATATATATAGGAATACGTGACAACACTAAGGAAAGATACAAAAGATTTAACAAATGAAATACACACTTTGTTTTTGGATAGGACGTTTTAACATCATAAAGATGTCAATACCCTCTAAGCCAACTTCTATTTAACATGATACCAATAAAATTATCAACAAATTTTCTTATGGAGTTAAACAAGTTAATTCTAAAGGTCACATGGAAAAAGAAACAAGGAAGAATCACCTGTAAAACTTTGAAAAATTAAAGGGCAATATTGGGGAGATAGTATGGCCATAATTAAAACAATTTGGAACATCTATAAACAAGGGTATTTGATATTGATTCATAAATAAATAAACATTAGCAGATAATTAAAATTTCAGAAAAGACAAGTTTATAGAGAAATTTAGTGTGCAATTAAAAATATATCTCAAATCCTTTGAAAAATATTGACTTTTTAATAAATGGTATTGGGAACACAGAATAGCCATTTGGAAAAATATGAAGGTCAATCTGTATTTCATACTGTATATCATCAGGAGACATTCCAAATGGACCCACAATATAAGAGTAAAATGTACTACAAGAAAGTATAAGTGAATATAATTATAACTTGAGGGCAGAAAAACCCTTCCTATGACTCCAAATCAAGAAGCAATAAAATAAAAAGTTAATATATTTTGCTATAAAGCTTAATTTATAAAAAATATTTTGCATAGAAAAACCCTCTAAAAACAGTTCAAAGGGAAATGAGAAACTGATAAAAGATATTAACAATTTATATTGAGAAAAGATAATCTATCTCTAACATACACAGAGCTCCTAAAATATCAAGAAAAGAAAAAGACAAGTTGGTATAAAAATGGACAAAAGATATGAATACACAGTTCACACAAGATTGAATAAAAAGGCCCTTAAACATAAACAAGATGCTCAATTTTATTCATAAATGAAAAGAAATGTAATTAAAACCGTACTGAGATACTTCTTACCTATCAGATTGGCAAAAATCCAAAAGTTTGACAACATACTCTGTTGGAGAGGCTGTGGAGAAAGAGGCTCTTTTATACATTGCTGGTGGGAAAGCACAATGACACAATATCATTGGTGGTAAAATTTCCAATATCTAGCAAAATTATGTATATACATATCTTTGACCCAATAATCCTACTTCTAGGAATCTATCACAAAGACAGGCTGAGAAAAATATGAAGTTGGTCTCTCTTCGTTTGAAAAGCTTATTTTCATGTCTTTTGCCCACTTTTTAATAGGGTTGTTTTTCTTCTTGCTTATTTGTTTGAGATCATATGAAAAAAATGCTCAACATCAATAATCATTAGGGAAATGCAAAGGTATCCATGTAACAAAAAATTTTGTACTTCAAAATGTATTGAAGAAAAAGAAAAGGCAAAAGATAATTATGGAAAGTCAACCCTTAAAAACTAAAAAAAGAAAATTACAAAATGACTTATTCGTAAAATTGGAAAGAACCTGTGTGCCCATCAATAAGGGATTGGTTGAATAAACTGTGATATAGTCACACAATGGAATATAAGGTAGTCATGAAAAGGAGTAAGGAAGATGTTTATACATATACATGTATTATAGTAACCTCCAAAGCAATATGCAGACTATTATATATGTTACTTATGTGTATGGAGTGGAGACACAACTACATACAAACACACACACACTTATATCCACTTCCCTTCCAATCTTAATTCAAATTTGTCATTATAGGATTATCAGAGAGCATCTAGTGGAGGAGCTAGTAATGAAAGTTAGATTCTTTGGCTATATTTGCTTATAAAATTTTGACTTTTGAATCCTTCGTCTTCAACTCTGGTCTCTCTTCTGAGCTCCAACTTCCCTCTGAGCATACCCTTCAGGATATCCCTCCTGCACTTTAAACCCAACATGTATAAGGAAAAGCTCCTCAGATTTCCCCACCATCTACTCTTCCTTCTGTCTTCTTAATCTCTATCAACTGCATTGCCATCCTTTCAACTGCCAAGCCCACAAATCTGGAAATCTTCCTCCCTGAACTCCGCACCATACCCACTTTGAACTAAGCAGTCTCTCAGGCTCTGCTCTCCTCAGAGGCTAAAGTGGCCCTATCCACAGGCTCAACTGCACATAGCAGTTACGCTTGTCTTGGCAAAACTGGGAGATGTATAACCCTTGTCTTCTCAGGGGGTCTGATGTATTAATAGAAACCTAGTCTGCAGAGTGCCTGGGTATATTGCATATGCAGTAAACAGCCTTCCCTTATCATCTTATCATGCTTGTTCCATGCTCTTTTCCAACGATAAAATCACAATGGATCTCAGTATCTGCACCAATTCAGAGTGGTAAATAAGCAATCAAGTTAAGAAGTTGATTCTCTGCTGTGGTATAAAATCAAAGAAGATACAGTATGCTTTTTACATCTCCTTTCCATTTGATAAATTGAAAACCCAGGAAAAATAACAAATAAGAATATTAAATGACTTAAAAATGTCTCTCAAAGTATCAAAAGAGAAATTTCATTCTTATTAAGAGCCCACAGGGAGAAGTCAATAATGACATGATAGAGATTATAACTTAATTATAAGACCATTAAGGGCATTTAACCATGACATGAATAATAAAAAAAAAAATTCAACTTTTAATAAGGAATGGAAATACACAGACTAACTCCATTTACTTTGAAGCCAAACCTCTATCCATTCATAAAATTAAGAGCTGTTGTCACAGGAAAATATCCAAGCAGTACTAACACCTTGACATATGTAATACTGTATTTCAAAGATGCGTAAACTGGGCCCAACCACCTTGATAAACCTCTGCCAACACCCTCTGCTTCCCTCCTGCCAGCCTCCAAAGGACCAACATATGGAATGATCCTGCTTTGAGAGTTGCATATACATTACGTATACTTCTAAGCAGGATAAATGTATAATGAGTATAGTCACACTAAATACCCTGCATGGAAATGTCAAGAATGAATCGGTATACAAAAGCAAGCATAAACCAGCAGTCGGTTTCCCCTCAGTATGCATAGCTGCTAGAAAGTGATGAAGGAAGATGAACCAGCATGGACGATGGGAGGTGTGGTGAGGGTCTGCTTATCCTGTCCTACTTCTGATTACATTCATTTCTATACTAACATTACTCTACCACTAAACATTCAGTTCCCCGAGGGCAGGTCTGCCTCTTACATATCTCTTTTTTTGCATTGTCCTTCCTTTCTCTTAAGGAAGAGAACTTATTTTTAGTTTAGGCCTACACATGAAAGAATTTCTGTTGTCCAACACTATTTCCTGCAGGCGGGCTCCTGAAGCTGGAGCAATGGAAAGAGCTAGTCTCAGGCCGACCCCTGTGGATATGCTGGTGCTGAATAATTCCTACTACGCTGGATCAAATTGAGTCCTAATGAACATGAGTTTAAAGTGGCCGTCTCTCCCGATTGTTGGATTTTAATGACACTCATTGAAACAAATGAGGATCTTTCCCATGTCAACATGGAGAGGTAGCTATAACAAAAGCAAGTATGAGAGGGGAATTACTTCATTGTCCCTACATAGTATTAATATATGTAACTTAAATAATATTAGTATATTTTAAAATTAAACTGTCAAAAATATTATTTTGATTATACTTTAAACAATCCAGTAATAATAAATGGCAAATAAAAAAATAGTATAGTGTGTAAAAAATGTAAGAAATGTCAAAGTAACCTCCTACACAGAATTAATTTTTGGGTTGGGATTATTCGTTTTTCTCTGGAGCAGTTTTATATTGAGTGGATCCTTCCTGTTTATAGGCTTAATTCTCTCAAGGATTTAGATTTGTGGCTTAGCAAGTTTTATAATACAGTGCTGCTTAATTGCTTTGTTTTTAAGGAGGAACCCTTAGTTTGAATTTTTGTTTTTTACCTTTGCCAGTAGAACTCTTTCAAGCTCTTTCATGATGGATGGTCTTGTTGGTTGAATTGACTTTTCCTGAAGTTTTAATGTGTGTGTGTGCGTGCATATGTTTAACATCCTTATCAAATCATAGTTCATCTATAATTGACCCATTTAAAATATATATTTCAGTTGGTTTTTAGTTCGATAAGTATTTTGATTCATCTACAATAAGAAGTGGCAATAATAATGGCAGTTTGGCTAATGTCTTCTGTCTCTTGGCCTCAAATTTTCTCCTTTACAGTTTAAAGTTTTATATTTCCAGGGTTTGTCAGGGTACTAAACCAAAGACTTTTAACAATCGATCAAGTGGCACCTACTGCTGAGTAATTAAGGGCTCAGGACTAGAAACAATCAAGGGACCCTGGGTCAAAATATACACTGGCAATATTCTTTCCCATGTGTATTCTCATCCCCTGAATGAAATACAGTTTAGAAAATAACCCAGAACAGGGTCATATACATTAAAGAAGTTAAATAAACGTTAGCTTCCTTTCTTTTCTTTTTTTCACTCAATTCCATAAGGTAGAGTGAAAAAACGTTATGAGCAAAGTTCTTGGGATGTGAATGGGGCAAAAAGACATGCATACTAAAGTGCACAGACAGGGCCCTAGCACTCCCGGAAAGTTAAGAGGAGAATCCAGCAAAGCTGATGGTATTACTAAAACTGTCTCCTGCCCGGGCCCCACCCCTGCAATCTTCTCCTCCAGCTGCTATAATGCGTAGGGGATTCCCCTTGAGTGCTGCACACATTTTTCAGAGGCTAGAATTCTGGAACAGGAACATAAAGGGAGGTCCTTCTCTTTATGCCCAAAAGAACACATGTGGATAGATTGTATTCTGAATCCATCAACTTATTTCAGAACTTTGTTTTTTTTTCTTCCAAGTAAAAAAATCTGCAAAGAATTTACCTGAAGTTTTGCATGGGAAAAAAAGCCAATAAAACTATTGCTGGAAGCATTGGTTTTTGGTTTTTTTGCATGTTTTTCCCTGAAACATTTACAATAAACAACCTAAAATGAGAATGTTCTTGTTTTTAGAAAATGACTTTTTTTTTCTATTTAAAATGAATTTATCATTAAAAAACAGCCTGCTATTTAGTAGAAGAGGCAAATGGTCTCTCTGGTACAGCAACCTGTTTTTCTCTTAAGGAAGAGAACTTATTCCTGTTTTATGCCTACAAGTAAAAGAACTTTCTGTTGTCCAATACTATTTTCTTCAGGCAGAGCCTCCTGATGCAGGAACGATGGAAAGAGTTAGAGCAACAACTCTCTGGCCAAAGGCTTGGTAGAGGGAATATTCTGCTTGTCGAATGGGTCCCTGCTTTTCAAATGGATGAATAGTTTTTTTCTCTGAGAGTGAATAGGAGTCAAAAGAGAGTGCTTTGGCTTCACTGAGAAATCCGCAAATATTTCTCAGAATTTGTTAGCATGGATGGCGCCAGCAAAACAAAATTAGACGGTCCCTTGGAAACTGGATAGTCTTACTGAACAGGCAATTTACATTGTTTCCTTGAACATTATTTTACTCTTGCAAAAGCAGAGACCCCACAAGGAACCATATATGATGAACACTTCTGCTCCCGTTTCAGTCTATATTTTTCCAGTATAAGCACTCAAGCAGGACTAAATGCAGGGACGCATTCCTAGTAGGCATGGAGGACATATTTTGTGTTTTCTAGTGCCAAAACACACCAAAGGATTAGGTGCTAGAATGGAAAACAAGTTTTCTCCATTTCCTGATTACTTTCACAGGCGTTCTTAGTATCTTTAACTTTTCCTCTTGTAAAATATACACACACACAAGCACACACCTCCCCTAGAGAAATTACTAGGTTCTTTTTTTATACCTTATAATAACTTTTATCCCTTGGTTTTCACAGGAAGAGATGACTGCATTAAGTGCTTGGAACTCACTGCAGCAGGATACAGGGAAGAACTGGAAAGTGTGGGTAGGCTAAGCATGGCAGGGATAAAATTAGCCTATGAGCATATGACTACCAGGAAAGTTACAAACTCCTAGAATCAAGATATCATGGGCTGTCATCAGGGAGTAAATCAAGCAATGACTCTTTTTAAATGGACACAAGATAGGAAATACGTCCTCTACTCATAAATGTGGGATGGCAATCCAGCAAGTTTTTATTAACATTCCTATGATCACCAAACCCCACTTGCCAATACTAACATTTGAATAATTACAAGGAAAGACTTGGGTAAATTCTGTCTCCCTGATGGCCTTGTAAGGCACAAATGCCTGGATTTGCAAAGGCGATTTGAAAGAACAGGACATCATTATAATCAGCACAGGGGAAACCCTGTCTCCAGTTAGCAACACTGGCGATCCATGGGTTACAAGGCTACTTATGATTTAGAGATTTCTCTTTTCCCTATTTCTATGCAAATGCAAACAGCCTATGGAGGTGGCCGACCTTTCATGGGTAGTGTCACAAAGCCTGAGATATACGAAAAAAGATGAAGCTAATATCATTTTATGCCTCCCAGCTCTCAACAACTTAGCTTTAAAACTTACAGACATCTACATTTTATTATCAGAATGTTTATTGTATACGATGTGACCAGACAAGAGCAATGGAAAGATCAAGGTGACATGCTAATCAGAGAGTGCACTTTCATCAGAAGGGTTGGTTGCCCATAAGGCATAAAAAACAACAACAACAACAAAAAAACAGTGTTCTTAGTTGTCACTCAAAAGTCATCTCCCACATGTATAAAATTTCAAATGGGCTGCTGGTCACAATATTTTTTACTGTTATTTACCTGTCAATGTCATCAGGAGCAGTTATCCTCAAACACCAAGAGGGTAATCTGATAATATTGAAATTTAATATCTATGTGCATGTTAATGATTAGAAAAGTAGAAAATTTTTAAAATTATAGAATATTTTATTTTTACATTTTATATTATTTATAAATATTAGTTATGTACTTTCCTCACCATTAACATGTACCTAAATATTCTTACTTGTAGTGAGACTTTACGGATTCTACTTCATAAGAAAGGTATGATTAATGGAAAAGATATGACTCTTTGCTTATCTCCATTTGGAATTTAAAAGTTGCATAATAGGTTTGTGGAGTATAAGCAGGAGTATAAGCACAAGCCAAATGCATTTAGAAATTAAGAAAATCCTTCCCAAACAGATGGGTATTAACTTTTGTTAAGTCTATAAAAGAGTAAGTCAAGAATCGATGAGTAGCAATGAACAAGAAGTAGGTGAATGTGATGACAATAACAGCTGAAATGACTATCAGAAGATGTGGATTCTCCTGATTCTGCCACAAGCTACCGAGGTGACCCTGGCTGGTGTCATTAACAAAAAATTATTACTGGGTGTCATGGAAGACTTTGTACATTGGAGATGACACAAAGATAAACAAAATCTGGTTCCTGACCACAGGAAGTTTATGAGCTGGTAAAAAGATACGATATTCAATCATAACTAACACATGGTAGAAGGAGAATGCTACTTTGAGAGAAGTGCAAACCAAACACCATGAGAACTTAGACAAAGGAAAGGATACTTTCTGCCTGAAGAGGAGAGAATTTGAAGAAAGGTTTTACGGAAAAGTGGCATCTGAAATGAGCCTTGAAGAATGGATAAGATTCTGACAAGGAACCCCAGTGGCAGAGCCCCTTTCAGAAGCAACAGGAGAGAAACTTCAATGTGCAAAGTTCTACCAACAGCCCTCAGGCCGAATTCTGCTGCCAGGTGTTTTTAGCCTGGACGAGAGCTCACCAGGACACCTAATCCCCAGTTCCCTCTTGGACTCTCACTCACTGGCCTTCTTCATTTACATCATCTCACTGGCTCTGCAGATATCAGTGCTTATGACATTTGTAATAGTGATTCACGATGATCAAGATAAGAAATCTACACAGGACTTTCTAAAGAGCTGAGAGAGCCAATGAAAGGTGATTCAGGAAGCATCATGATCATAGCTGTGCCTTAGAAAGTCCTCTCTGGCACCGCTGTGGGAGACGGACTGAAAGAAAGAGGGTTCTGGCCCCAGAAACAGAGTCAGTGGTGGAGAAAGAAGGAATCTGGGAGAGAGACAACCAGGATCAAAGCCAGCACAGTAGGACGGAGACAAAGGGGAGATCTGGGTTCAGAAATAGTGCAGAGATTACTTGAGGGTTAACTGGATAATCTAGTGAGGGATGAGGTGGATTTCACAGCTAATTTAAACTTTATCACTCCAGCATCTAGGTGAATGCTGATGTCATTAAGACCAAGAGGAGCAAGAAAGGAACAGACTGGATGAGAAAGATAATGTATTCAGTTGTGGATACGGTGAATCTGAAGAACTTAGAGGACATTGAGGTAGGAAAGTCTAGAGCAGTGGTTCACAGTTGGGGACAGTTTTGCCACCCATCCCCCGCCACACATAGGAGATATTTAGAAATGTCTGGAGACATGCTGGTTGGTGCTCACAACTTGGGCAGGGGTTTGCCACTGGCATCCAGTGGGTAGAGTCCAGAGATGCTGCTAAACATCCTAAAATGCACAGCACAGCCCCCCACAAGAAAGAATTATCTGACCAAAATGTCAGTAGTGCAGAGGGTGAGAAATTCTGACCTAGAGGGAGTAGAAACTTCAAATCTGGAGTCTTAAAAAGTAGGAAATGGATAGAGATGAGAGCTTTTAGTCACTCATAGTAGTGTGAGATATGAAAGAAAATTAGCCACAATGGGAATGTCACCTCATTGGTCATATGAGTTCGTTGCATGAGGTAATGTCAAAAACTCTTTCATATTCAAAATGCAATGGTTTTATGACTGTTCTCAGCAAGCGTGCACTCAGGAAGGTAGATGCGGGTGAGGACGGAAATCATGGAGCAGATCAGTGCCGGCAGGAATGCCCAGAAACCTACACAGGGAAGACATGTTCCAGTCGGTAGCAAGGAAACATCATATGCGATCTAAGATTTTCATCTGCAAACTTGATATAACTTTGTCAAAGAATCACACTACTACTATCAGACAAGAAAAAACAAATTTAAAGGAGATAGGTGAAAAGGAAAAAAAGAAAGAAGAAAGCAAAAGAAGACAGAGGGGAAATGAGATAGAAAAAAATGACAAGACAAGAAAAACAAGGAGTGGAGAGGACAGGAAAGGAAAGGAACACTGGAAGGACATCCTCTAAAAGGCAACAGAATACACTGGGAGTGCAGTTCTAAGGCATAAGACTCATGGCCATTCTCAATAATTTTGTGAAACTGTGATATTTTACAGAAAGTAAAATCTGCTTCTTGATCAGGCTTGTAACTATTTTTCAAAAGCCATATTATTATAATGCAAAATGGCAAAAGAGTAACCAATACCTTGTACAATTCTCCAGCATTTGAATAAATTTTGCTGTGAATAAATTTTGCTGTAGGGATGTAGTGTGGGCCACCTGGCAGCCTTGGACTGCTGGAAACACAGGTAAAATAGATTTGCAAGGAACAAGCAGATGGTCCTTCCCCAGCCAAAATGTTATATAGCCCCAAAAGACAAGGTATACCTGGAAAACAGAAAGCTATGGCAGCAAACCAAAGGAGGCATCACTGAACACAGAGTGGGAAGACCAGGTATCAAGCTAGAAGGCAACAGAGTGTGCTAAAGCCAGAAAGATCTTGAATTCAAAACCTGGCTCCAGCATTAGCTAGATCCCCAGCTTTTACAGGTAGCAGGATGTCTCCGGGAATTAGTTTCCTTTCTGGTAAAATGTGGATAATAAGATTCCAGCCTCCTAGGAGTGCTGTGATGATTAAATGAGATGATGTAAGTAAAGTGTTTAGCACAGCAGCTGGAGCAGGATGGCGACGTCCTCAACAGTAACTGCTACCGAATAATGTCTAAATTCTATTACTCTAATCGATGACTGAAAAGAATAAAGAATACGAACCACAATTCAAGTATAATATGTTAAAGAGAGTAACCTATTTGAAAAATGAAATGAATTCATAGAACTAGAAATGGCCTTCAGAACTCTCAGGTCAAATTTCCTTATTTTACTGTTGGGAAATTGGAGGAGGAAATGAAAAGGCATTGTGGGTTTGGATGCACAAGAACCAAAAAAAAATTGAATAATTAAAGGGCGGTAATTCATCATTTTTTGTATAACACAAGTTGAAGGTGGAGTTAGAAACTTACAGCTCCCAGTTGTGTGTGTGTGTGTGTGTGTGTGTGTGTGTGTGTGTGTGTATGTATGTACTAGAAATAATAGAGTTTCTCTAAGGAGGAGTCTAGCAGAAAGTTATCCTGAGCTTTCCGTGAACTTGACTAGCCTTCATCACCCGAGTGCACTCATTTGTAAAGTAAACATACCTCATAAAGTTATCTGAAGCTTCACAGAGTACTGAATAAAATAGCATCATGAACAGACTGGTGACTATGAAGGAGAATATGCTTCTCCCAGGCTATAGCCAGGTGACTCACCTGTCCAAGAGCAAGTTAGGAGCAAACAGGAGCTTCCCTGGGTGCTCCATGGAGCGCCAGACAAGACCAATCATCAGGATCTCCAGCCAGGCACATTCCAGAAGGTGGACCTGATCGTGGAGGGTCAAATCCACAAAGCCTGAAATAAGATAAGAAAAACCTGCTTATTTAAAATGAAAAGTATTCATTACTGCTGAAATGAATGCAACCAGGGATTTAAACTGGTAAGGTCTATCTTCTGTTGCACGGAGTAAAGTGTAATAGAAACACACTTTACAGGGAAGTCAAGCAACTATTCCCTAAACCTAGCTATGTCGATGAACTTCAATGTGGTATTAAGAATTATACCAACTTACACGACCCACTTAGCTTTCTATAAAGTTCTTCACTTAATGTTAAAACCCTTATGCTTTCTATTTAGACAGTTCTAACAGCTCTATGTGACTGTCATTCATTTCTGTTTCAGTTGAAGGTACTAAGGTACAAGGAATTTAAGTTACTTCCCTTACACTAAACAGGAACTGAAACACAGTCAGCACCAAAGTCACTAAATTTCTATTTCTTTGCTTCATCACTAAGCCATGCTCTTTTTCTTCATAACATGTAAAATAAAGACTAATGAAATAGCATATATAAATAGATCACTTGAGAGAATGAGTCAGATGAATAAAGGTGACATTATTCTGGTAATAACCATTAAAACTGTGCCCTTGTTTCCTAATGGCTGATTAGGAGAATAAAGCTTTTTCCAATCATTACTGACAATATGGTAGATGCTTGAAAATAATGAGGAGGAGGAGGAAAGGGAGGATGAAGAAGGAGGCAAGAAGGGAGGAGAAAAGGAGAAAAAGAAAAAGAAGAGAAAGAAGACGAAGAGTTTATTGAGCTCTTACTATGTGACAAAAGCAATGCTAAACGTTTCCTGTGCACTATTCTTTTCTTCTTTATTAATACAATAACCTGAAGAAGTAGGAACATATATTCCCATTTTACAGAGAAGACAGATGTTCACAGAGTTTATTTATCTGTTAAGGGCAGAAACAGAAATATAATCTTCAGAATCTGGCCCCTTGAACACACTTGACAACTACCTCTTCTGAGCTCCACTTAATGAGAGAATTTGGAGCAGGTGACTAAATAAATCCAACCACACACATTAAGATATGCCAGAGTTACAGGGACATTAAATAAATAAGGTGCCCATAAAGCTTGCTACCTTCCAAATCAGTTTCCTGTCCTTTTTCCTCCCTGAGGTATCCCACCATATTCTATTTCCCTCCTCTCTCTCTCTCCCTCTCTCTGTCCTCAGCTCTTTGTTTCCTCTTATCTATGAGAATGGCTCTAGGAATCCCTTTTTTTGTTGTTGTTTTCTTTTTCTCTCATCAATATCACACTTTTATTAGCTATCTATACTTGTGTTAATTAAAAACCCAAAATATAAGTTTGTTTTCCTTAAACAGTCAAGGATGAATGGTCTCCCTACTGGCTGTTTCTTCTTGGGGGGCCTTGGAGGTATCAAAATCTCAGCATTAAACTATTAGCTTATCATTTCTCATGTGCTTAAGCACCATCTTTCACATAATCCTTATCTCCAAACAGTTGATGATCCATCTAAAGAAACCCAAGCTAGAGACAGACCTCGGAGTTTATGCTCCCTCTCTTGCCATCATCTCATAATAAAACCTCATCAACTGTATCTTTGAAGTAACTATAATTCTTCTTCTCGTTTGCAGTCTCACTGCTAACATACTATTCAGTTCCTAATAGTCTTACGTTTTTGTCTGACTTTTTTTTACTCAGCATAATTATTTTAAGACTTACCCATGTTGCATGTATAAATAGTTGATTCTTTTTATTGCTGAGTAGTATTCTATCATATGGATATATCCAATAAATAAATACACTTTGTTTATCCTTTCATTGGACATCTGGGTTTCCAATTTTTGGCTATTACAAATAAAGCTGCTATAAGTAATCCATGTACAAATTATTGTATGGATATATGCTTTCATTTCTCTTGGTTAAATATTTAAGAGTAGGATATCTGCATCATATGATAGGTGTATGTTTTTTGAGAAACTGTCAAACTGTTTTCAAAAAGGGTTTACCATTTTACATACATACCAGCAATATATGAGAGTACCAGTTGCTCTATATCCTCACCAATACTTGGTATGGTCAGTCTTTTTAACATTAGACATTTTAACAGATGTACAGAGGTATGGGATCTTAATCTGCATTTTTCTAATGACTAATAATGCTGAGCATCTTTTCATATGTTTTCTAACAGATCATTTTGCTACACTATATTCAAGTTAATCATTCATGTACCTGTAAATCCTGCTAGACTTTGTATTCATTTGAGTCACAAAATGTATGATTCCATCAAATTTTGCTTTTTAAAAAAGTCTAAATATATTGCATCTTCCACTACATCACACAGCCATGCCAAGGCCCATGATGATGTAGCCTTTATTGGAGTAGGGTCTTTTCCTTGGAAAGAGTGGATTCCACAATCATGTAAAAAAGAACTTGCATCTGGAAGAATAAAAAAGTGGCTTTGTTCATAAGCAAAACTAAAAGATTAAAAAGTGAAATTAAAAAGCAATGATTTGGTTTCAGATCCCCTGGGGGAAAAGGGATCAGGTGTATCTACCATGTGCAGCTATTTACCTACAGAGTGAACTGGGTCAAGATGCACTAGCCTTGCTCAAGGAGAAAAGGCTGATGCAGCATTAAGTGCTTCTCTTTCTCAGCACCCAATGGGTGACTAAGAGGATAAACCAAACCCAGTGAGCAGTACGTAAAATGATAGCCCTCACAGCAGTTTAAATTCTCTGAGATCTCACCCCAATCTTTTGGATGAAGTCTCATAACAGTAACATATACTTACACTGTAAATTAAATTCACTTTCGGAAATGTTAACATTCAAAAGTGAGTCTTTTTCTCTCTTCTCATGATATTCACTGTTTTATGTAGTAAAAATGTAATCATGTAATATCGTCACCCATGATGAAGCCTACCCCAGATTATTCAATAGTCTACATAAACCTTAAAAAATTATACAGCATCATATCTGGGGATGTCTCGGGAGTTCAGCCATATAACCAGTCAATTTTGGAAAACCAAAGGTCTGCTTTCTGGTGGCAAACACATTAAACGGAATTATACTTTTTAATTCTCACTTTAAAATTTCAGTGCAATTGAGATTTGACAGTTTTAGTGCTCTTTTGGGAGGTGAGGAAGCTCCCCATAACCATTTGTATCACATCAGTAGGGTGATTATGAAATCTGTCTGAAGTAGGTCCGTTAGTAATAGTTTTCAGTTGGAGGCCAGCAGGATTGCTCGATCCTTCTGTTGAAATGTTGTAGATCTCTCAAAAAGAGCTTATTTAATTATCTTTCCCAGCTGTGCATATTGCCTGCAGACCAGGGTTATTACATCTACTGCACAGTGTCCTCTGCAAGTTCCTGGGTCAGGGTAGTGCAGAAAAGATTGCCAATTAACTTTCTCAGTGAATGTGAGGACTACCAAAGAAAGTTATTGGATGGAGTGTGTCCTTTCTTCCAATAGACTGGTTTTGATATTATTTTCACCATACAGGAGCTAAACACCCTTTTGGTATGGAATAAATATCCATGAATACGTTTAGTTCACAGCCAATGGGCACAAATAATGTCATAAATCCCAAACAAAATTAGATAGGGCCAACTATGTTTAGACATCAAGTTTCAATTCCTTTGCTTATTTTCCTTGTAAACATCCAGAATGTTCTAATATGCAATTCCAAATGAATCTCCTAGAATAAATCAGAGGCATTCAAAAAGTATATTCCACTCTCTGTTGAACACTTGACAGTGTCACCAATGAGAAGATGGGAGCTTAGCAGCTGCTACGGGATATGAATAGAAGAATCAATGGCAGATATGCTCACAGGTGGCACAGTGAGAGTTGACTCATCCCCCCCATCACTTGAAGACTGCCATTTTAATGACAAGGGGGCTCTAGGCCCACGGACTCCACACCAGAGGGACAGAATGCATCCTGGAAAAGTAGTAACAATAGTTTGTTGAGAATAGGTGAAATCAGATGCTCAGAAATCTCATTTTATACAATAAAATTTTTATAAAAGCAAACATGGGTCTTTTTCTCTGGTCTGGATTCACGGGTCTAATAACAGAGTATCTAGAAAGGATATACTGGAAACAGACAGCAATATCTCAAGTCCTACTCCCCACCCCTCAGTGGGCAGTGTTGCAGTTAATGAAGTTGAAGAAGGCCTCTTTCATAGAAAAAAATACCTCCCCATATATAAACCAGCTCATTATTTCTAGCTTCATCACCAAGTACAGGCATTGCTGATTTCTGCCTTCCATTATACAGTACCTGTTTTTCCTTCAAGATAGGTAAACTTAGTTTTGACTGTGAAAGGAGCTCATGGCATGTCCATCTCCCTGCCTTGGGCCTCGTGAGATCCTGAGCCCTTTTCTCCACTCTGCTCTGCTAGGGACTATCTACAAATTGCCTAATTTGCTTGGCACACAAAGAGATCCTTAAAACCTCAGGGTGTGGCAAGGCTCTCAGAAATGATGTTGAAAAGTGTGCAGACATCCTTAGGAAAAATGACTAATATAATCTGAATGCTTGTAAAGTTCCATGATGCCTTGCAGTAAAAGATAAATCAGAGTGGCTCTTCAGTATCGACATAAAAAATATTAAGCACTACAGTCATTATATTCTTACTTCCATGGGATACAATCTATGGAGATACAAAGCAAAATAGAAACTGTGAAAGCAAAAAAGCAACGTTTCCCTGCGGAGTGTGATCTACAAAACTAGGAGCCAGGTGGTTGGTTCCTTCGGTAAATTTGCTGGAAAAAATACTGGGTTCCTGACCTTCAAAAAAAGTAATCATGTTCTCAGTCATATGATGACCCCAATGTTCTCCAAAATGTCACTTATGAAATTGCTTGTTGCATTTCTTCTGTATTGCCTTATTACTCAATAGAAGAAGAGTTGAATAATTCATTTCTTTTTCTTTCGATGTCAAGGACTCAGTGCAAGAGTAGAGTAAGGTAAAAAATGAGAAATTACGGAAGTGAGATTATACCACAATGATGGCTACAAGTGCACAAAACTTGTGATTTCTGGGAGAAAACCTACCGAACAGACAGTATTAGAAGAGTCTAGACCCCTGTTCAAATGCCAAGAAGTCTTCATGTCCTAGATTTTGTAATTTATTCTCCAGAAAATAGTAACTTAATGCCACACCATAGATCACAGACCCATGGTATAGATGAATATGACCTTCCTTCCCTCCAAAAAAATTTTTGCACTCCCTCTAATATGTAGTTCTATTATAGAGAGATCCAGTAAAACTGTGATTGCCATTATTTAACATTTTAAGATGTCTCTGTAACAGTACATGCATTGAAAACTCATTTTTTAAGAAATGAGTTTTCCACTTAAATAATGCCATGTACACTGTTACCAAATATGTACTACTGTTAGAAAATAAAATAAATGCAACATACATCCCCATAATAAATAGTAATAGATTAAATAATCACTTGTTTTGAAATACTGTGGATCCCAGTGCAAGAGCACAGGCTTTCTCTTGAGCCAGCCCGACATCACCATCACTGTGGATTCTGGCTTTCCTGCGCTATAGTAAAAGAAGCATGAACAGCCCCTACCTGACCAAGCTCCATAACAAATCGCCTGTCCAGTGCTCTTCCACAGCCGCCATACTAGATGTCCACCTTGCCAACACCAAGCTGACTTTCTCTTTCTTGAGGCTCCAATAGCCCTCATCTTCAGCCCTGGTAACTTGCTATTTCCAAGTCACGTCCCAACATGGGACTTTCTGATTATCTGGAGGGTACCCCCCCCATTCCCCAACAGAATGAGGGCAGAAGTAACATAAATAATAAGAGCTGAAAAGTCAAGAAGACCTGGCTTGTAATTCTTCTTATGGCCTATAGCCACAGATTACTTAAGATCTCTGAAAGCACTTCCCATCAGTAAAATGAGGATGGACTGACCTACCACTTCGGGTTATTGTAAAAATTAAGGGGTTACCAGATGTCCTAGAGAACCAGAGTAGCTACTCAATAAATGTAAGTTCTCTTCCCTACTTCCTCCTGACAGGCTACAACTTCTGCTCAATAGAAGGGAACACTAATTTTGCAAAACACCAAAAGAAATGTTTTGTTTTAAAATATTTTAGACTTACAACTTCAAACTTAAATTGGGCATTTTGTGTTTGCCCTAATTCATGATGTCATGTTGTATTTTCTGTTTATTTTTTCTTTTTATTTATGTATTTTTAAAAACCTAATAAAAAAGGATAAAAGACTTCCTGGAGCTCAAACAGCCCTTACAAAACAACATATCTTATGATTCAAAAGTGGAGGGAACAAGGGCATGTGGATTATATTTTGCCTAAAATACATATGCAAAAAAAAATGAGAAAAGAAAGCATGTTTGGGGTTTTATTGCACCCAGAGCATTTCAAGATGTTTAGCATCTCCAGAATGCAGCTGTCTTTGTACACCCCCAGTTGGAAACGGTTGAAGGTTTTCTACTGAACCCAGCAGCCAGCCACACCATGTTTGCTGCTCCTTATGTGCTTTGGGATAGACAGACAAAGCTCTCCCTGTGGTGACTACTTGCCTTGGGAAACTAAATGGTGTTCTTCAGGCAAATGCTAAACAATAACATGGTAAGTGAAAAACCAAATGTGACAAATTTGGTATTATTAACCTATGTCACTTTCAGCATACTTGAAAGCCAATTAATTTGATAATTTGAGTACAAATGAAAGAATTCAATCCAGAGGTTTTAAAATAAACAAAGGTACTGCTTCTTAAAATGAATGGTGCATGCCTCAAATACCCCATATTAACATGATCATATCTTGAAAGAATTACGGATGCTAAAAGTCACGATTTTCTATATAAATCTATAAAAAGTTTCCAACCTTGACCATGCAACTGAACTATACAACTGAATCATGTATTACTTTACATAATATAATGAAGATTTTTGTGACACCATTACCAATTCCTTCAGAACACTGCAGCAGAACTTAACACATCTCACTCTGACAATTATTTTTACACAAACACATTCACAGGTGATGTTTCTATGGCACACCCAAACTATAAGTCAACAGTATTGTTCGTGGTAATTCCACTTCCTCCTCATTTTTATCTAAGTGAAAGACAAAAACCAGCAGGGGGCCTGAGAATTTTTTTTTCCTGGACCTCTCTCTTGCAATGCATACGTGAGGTATAAACTAAATGTTGAAGACTGTCTTTTTTTTCTCTGACAAGGTCTCACTGTAGGCTACTCTCTAGGAAGGGAAATCTAAAGACAAAACTGGTTTCAAGTTTGCCCAACTGCTGCTAGGGTTTAAACCCCACTCCAGAACTATATTGAAGGGACCATATTGCTTAGAATGCTCCTTTGAAAAATTGTTAGAATTAAACACAGAATTGTATTCAGATTCCACTTCAAAATTTTTCTAGCAATTTTTCCCTGCTCTGGAGATCAACCCATGTTTACTATTTAGTCAACCTGCGTGCATTTCTGTGTGCTATATATTGCGGTTACATCTTACTCATCCACTGGTATTTGATTATGTTTACATATCAACATACAAGACATAAAAATAGTGTATGGAAATAAATTACCTCTGATCTAGAGAGGTAATTATAGAACTTCTCTGTGTAAACAGAAAAATGGATCTATATTGTAAAACCCCTCAGGCTTAGAAGGTTCAGAATTATAGACTGTAGCATATATAAACTAATTATAATACAAAGAAGGAAATTATTCTTGACTTCAAATACAAATTTCATGAAATTCTTTAACCTTTACAAATTTAGTTTACCATATACCTTTCAATGGCTAGATACACATATTCTTTTTGTTCAAAGGCTAGATATGTCTAAATTCTGATCACAGCATATAGGAACATGTGAAATACTGAATATGTTCCTTGGAAAAATTTTATCCTCAGTTTTTGTACAAAGTTGATATGAGAAAATGTCATTGCATCTTTGCAAAAGGGAGGATGAAGGTATTGGGCAGTGTCCCTCAAGTAAGCATTCATTTATTTGGCAAATTTCTCTCCAAATTTAGTACGAAAGGTTTCCCTCTCCTAAAGAACCACTATGTTCCTTTTTGTTGGCTCTAAGAACAGCAGAGTTTCTTACAGACTGCATGTGGCCCATCAAGAAACATAGGTATTAATACAATGTTCAAAAGCAATAACAATTTCACCTGTTTTGTGAGAAAATTATTGTCCTACTATTTTGTCTGGACCTCGCTTTTGACTGTAGTATTGAATTATAAGGTATCCAACTTGCAAAGTAGATAAGTAAGTCATTAAAATATGTATATTTGTTTTCGCATGCGCGCGCACACACACACACGTATCCATTTTTTCCCTCCATTTAACAAAAAGTAAGTTATGTGATGACAGATCGAGGAAGTAAATCATCAGGAAAAAAGAATTACTCTCACAGCTCTGTCTCACTCCAGAATGAAAAATAAGTCAAGACTTATTTGAGGATCTGACTTGGGGATCAAGAAAAAAAAAATGTCCCTCAGAGAAAACAAACAGATGGCAACTCTACCTTGTTACCAGTCCCATCTGTATTACACTCGGAGCCTTGGTTTATGTAGCAATGGTTGTCATGACGATAAGCATTTGAGAAGAGTTCTGGAGAAGCTGATGGATTTAAGAGTGTCTCCTGGCTCCCCAATTTTCCAAACACACACGAAAAATCCAACCCCCTCAAGCCCCAGATAAACAATTCTATTACTTCTTATGTTGGCTACAGTTATTCTATACAGGTATTAAGAAATTTTGTACTCTTTCATATCAAAATCCTCCTGGGAGGGACAGAATAGATCTTAACTCTGCTATATCACAGCTTGAAGATAAACTAGTCTTTTATTTTTATTCAATAAAGGCAATTGTATTAACTACAGTTTAATTTTTTTCCTTACAAGCTCAGAAAGAAATCAATTTCAGCTTAAATGAGAAATGAGAAAAAAGTAAAAGAAATTATTTTCCAGTTTCTATGAGTAGATTGCAAACTAAAGAAGGGAAAAAAATTAATAAACTATAATGTACTTAAGACTGCCCTTTTAAATGCTTGCCAAATGGACAGGAAGGCCAGCCACTGTGGAGTGATTCTGAGTTACCTGACAAAGAGCACAGACTGGCTGCATCTGAAAAGTCAACAAGCACTTGTACCTTGGAACATACATTTTTTCCCATCTACCTAGAGGCAGATCTACAGAGCATTTCAAATGCTATTGTCATCAGTCTGCGTTCTCCAGATAACTGTACGCTCCTGGTAAACACTACAAATGTCATCAACACAAAGACTAACAGGGAAGTAGGCAGTCTCTTTTTAGAGCGAGTCCCCAAAACAAAGGGACAATGATGACTTCCTCCCACCTCCACTCAGCTCAATCCCTTCAGTGAAACCAAAATTGATAACTACTGGTAGTTTTAGTGAGAAATTCCTCTCTCCTCTCTCCTCTCTCTCTCTCTCTCTCTCTCTGTCTCTCTCTCTCTCTCTCTCTCTCTCTCACACACACACACACACACACACACACACACACACACACATACACTTGATTTAAAAGCTAGAGGAACACCTATTGTTGCCAACGACCCCAAGGACGTGTAGTTCTGGAAAGCATTAGGAACAAAAAGGAGTCTTATTCTACTTAAGTTCAGAATGTGGGAATGGGAGTTTTACGAGGCAAAATTGCCAAGAGGTATCAGAAATTCTGAGTATCAAATCCCATAACAACTCTTCAACAGAGAAGCCAGAGGACAAGCTGCAGGGAAGGAGTGGGCCAGCAAGCCCAGGCGCCTCTGGGGGTCTCAGGATCTCACAAGCTCATGGGGGGCAGTAATTAAGAAAATGTTGCTCCCTCCTTTCCCATCTTACTACAGTTCCCCACCTCCCATATTCATGCCATTACCCTGGAGAGATTTCAGCACCAGACAGAACAAGCAACAAAAGTTAGAAGCAAGAATTATTTCAGCCTGTTCCACCTCACATCTGATGTCAGCGAGCACTGAACTTATATACACCATTCTAGAGAGAGGCCAAAAGGCCATTGGAAAGCCAGAAACTATTTTCCCTTAACTTGTGGTGGATTCTTTCATAAGCACAGCAGATCTTGCCAGGTCATTAAATAACCACTCTAAAAATAAAGTGGGTAGTTAGGTGCTATGGTTTGGATGTGGTTTGTCCCCACCAAAACTCATACCACAATTTAATTGCCAATGTAAAGCTGTTGACAGGTGGGGCCTTTAAGAGGTGATTAGCCTGTTAAGATGAATTAATGTCTTTCCTAATAGAATGGATTAATTCTCCAGGGAATAAAGTAGTTCTCATCATTTTAAGAAACAATAGGCTTTTTGTCCTTTCTCTTTGCATGTGCCTGTTTCCCCTTCTGCTTCTTTGCCATGTTATGATGCAGCATGAGGCATTCACCAAAAGAGGGCCAGGTACAGCCACCTGATCTCGAACTTTCCAGCCTCCAGAATTGTGAACCAAACAAACCTTTATTCTTTATAAATTACCCTATCTCAGGTATTCTGTTATAGCAACAGAAAACAGACTAAGACACTAGGCCAGCCTAAAAGAGAGATGCTCTAAATGCTAATTACCTTAAAAGCAAAAAACTATTCCATTTCTTGCAAGTTCAACACGACTCCTGGCTTGGCATTGGGTCTCATCAACAATGCTGGATTACAGCAGGAACTACAATACTATTTCCAAACAAAGATAAAGAGTAACTATATTTGTTTCCTAGGACTGCCATAACAAAATACCACAAACTGAGTGGCTCAAACCTGCCTTATATTTAGTAGTCAAAATATATTAAGTTTTTACGATTGCAAAGCCTCATGTTCTAAGTATTTTAGACTGCAAATGAGAAATAGTATGAATTGGAATAATCAAAAAAAGACCCCAAACAAAACAAAACAAGAAACCCACACAAAAAAACAATGGCACATACACGAAATTAAAACCAAGGTTTTATGAATATTTAGCAAGATAGAGGAGTAGGTATTTTTCTTGGATACGAGGACATACATATGCCATCACTGAAATGACATATACTCTTATTCCATCTCAGGATGACACAACTTGTGTTGGTCCTAGAAGAGAATTGGCTTATCCTAAGAAATCACTGATCGGGCTCTAGTCTGCTCAGGCAAAGCTAGAATGAAGTAAAGCAGAATTGCTATTCTCCAGCAAGAGAGAGTAATTATATTTTATATTTATGTAAGGAGAAAAATGTCTGTTGTCTACCTAGAGTTCTATGTTCCTCAATAGGAATTTTAACTTTTCCAATGTAGAACACCATATTTTGAAGATGAAATGTGTGGTGGAAGGATGAGGGGCTTTGTTAGGCCCAGCCTCGCCTCCTACTAGGTATGGAACCTTTGGTGAATTACTTAATCTGTGGTGCCTAGTACAGTGCCTTCTCTTAGTGTATGCTCTGTGGATAGTTTTTGAATGAAAGAATGAATTTTTATGAGCTTCAGCTACTTCATCTGCAAAATGGGAATGATAATACTATCCCTATAGTATGTTATGGTAAAAACTAGAAGAATATATTAACATAAATAGAACCCATCATACTGCCTGGAAAATACTGGTGGTCAACAAATAAAACATAGCTATCATTATACCACTTCCTTTTTAATGGTAAAAAGTGCCAAATATTATACAGATGATAAATTTTCTTACTACCTGACCATGAGTTTCATATCTAAAGTTCATAGATTAAAACACAATTATGAGAGTGTTCTTAAATATTTTTGTTCCATTTGGAAGTCTGAGAAGGCATACATGGATGCCTTCTCAGTATAAGATTTTAAGTGCATAAAATAAACTATTTTTTTAAAAAATCACAAAATGAAAAAAGTTATAGTAAAATCTATTTCTTCTTAAGAACTCTTGTGTATTCATGGACTCTAGGGTAAGAACACCTGATAGGGTGAAGATCAAAGTCAGTAACTTCCCAGATGATCAATGGCTGCTGGAAGGTTGTCTCATTACATCTTTTCGGAAGACTGTGGGACATATTTTGATTCATTATATATTTTCTCTTGAACCTAAAACACAGCAGACTAAATAAGAAATTCATGCATACCACATTACAAATCAGGAAGTCCTTTCCCCATCCCCTACTTTTCTTGGAATGCTTTCCTAAAATTATTGAAGAGCAAAGAAAGTGTTATTAACTATTGGAAATGTTTGGTATATATGAGACAAACAGATCTAAAAAAAAAACATGGTAACACAGATCTAGGGAAACAACTGCTATTTAAGAGCAGGTACAGGAACTGGCCTTCATGACTCACTTTTGATCTTTTGATGACTTACTTCATAAGCTATTAAAGAAAGTCATTAATATTCTTACCTAACCAAAGAATGTCTGTGAAAATTAATCAAGATTTAAAGATTAAAGGTAAATGGCAAATCTTAAAATAAAGAGATTCTTAATTTAATAAATTATAAAATGATTTTGAGATCACAAAAACACATTTAATTTACTTTTAAGAGATAGCAAAATCTGTTAATATGAAGTTATGCATAAAATAGACAGGTAAAACCTCAAAAAATACATTCTTCTTGTCTTTTAAATCTCCCATAAAGATTTGCCTGACATATGAAGCTTTCCCTGGTGCCTAAGCAGAAATGGCCAGCCAAGGCCTGGGCAATTGAACCAGGACACCTACTCAGCCATTAACTTTGACCACCCTTATGAGGGTGGTTGAAATGAATGATGTAACTCTGTTGGACTGTCCACTCAGCCCACTTTGAAGAATGTCTATGGATTCTGTCCTTGGCATCTGAGACACCAACAAAAGTCAAATTTTAGAAATAGGAATCCATGGCAAAACCAAACTCTCCAAAAGGCATGCAGCTATGTGAAAGGATTCTGCTTTGGACAGCAAATGGAGGTGAAGAACACCCAAACTTCAGAATGTAAGCTGGGAGGAAAAAAAAAACAAACAGATCCTATTCATATTAATAAATACATGAAGCACCATCAGGCATATGAGAATTGATTATACTTGTTTAAGAAGACGAATGATATAATCTCTCTGGAGTCTGCAAGATCATGCACGATTAATGACATACTTTCCAAAAAATGTCATTGGTTGACTGAAAGAGCTTTCTGATCCTCTTCCTCAACCATTTCCCGGTTCTAGAAGCTACTCCTCCTCTAGTGCATGACTTAACTGAGTCATCTATGATATTGGGCTTACTGGAGAGGAGGATCCAGTCTCACTTATCTTTGTGTTCTCCAAAGAACCGAGAACTGTGCTCGTCACAAAACTGATGTTCAAAGAAGATTCTCTGAGTGAATGTTTGCAAGGAGCTAAAAAAAAGAGTAGAAAAAAAGAAATGATGATGATTTTATTGGCAAATATAATATCCTATTGGTACAGTGTGCTAGACCAGGACTCATTATCTTTGAGGCTACGTGTAAACAGTATATTTACACATAAATTTTACCTAACCTTTGATGCCCCCTGAAAATTGGGATGCTTTAACAAAGGTAAAGATAAAAAATAAAGAATAGTCCTAAGTAACAGAAAATCTAAAAATAGTGCATCTGAGAGTAAATAATTTTCCTAACAGCAAGCCCAAGAAAAAGATCTAATTTGTTAAGTGGAATATGAAACTAATGAGTTGATGCTAAGTTAATAAAAGAGATGATAAGCAACCAGAAAGATTCTCCAAAACAAACTGAGGTACAGGGCACAAAATCCCAAGAAGTAACAAGAAGGGCTGGGATTTCTCTCACCACTTCTGAAAGGCTTCGAGGACACCTCCCAGTGCTCTTTCTCCTCCTTTGGCTTTGCTTGGCTCGCTTTCTAATGCTTCAGGACGATGGCATCTTCAAAGCTTTTCCATTCCCTGTGACTGCCCTTCTTTTATTTCCGTGTTTTTCTCCTCTGCTACTCCATCCAGTGGAGTTTTAGCAAAGTGAACATGATTTAAATTTTGAACTCTAACAAAAATTTCAGATAACTTTTGCCCTGCTAAAAGCACAGTCAATGTCAAGAAAGAGGCAGAAAGTGGAATCATGATTTGTTGAAAAATAACTTAGGCTCTTGGATCTATCAGCGTCCAACAATCATAGCTTTTCTGCACATTACTTCTCACAGTGTATTTTTCTCCTGATGGCGTCAGTATTAACAGTCATAACGGGTTATACTTGTCCATTTGAAGTTCCTGCAGCTATAATATTAAATCATGGGATACTCTGTGTTTTCTGCCTCATTTTGCAATACGAGGCTTGTGATTTAAAAATATTTTTTTATCAGAGTGTAAGAATCGTTCCAAGTTTTCTAAGGTTGCTACAAAAAGAATCATTTAATCTGAGTGCAAGGGTTGAGGGTTACAGTTACCTGATGTGTAAATTTCTAGCTCTTGACAGGTCTACCATGGAATCTTTCATTTATTTTAGTGGTTGATTAGCAAATTATGTATTAATTGAATGGATTTAAAAATAAACAATTACATTATTGGAAAACTTTACAAGCTAGACATATACCAATACTGATTTCTCACAAAAACTGATCAAATCTACCCCTATTAACTTGGTTTGGACACATCAACGAAATCAATAGACAGTGAGAGGCTCTTCATGTTTTTCTTTTTTATTTTGTGTTGCTCTGCTTTTCTGTTTTTATTTTGGCCAGGACTAGAAAATGTACTTACATAGGGAGAGACAGTATCTGCTCTTAAAAGGTTCTTATTGCCCCATTTTGCTAGCTGGGATGAAGTATTAGAATAACACTTTTAGATGGGCTGGACCCTTTTTTGTCACTCAGATCTCTTTTGTCCTTAATAGGTGGTAAATGGCCTCCTCCTTGATTGAAATGCTCCAAAAGATGGGATTCGCTGCACCTTACTCCAAGCAAGAAACTTGCAGATTTGCTCAGTTAAATTAATGTAACAAAAAAATTTATCCCTCTAATATTTACTGAAACTCTATTATATTCAAGGTATTGTGTTAAGGGCTTAAATGAGTATAATTTAACTTAATTTATTTTGCATATTAAGATGGACCCCAAAGTTCTAATTTTACCTTCTGTCTACTTGCTTAGCACTCTTCATTGCTAGAAAGTGAATGATATAAAAAGAGGTATATAACATGGTCTCATCTTATAGGTATCAACATAAGGTACTGCAAGACCTGGTACCAAAGCCAAAGACACCACTTGCAATCTTGCAAGAGTTCTAGAAAAGAGGATAACCACCAAATCAGTGGGGAGCTCACTGAGGCAGAGGGCTTGGACGCAGCCCACCAGAGGGACACAGGTGAAGACTGCAGAGTGGAGGAGGGTGGCATTTCTGATACAGGAATCATCATGGAAACGACACAAGCAGGACCTGTGCCTGGGAAGGAGCACAACACATCTAGAGGAGAGGAAGCAGGTCGCCCTGGATAAAGCAAAGGGTGCTCATTGAGAGATGGAAATATCTGCCTAGATTGAATGTAGGCAAACTGAGGAGGACCCGTTAGCGCCTTGCTGAGAGGTTAGAATGTGATTCTCTGGTAACCCCAGCAGGTTGTCATGAAGTTCCCATCCTTTAGAGGCAAATAAGGTGGCTGTTCCACACAGACTATAAATATGAAGAAAATATGCTGTGTATGAAAAGATATTAATGCTCTTGACAGGCAACATCTGTCCTCAGAGGAAACTGTCATGGAGAGAGATGATATTCAGTATGAATATCATCTTAAGAGCGCGGCTCCTGGAAATGAGGGCCCTGGCTGAGATCCCAGCTCAGCTACTTCACAGTGGCTTAAGAAAGCTACTTAAATTCTCCATGCCTCCGTTTCTTCATGTGAAAAGGGAGCTGAAAAGAAAAGCCCCTTCCCCATAGGTCTATTACGATGAGTAAATGAAACAATTAACATAAAGTGCTAGAAGTGTGTCCAATACCTGGTAATCACTCATTAAGTGTTAGTTTATTATGAGTAGTTGTACTCATTATGATTCAAGGTGAAAGAATTGGTTTGGTATAAAAGTATTTTTTTCTTTAGGGTACTCAACTTCATCAAAAAGTCTTACCATTCACGTGAAATAAAGTAAAAATAATAATAATTCAAATTTTGAAGATTTGAATCTTCAAAAAGTATAAATGGTAGATAGAAATTAAAAACACAATATATTTAGGATTCCAGGGTCTAATTTAAAAATACCTTTGTCAAATATTCGATGTATATCTTAAGTCAGAATCTTACTTCAAACATGACTTCCCATGTAATATTTTTCCTTACCCTCAGTTCATACCCTGAAAAGAATTGTGCAGAATTTTCTTTTGTGTTTCACACTTTCTGGCACATAAGTGCTCAATAAATCTTCAAGGCCGGGCGCGGTGGCTCACGCCTGTAATCCTAGCACTCTGGGAGGCCGAGGCGGGTGGATTGCTCGAGGTCAGGAGTTCGAGACCAGCCTGAGCGAGACCCCGTCTCTACTAAAAATAGAAAGAAATTATCTGGCCAACTGAAAATATACATAGAAAAAAAAATCAGCTGGGCAGGGTGGCACATGCCTGTAGTCCCAGCTACTTGGGAGGCTGAGGCAGTAGGATCGCTTAAGCCCAGGAGTTTGAGGTTGCTGTGAGCTAGGCTGATGCCACAGCACTCACTCTAGCCTGGGCAACAAAGTGAGACTCTGTCTCAAAAAAAAAAAAAAAAAAATCTTCAGTGGGCAGATGGATGGATGGATGGACAGACGGGGGATTAGTGGACAGAGGGATGGATGGATGAACAGATGAATGGGGAAGGAAGAAAGGCAAGCAGTTAGGCAGGCAGGTATTCAAGAAGTCACTTGCCCTCCTGGCACCAAAAGTTGAAGGGATTCAGGAGTTTTGGATCCAGGGCCACTACCCATGTTCCTGGGGGCTGATAACGCACACAGACTGTCCGCTTTCGCACATGCCGAGGGACCCACAGTAGCTGCTGAGTGTATGCTACTTGTGTCTTCCCTAAAAAAGACTCCACCGTTGGGTTTGTAAAACACTGAAGATACATCAGGGCACATGAAAGGCATTAAAATTTCCTCTTTGCATCTGGGAAAATGACATTATTGAATTATTATTTATAAGGATTAGTTTTGTAAGTCAAGATGAGAAACATGCATTGGAAACTGGGCAATTGATCCTTCCAATGATAATTTCTCAAATGAAAACACTCTAGGCAAAATTGGGCAGGCTTCACTTATCTCTCCCTTGCTCATTCTTGTTCTCTCTATTAAGGAGGCTTTCTTCCCTGATTATAAAGATATTTTTAAAATGAGACGTGTAGGCATCCTGCCAGCTTGCTAGAATGCACTGCATTGTACTACAAAGAGAAAGAAGCAAGGAAGCCTCTTTACTTACTTTGACACAGTTTCCTGGCCTCACTTTTGATGAAGGGTTGGGTGCTGCCCACTGTCCCAGATGGAGTAACAAGCAGGAGAGGGTTTGTCACCCACAGGTCCTGAGTCAGCAGCCTGAGGAGCATGTTAGAATGTCAGCCAGCCCTTACGCTTCGGTTTTGGTTGTATCTGGAGGAATATTTTGCAACTTAACAAGTTTTTGATGAGTATATATATGCCCAGGGCTGCACATGCACATCAGGAGATACAAATGAGAGACCAGGGATTATATTTGGGAAGTTTACAGTAATTTAATAGAAGTTATTTTTTTAAATTTCAAGGTTCCAGTCACAAAGAGCCAGGATTAATATCTTCCATATTATGTGGGCACGACAGTATCTAATCTTCAGGCTGGAAGGGACCTCAGAGTTGTACAGAACAGCCCTCTTGTTTTAGAGCTGAGGCCTAGAGACAGGAAAGTGTTTGATGTGAGCCATATCCACAGAACATCTGGATTCAAACTGAGGACTCTCAGACTTTTGCCACTCATCTGGCTGCCTCCGTGACCAGGGGCAATTTATTTAATAGCTTTACCTAAGTTTCTCCATTTGTAAAAATAGTGATAATAACAGTAACTACCTTACAGGGTTGTTGAGAGCATTACATAAGTTCTTACATATAAAGCATATAATGCCTGGTAGAGAGTTAGTATTCTAGAAGTATTCACGGTTATCATTATCATTATTCTGCAGCATAAAAAAGTGGAGAGAC
Source organism: Lemur catta (assembly GCF_020740605.2). Classification (NCBI taxonomy): domain Eukaryota; kingdom Metazoa; phylum Chordata; class Mammalia; order Primates; family Lemuridae; genus Lemur; species Lemur catta. Next base: position 134,817,594 of record NC_059129.1, on the reverse strand, counting down.
ATCTGTGGTATAATTCCTAGTATTGACTCATCTAGAAAGAAACACTAAGTACCAAATCAAGTGGCAATGTGGTCTACCAGAAGACACTGGTGCCCATCCTAGCTGCTCCACCAAGTAGCTGTATGGCCTTGGGCAAGCCCCTGAATCTCTCTAAACCTCGATTTCCTTATCTGTGCAATGAGGACAATACTCCCATTCTTCTTCCTCCCAGGTTGTTGAAAGGTTCAGTTGAGATACTGGATAACAAAGTAAGTTATGAATTGCCACGAGCTGTACATGTCTGAAATCAACTGACAGAAAAGTGGGGTCCAAGCCAGAAACTTGAAGAAGAAAGTTCTCAGCAAGGAGCCAGAGCTGGAGCTGGCCCCAGGGTCTAGGAATGAGCCACATGCCCTCATTCTTTTCTGCTTCTTTCCTTGGTGACTTGACTTTTATAACTTAGTCAGAGAGCTGTGACTTTTGAGAAGGCGGGAGGTCCTGTTCACTTTGGGCCAGATCTGATCCAGAGAAGAGGAGTTAATATTGGATCAACACATCTTACCCTGCTGGCTACAACGCAAAGGGATGAGGTGTCCCATCAGATAGTATGTCAGCAACATTCTAGCAACTGAGTATGGTTTTATTATCTCCAATGAGCTCAATATTCTTTTCCCATTTACAAATGGTAGCCCAGGATAAGCGGGTGTGTGTGTGTGTATATACACATGTGCACACTTAGATTGTAGACAAACCAGATCATCTAACTTATAAATTAACCATCTAAAACATATTAACTCATTTGTATCATGAAGTATAATTTACTGCAGAAAAAATTTCTTTTTCTCTTCATAATTTCATTTTTAAGATTTGTGAGTGGGGAAAACTCCCCTCCTCCCTCGTATCAATATTTTGCAATTCAAGCAAAAATCACCAACATTAGTAAGGTAGGGACGCTTAACCACACAACAGAATGTGCTTCTGCACAGGCATTGTACATACTAAGCCATCTGTGCTATAGCATACATGCTTACAAAAATGACACTCTCCACTTCCTCGGGCTCCGATCCTTTTCTAATCTGCCTCTCTTCTCTACCACTGGGGTAGGTAACTAAGACAGTCTTCCTCACATGAGCCCCCCAAACAATCAATCTTGTAACAGATAAGGGTGCCCAGGAAAAGGAAAGATATTTACCTGTTCAAAAATGTTCAGTGGTCCCCTGCTGCTTACAGAAGCAAATCCAAACACTTCAAGAACACAGCAATCCCTTCCCAGCCTTTCCCCACCCACCTTGCCAACCTCGTCCCTCCCAATCCCAAGAAAGTCTCTCGAGAGTCTCTAGTATGTGATATGCTATTTTGTTTTGGTCTTATGTTTTCATTTAAAAAAACATTCATTACCTTCTATGTTCTGGGCATTATGAAAGATATATACAAATAAAAATGAATAAGATAACACTATGAACCTTGAAAACAATATGCCAAGTGAAATAAGCCTGGCACAAAAGGACAAATATTACATGATTCCTCATATATGAGTAGTCAAACTCATAGAAACAGAAAGCAGATTAGAGGTTAGCTGGAGGGGAGGGGAGGAGAAACGGAGCACTGTTGTTTAATGGGTACAGTTTGCATGGGATGATGAAAAACTCCTGGAGAGGGATGGTGGTGATGGCTGTACAACTATGCAAATGTACTTAATGCCACTGAACTGCACACTTCAAAAGGTTAAAATGGTAAACTGTATGTTATGTATATTTTACCACAATAGAAAATGTTTTTAAAGCATAACCAGAAAAATAAATATGACACATTTTGACAATATGACAATATGACCCTCAAAGGGTTCACTGTCTGGTTGGGGTGAGCCACAACCATAAACCCAATGGCAGATGCAGTAATAGAGAAGCCAGAGGAGGTTCAGCCTGGTGTCAGGGAAAGCTCCCTGGAAGAGGTGGCAGCCTGCCCATGTCAGTTAAAAAGATGGAAGAGCAAGCCCACCAGGATAGCGGGGTGTTTGGGAGGAGATGGGTGGCCGGGCAAGCTGAGGGGAGGATCCCTGAGAGGGCCCTCTTGTCTGACCCTGACCCGGCAGCTCCATGTGGTCTAGAGGGGAGGAAGGCCAGGGTTTGTATGGGGAACTACGTGCATTCTGCAGCTACAGAAACAAGGTAAGGGGCAGAGTCACAAGACATGAAGCAGAAGAGGCGCGGCCAAGCTTTAGAGCATGGCGCCATTTCCACTAAGATGTCTTCTTTCTATTTGGCCTCTCCTCACACCATCTAGACAAATCTGACCCATCCTCCTCAAACCAGTTCAGAGCCTGTTTTCCACATGAAATTTTCTCTTTCCAAGGTAATCCATGATTATCTTTCCTTTCTCTAAACTCTCATAACATTTATCTACCACCATAGTGCTCCTAATCACACATTATTTTTGGGTCTTATTTTCCCTTGACAGTATTTTGAGCCCCTTTGAGGGCAGAGACCATGTATTGTTCTGTCCCTCACAGCACCTAGAAGGTGAGATTAGAAAACTCTTTTCAATAAATGTTTGCAAAGTAGAATTCTTTTTGAATTTCCAAGTACAAACTTCTAAGGAAGTAAAAATGAAATGCAAAACCAAATTCTACAGAATTTGGTTCTGTTTTCTCCTAAGAAATAATTCATATATGGTAAAGAAGTTCCAAAACATAAAGCTGCACAAAATGGTGATGCAAGATCTCCAAACCTCCAAGTTACCCAGAAGTCAAATCAGTATTTTCTCTGTCATCACAGAACATCAAGACTCATACACCCCAGAAATTAACTTACCATCACTATAGAACTGATGTGAAATGGGCTCTTGGCTTAGCATTCTCCTAAGGGACCATAATAGCCAAAAATTTAGGAGGTGTGAAATTGGACTCAGAAATTATGATTTCTAGTCTTTCTTCTGGTGATGCTGCGTGGATTGGTGCAAATAACTTAATTCTTCTTGGTCATGTTTATCCTTCGTATAAGGTACTAACTGATACATCTGTTTACAGATAATTTCATCTGCTCACATTTATAATATGTAACAGATAAGCAAATTAAATTACATAATTAAAAGTAGAAGGGACAGTTCACCTATTTGCTCATGGACTTTTACTGATAATTATTCACACACTTAAATCATAGGCTGCTAAAATGACACGGTTGAAGGGACTTCAGTTCATATTGTGTGGAGTATGGCTCATTGCCCACCAAAATTCAAGCTCCCCTCCCCAATGCAAAGAGGCTTCTTATGCAGAGACTACATTTCTTAGACTCCCTGCTGTAGCTATGGGCCACCATGTCACTAGTTTTTCCCAGTGGAATGTAAGCAGAAGAGACGTGTCAGGTCCAGGCCAAGGCAGTCAAGAAGGATGCGTCCTCCACCATCGCTTTCCTCATCCGCAAATCAGATGCAGAGGACTTAAGGCTGTGGGAGATTATGCAGCCACAGAAGGAAGGAGACTGGTTCCCTGAATCACCAGGTGGAGTAGAACCACCTATCAACAAAAAACACCAGCAATGCACTATTTTGTGAGCAAAAAACAAATTTTTACATATTATGTTAAGCCAGTCAAATTTGGGGGCTTTAATAGAGTGGCTAACATTATTCTTTCTAATATAATATGCACATATGTTTGTCTCCTTTCTATCTCTCTGCAACATACACCTACACACACACACACACACACACACACACACACACACACACACTCATGTACATTCATCCCACAAATGGAATATCACTTAAAAAATTAAATAAGCAAAAAATACTGTACAAATTATAGCTAATCATAATTTCTATTAATACTACATTTCAGGAAATGTTTAAATTCTCTAAGCTCAGTAAATTTATATTTATTAACATTATAAATGTTATTATTTATCATTATTTATATTCATTAACATTCCTAATCAAACATTCATCTAACGCTCCACTGAGCACTCATGAAATGTAGAGTATTATCAAAACACTGGATGCCTATGTGGTAGATGATGTATGTCTACACATGGAAAGAAACACAACTGAAGGAGAAAAAGTATGCAGTGTCACGTATATGCTAACATGGAAAAAATGTACATCCATCCCACCCTTAAGATATGTACACAAAGTATGGGTGGAAAACAATTAAATTCTAATAGAGACTTAACCCAATTTCTAAGTGTCAGTGTCATACATTAACATAAAAGTATACTGAAACTAATATAAATATTGGGAATATGCACAGAATAATCCCTTTACTTACTTACCGTAAGATCCCAATGATCTGAGGATAAGGAAGTCACAATATATTAATTAAATGAAGGTAGAAATTAATATGATTAAACATTTTTAGCTATTCAGACCCTTAGCCAGTCTACATGTATTTTGGAAACTACTTGTTAATCACAGAAAAATATTGGTGGCCAAATCTGACTCTGTGTTTATCACTAGATTTTTTTTTCATTGTCTTATACAAACTATTTAAATCTGCAATGGTTTTAAATATAGTGATTTTGTAATATTTTTTAACTTAATTATTTTTAGGTCCAGAGGGAAATATAAATGTCATAATGTAAACATTACTATTAGTTTTTTGGAATTAATTCTGGAGAGACATCATAAGAAAACAATGAAAAGTGAATATGCTATATTAATAAAGGTATTTATTAAACTTGCACTAGATCATCTTGTTTTTGGTTAAAACATGTTTTTAAAATTTTTTTTATCAACTAGATGATACTTTGAGAAAGAGAATATACTGTTGATACTAGGTCTGCATAGTAGGCCTTAAATTTCATTTTCAAGGGCCTTAAGTGGGCAAGATCCAGATAAAATAACAAAGAAATAAAAATGTTTCAACTTAATTCACATTAACTAAATAACTCTCTCTATATAGACCTAACAAATTAAGGCATGAATTTTAATCCAAGAATTTCATCTTATGAATTTTTCTGGAGCTGAAGATCCAGTTAGGAGATGCCCCAGGACACTCGGGAAAAGATATGATATCTTTATAGAGGCATTATTCACCTTGCTACTATGTAATTTTTTAAAAAGTGCCTTTATCATCCAAAGCACTTGAAAAAGTATTGGTAAAATTCCTAACCAATGTACTAGACTTGATTGTTCTGAAAATAAAATGAAAAAAGAAAAAAAAAGATATATTCCTTGGAATCTGATAGATGTGAACATATTCTTTAAATCTATCTTAAGTTTAGACTTTTAATTCCATTGACCCTTGAATTAACCCCAAACAACAGGCAAAGGAGGTAATTATTTTCACTCTTTGTCTTATTTGAGGAAGGAGTCCTCAATGAAGTCCAAGAAACAAAGCAATAGATGCTTAAAAGTTAAAGCTAGACATGATCTATTTTATAATTAACAATATTATTCTAAGAGCCTATTAAAAATAATAACAGCATACAATAGGGACAAATTCTTAAAAGTGTTATCAAACGGAGGGAGGCGGGGAAGGATATGACATCAGCCAACCAAAGCGTGGTGGATTCCTGGAAGAGGTGATTGCTGGGTGGGTGCGGTGCGCTGGGAGGGGTGGAGCATCTCAGCTAAACTCAAGCACAGCAGAGACCTGAAGGCTGAAAGCTACTGTTCACGGTGAAGCCCATTCGGATCCAGGCTGAAGGATGAGAAACAGTCTGTGAGGAAATGAAAGTGATCTGCCTGGCAAAGGCCAAAGATCCCAGAGTAGGAATCCTTCTCTGTAGAGAAGATGAGTGGGGTGAGTATTCTGACCAATCTTCCTAAAATAAAGCCTGCCAGGCAATATGAACCTGCACGTGCACACACGCACACATGTATCACACATACATACTTCCTGGGCATGCAACAAAAATTTAGAGGCAGAGAAAAGGGAAAAGAGAAAGAATAGAACAAACGATCTACATTCTTTACCTTTCATAGCAAGATGACAAGACATCCTTGAAATCGATAAAACAAGAATGAGAGACACAGGCAAATTTTTCAGAATTATGAGAACTGGTCAAAAATTCTCATAATGAAGACATTGAGGATGTACCACTTTTTCATTTGAAACCCAAATGCACTTGAATTTTTTAGCCTTGTGCCCACACCTAACGAGTTTTCAAAAACAGATCTAGAAAAAATAGTCCACAAAATGTGCATTATACTTATTTAATGTACATTTTTATAATCTGCTTTTATGATAATGCACATTTTTATTATCCACTTTTATAATAATGCACATTTTTATTATCCACTTCATTCCTGGGGGATGCCCATAGCTGCAGAAGACCTAGAAATTTAAATCAACATAAATGGTTTTATGTGGGGAGAGGAAAAGTGAGAGCTTGTTTCTCCATTAAGCAGTAGTGTGTTACAAAAGGAAAAGAAAAGGAATGTCTTTATTAAAAATTTTTACATCTTGTTTATACAAATTTTTGCATCAATTTTGATTTTTTTAAAGAATGCATTAAAATATTCCTTATCTTGAATATTGATTTTTTAAGTTAAATTTTGTGCCACAAACCAGTGCCTTACTCACCTCACACCAGTCCTGGCCCTGTTATGAAGACAAGGAAGGGCACCCATCACACTTTCATACTATCTCCCTTCTCATCAGCACTACAACTGAAACGCTCGCCTTCCAGATCCCAGTACCACACACACACAAAAAACACACTTGAGAGTTAAGAAATGAAAAACTTTACCAAAAAAGTTAACTTATTATACCTAATGCCCAGAGGCAAGCAGATACTCCAGTTAAAAAGTTGTAACTATGACCCTCATCCCATAAGGACCTGGACCTCACAACTCCTTCAGAAGACCATTGACAGTCTGCAGATCATGGACATTTTCGAAAGTGGATTCCCCAAGGACAGATGCTATGGCGCAATCATCCCACCAGCATGAAGACCCATTAGAGTGCAACCTAGTCACAGGAGCAGCACATATGCTTACAGGAGTGATACGTTTCAACTGTTTAGGACTTTATGGGGTGATTGTTTATACATACATTGATACACTATTTCATATCCTATCAACCTCATGAGGCAGGAATTAGTATCTTCCATCTTATGAATGAAGAAGCTAAGGGTGAGTATGATTAAATTATTTGTGCAAAATTAAATAAGGGACCAGACTCTGAAATCAGGTTTCATGACCCCAGGGTCAGTGTTGTTTCCTCTACAGTTAGTTGTCTTAAACTATCCAAGTGTGGACAGCTAAAGTCGGATAATATTTGGATTAAAAAGGAAAATTAAGTGGTCTAAATATTTGTTAAAATTTTCTGAGATTTTAGTATGAGTAGAGATTACTGTGGAGAAAAAAGGGTCATACAAACACAGAATATATCTATGAGAAATGAGGTGACTTACTTAAGACTAAAAGGCATCCTAGATCAGAGACAAAAAAAGCTGAATCACAGAAATAATACTTCAATTAATAGCCCACCAAAACTCAGATTACATAGCCCAGGGTGGACCACAGATAGGGGAGTTGCACTGTCTACTCAAATACAACTGGTGTATAATAATAAAGGTAAAAATCACTTTGTGTCAATAGCTCTGCATTTGTATATTTAGGTGCAATAGTGATTGATCTTAATCTAGATTCTAGTGCTAAAATTAATTACTGAGTTTGTTATTTCTAGTATTTTGGTTCTCAGATTGAATCCTGCCTAGATGTGTTATTTCCTCATAGATGGGTTGGAATGGCCATCCTAGCTTTCTATGAAAAGTCTCTGATTTCACCTTAACCCGTATTTCTCACAAGATAAAAGAAATCTTATCAGTAATGGAAAGCAGCCTTATTAAAAACACCCAGTGGGAAAAAAGACACACAGGCTAGGTTTTAGGAAAAGCCTCCTACAACTAGACTGATGATAAGATACTAAAAAACCCAATGAAGGGTGACAGCAAAATTTCCTTTATTGAATATTTTAAAGAATAGACAATTATCTTGTAGAGAACAGTCTTGAGAATCTTTCTAGATGTACCAGGCTATTTTCATCTGTAGGTATTTGTTTGTTTGGTTTTTGGTTTGAGTGTTTATTTGCCTAATCTTTGGGGAGCAAAATCCACAGAAAGTCAACTGAATAGAAATCTGCAAATCTAGGAGGTGACTTGGTCCTTATGAGGGACTCAGAATTCTAAATAAGCAACATGCTAAGGATTCTAGAAGGGTCTTAGCTAGAAGCTGACTCAAGATTAATCTGAATTTAAATCATCTTCTATTTGTCACAGGGACAATACTAACATCCCAGACATGTGACAAATGGCAACCACTTCCACCATTGTCCCAGCTATTCAAGAGAAAGAGCCAAAGGCAGGAATGGAATTTGGCCAGATCCTGGTTGAGTGTCAAAATGCCAACAAGAAAATGACTAGCAGAACCCAGAAGCCAGTGAAAACCTTCAGTATGGGCCATGTCACCTTTGCCAATCACAGGCAGTAACATGAGGTTGTTTATTTGGTTTTTCGGTTTTTTTTTTTAAAGGCTTTTTCTCCCCCACTGGAAATGAATAGGCAAAGTAAATTTGCCTATAGCTCAAAAAAGTCTTACTCACAAAGCAACCTTGAAGGTGACAAGCTAGAAATCTGAGCTACAGGAAGCAAAAGTATTTTGGCACAACCAGAATCACACCCATATCCACCTCTCTGAAAAATGGGCCCATAAATGATATTGAGACTCTAAGCTACTTGAGCTCAGGGACTATGTCTGACTGAAGCCCCAGCACCCAGCCCACGCACTGCACATAATGCTTGTTCAATAAATTTCTGTTAAATAATTAAATGGGTCACTGTTGCTACTTCACATGCTTTCAAGAGATTGAATTGGGGTATTCTCTCTCTTCTTTTCTACTTAGTGAATTCCTAGTGGTTTTTCAAGACCCACTTGATTGATACATTTCTTAACTCCCCAGACATCTCTGCTGGTGCCTCTATTATAGCACTTATCATACTGATTGTAATTCCAGAGCTGCACTATCCCATGTGATAGCCACTAGCCACCTATAGCAATTGGGCACGTAAAATGTGGTTAGTGTGGCTAAGGAACAGAATTTTTCATTTTATTTAATTTTGATTATCTTAGATTTCAAAATTGATAATTCAGTTTTCAGGACACTTTTAAGAATATTTGGAAAAACTTGGGTATGTAAATCTTTTTCAACCCTAAAATTAATGAAAGCTAAATACAGATGAAATATCACCAATGGCAATTTAACACTGACAACATTGAGATGTGCTATAATTATAAAATACAAACTATTTTAAAGACTTAGCATAAAATAATGCAAAACAGCAAATTAATATTTTATATTGATTAATATAATATACAATTAATGCTGAAATGCTAATAGTTTTTATATATGGATCTAAATAAATATATTATTAAAATTAACTTTACCTGTTCCTTTGTACTTTTTTTAATGTGGCTACTAGAAAATTTTTAATTACTTATGTGGCCTGAATTATATTTCTATTGGACAAGCACTGTTCTAGACATTCTATGAAGACTTTTCTAAATACCACTCACTGAAATAAGCATTTTATATGTTAAACCTGTTTTACTAGTAAGAAAACAGAGTTGCCTAAAGAAAAGTCATGGAATATGCCCAGAAGCACATTTACAGTGGGATTTGAGCCAAGTTTCCACGGCTTCGGAGTCCCAGCTCTCACCCCCTCTTTGTCCCTGGTGTTTATGTGTCAGCCTGCCCATGAGAGTGTAAGTTCTTTCATCGCAGACCCTTGCCTTAATCATCTTCTGTCTCCACCAACTTGCACACAGCAGGCAGCCAGTGTATTTGTTTTCTATAGCATGAGTTAAATACAGAACGAATGCATAAAATGAGATAATCTATGTAAATATATTTGTAACATGTAAAGGAATGTATATAATCTTAAATTCAAGCTTAACAATACATACAGGATGCAAATGAGTTTGATTTGCCTGGAAGAACCACAGAACTGCTTACGTTGGTGTTTTCATTTGGCCCAAGAAATAGGTTCCCTTTTGAGGAAAACATGTTCACTACAAACATGAAGAGTTTAGCCCAATGACAGACAGACAAACTGAAAGGAAGCCAGGTGGGGCAAAGAACAACATCTATCAAAGGAGTAAGATATATTAAAAGATTGAACACATTTAAATTTTTAAAGTTCATTATAGTTCAAACTGCTCAAATTAGAGCAGCAATAACTTTATGTAAACAGAATAATCTTATATTCCTAGCTTTAAATTTCCAGCAGACTTTTTAATAGACATTCTATGCATATTTCTAAAGTCCATTCTATTGAACTTGATCTGTCATCAAGCAATGTCTTATATTTAAGTGTGGATTTGTTTTTGTTTTTTAAGAAGAAAAACTCGGGATCCATTAGAAGAAGGAGAATATAGCAACTTCAGTCTTGATAGTTCCCCAGGATTGAAAGTTTCTGTAATACTATTTTCATTATGGTCATTTACTCTAAGAACAAATTCAATTCAATCCCACAAAAATTGGCCACATACCTGCTAGGTGCTGCTCTCTGTGCTAGGTGCTGGTTATCAAAAAGTGAGTAAGACTGTGAACAAGAAACTGCTCCAGATCTCTGGTTTTATCATTTCTTTCACTTCTTACTCCCCTGAAAATGATTCATAACTTTACGAATGGCAATGTGGGGAAAAAATAAAACAAGTTTGTAAAGAAGCAAAGGCTAGATAAAATACCTCCAAACCTAAAAATGCAAGTATAGAATGAACAAGACTAGAACCACTGTACAAATAGAAACTTCTCAGAAACTACTGTACAGGACATGAGAAATAAAGCATATCCTAGAGTTCATGGTCTGGTCATTTTTTCTAATCACTAGAAAATAAAATGAGTCTCCCACTAAGGCCCTTGCAGCCATTTTAAAACTTCAGATGGCTCCCGTTTGCAAAGCTTCTCTCTCTGAATTTCTTTTGGCTGAGATAACCTAGACACTCTGTAAGTTACAGACTGCTGATTTAATTCTGCTCTTAAGGGCTACTCCAAAGAGAAAAGATCTCAATAGTAGTTAACCATGTCAATAAGTTATCTATTTTTTTGTCACCTATGTAGGAAAAAAAAAGTTCAGACTATTTAGACAAAAAATAGTTTTGTCTCCTATTTAGGAAAAAAATAATATGGTTTCCTTTATTGTTTCTCCCCCTCCTCAAAGTCAAGAAATTGTCCTTGAACAGATGCCAGACACTGAAAATTATTCAAAGTATTATAGTGACACATCAAAGAGGGAAGAGACTGGGAAATTAATTGCAACAATTTCTTTTGCCCACTCTAACAAGTGTTGTAACTGGTGTGTAGGAGTGTCAAAATCCAAGAATGCAAAAGGGGAGGACTTTATTGGAAGAATACAAATTGGAATGTAGTTGACCATCTGAATTTATTTTCTTGTCTAATAAAATTAACAAGCAGTATGTTTCAAGAAAACCCATCACTTACCAACCAACTAAAGCACTCTTTTTGCCCTACAAACCCTTTCTAAAATGTAAGAACTAGAAGTGCATTGTTTGTCTGAATCTTTTTTTTTTTTTGAAACAGAGTCTTACTGTGTTGCTCGGGCTAGAGTGCCGTGGCATCAGCCTAGCTCACAGCAACCTCAAACTCCTGGGCTCAAGCAATCCTTCTGCCTCAGCCTCCCGAGTAGCTGGGACTATAGGCATGCACCACCATACTCAGCTAATTTAATTTTTCCTATATATTTTTAGTTGTCCAACTAATTTCTTTTTATTTTTAGTAGAGACAGGGTCTCACTCTTGCTCAGGCTGATCTCAAACTCCTGACCTTGAGTGATCCTCCCACCTTGGCCTCCCAGAGTGCTAGGATTATAGGCGTGAGCCACCAAGCTCGGCCTATTTGTCTGAATCTTTTAATGTCAATAAAATATCACTTAAAAATGTGCAAATAACTAGGCAATAGCATTATGCAATTTAGAAAATCTGTCCTGATTATTTTTAAAGTTCTTATATGATCCACCCTGTAACAAAATAAAATATTTCTTATTAAAAAATTAACAGCAAAGATTATGCCTGTTGAGATTACAGCAGTAAAAGCTCATTAAATTTTAATTCCATGTGCAATTTGGAATTTAGAAAGCAAATATGTGCAAGATTTATGCTCTGCTATCCAGAAAAAAACAGACTAATAAGAAAAAGCAATATTGCAAATGATACTAAAGAGGAAGAATATTTACCCTGGTTAGAAGAGATTATTTGCAAGAACTTTAGAAGAACTATAAATAATTAATTTTTAATTAGTCAAAGTATGCACCTAAACTATCGACACAGTTTTGCCATCTTAACAGTAGCTGATTTATGCCAGCATCAAAGAAGCCTGGAGAGCGAGTGTCCATGCAATAGCGAAAAGCAATTCCATAGCTTGTTGAGAACTGAATATTTTTCCTTGCAAGAAGTGGTCCAAAGCCTGGAAGAAGTAGTAGTCAGTTGGTACAAGTTCTGGTGAATACAGTGGATGACAGAGAGTTTCCAAGTCCAGCCTCTATAGTTTGAGCAGTGTTGTTTGTGCAACGTGGTAAAACATTGTCTTGCAAGAAGATTGACCTTGTCTCTATTGACCAATCTCGGCTGCTTAATCATAAGCATCCTCATCATTTCATCCAACTGGTTGCAGTAGACATGTGCTGTAATGGACTAATCAGGTTTCATGAAGCTGTAGTGGATAATACCAGCGCTGGACCACCAAACAGACACCATTAGCTTTGTTTTCTTTTTTTCTGAGACTGAGTCTTGCTCTGTCACCCGGCTAGAGGGCCATGGCATCAGTCTGGCTCACAGCATCCTCCAACTCCTAGGCTCAAGTGATCCTCCTGCCTTAGCCTCCTGGGTAGCTGGGACTATGGGTGCGTGCCACCACGCCCAGCTATTTTTTTCTATTTTTAGTAGAGACAGGGTCTTGCTCTTGCTCAAGGATCAGGCTGGTCTTGAAGTCCTGAGCTCAAGAGATCTTCCCACTTCAGCCTCCCAGAGTGCTAGGATTATAGGCATGAGCCACCACGCCCGGCCCAGCATTAGCTTTTTTTGATGAATATTTGGTTTTGGACTGCATTTTAGACTTCATCTTTACCCAACCATGTGCCTAACACTTGAAATTGTCAAGAATCCATTTTTCATCACAAGTAACAATACAGTGTAGAAATGGTTCACCTTTATTTCGTGACAGCAAAGAAAGGCAAGCTTCAAGATGATTTCTCTTCTGATGCTCGTTTAATTCATGAGAAATCCATCTATCCAGCTTCTTTACCTTGCCCATTTGTTTCAAATGGTCCAATATTGTTGGAATAGTAACGTCAAACCTTGCTGCTAATTCACAGGTAGGTTAAGATGGATTCGCATCCACTGCAGTTTTCAGCTCATCTTGTCCACCTTGGTCCCAGGTCACCCACGTGGCTCATTTTCAAGATTAAAATCACCAGAACAGAACTTCTCAAACCATCAACGTACTGTAGGTTCATTAGTCACATCCTTCCCAAACACTTCATTGATATTTCAAGCAAGGCTGCTGTGGTACCATGACAGAACTCATATTTGAAAATAACACAAACTTTTTTACTTATTGGTGGTTTCACAATTGCTCTAAAAGAAATTTGAAAGATAATCACAAGCCAAAACATGCATTTGAAAAACTGAGGATGTGCCTTCACAATAAAAATAAAACAAGATATGTCAAAGTGAAACATCAGCAATATCAACTATCAAACTTAGTACTTAAGGGAATTGGACATCTCATGCTTAATGACCTAAATATCTGACATGAGTTAAAGGGAATTATGGAAACAGGAAGGGTCTCTGAGTCTCAAGAGAGCCAGAAAACTGTGTTTCATCAGTTCAGTATCTATTCAGGAAAAAGCCACTGAGTGTCTATGGTATGCGAAACTTCACTTTCTACCAAAAAAACGCACTCATTGGCCCCCCTGTGAAACTGTGTTTTGCTTCCAGAAGCATGTGGAAAGTCATCGTAACTTACACAATGACTTTTTCAGTTCCTGCTTCTAACAACAGGACAGGGGAGAAGTAAGCTGAGGGCCCGTGAGACTGGTGCTGGGAGTATTGTAGGCACCTAGGAAATGATCATCACATCACTTGATAGCAGTGACAGTTTAGTAGCAGCTTTGTGTTTCCAAAACACTCAGCCAAAGGAATTACTTGGGGGAATTTCCTGGTATCTCCCAGAGCAAGACTGTTCACCTCTGCAGACACTGCGGTCTGGTGAGCCAAATCATCCCAATGGGAGTACACCGAACACCCAATTGCATTCTTTGGCTCGTGTACAATTCAGGAATGAATAAAGCAGCACACACCTTTGAACAAAGACAGAACACAATGACTCCACTGTCTTCTACTACCTACGTATCCTCAGCTAATTGTTCAACCCCTCTAGTTTCCTCTTCATTGAAATGAAAATAAACATCTGCTTCACAGAGTTGTTGTAAGGATTACATGAGATAATCTTATGGGTGTCACTAACATATGTTTTTCCTTGAAGAACATTAGCCACATTTATAAATGAGTTGTCAATATTCTCCCGCCAGATTAGAGCCTCTACTAACCGGGACAAATAAATGTTGCAAATGCAATATAAATCCAGCACCAAGCATCTGTCAATTATCTGTGGTATATGAAGTATTATGCTAGGCATTCACGGAGCACAAAAATGAACGAAATATACTTACAGCATGGAGGAAATATTCCATATCTATAAATAACTCTGGAATAGGTAAAATGTACTACAGTTAAGATATAAGCAAACAGCTGGACGGAACCCAAGATTTTTTATTGGAATGACACAGACAAAGCAGCATTTCAGCTAGGCCTTGGAGGATTTAAAAAGCAGAGCTGGGTACTCTAAGGGAAGAGACTGGGGTAGGGAAAGGCACAGAAAAAGGAAAACTGAGTGAGTTCAGCGGAATAGGAAGTGGTCCTATTGGGCTGGAGCTTAGAGGGAGTGAGGCGAGAAAAAGCTTGGTGCTTAATCACGAGGAAGAGGTTGGCTGTCCTGTTAATGAGCAGAGGATTCCTTTTTCAAGTGTTGGGTGCCATGGTCAACTGTCCAGTGTTTCCCATGTAATCTGTTACTAATAATAAAGTGTGAATAAATCTCTGTAAAGTATAAATTAGAGCAGATCCAACATGCTCCCTGGAGTAACATTTCTTTCATTAACTCAGATCTGCTCTCTAGAGGGGGAGAGAAAGAGGCCAAGTTCTGTAAGAACCAGGACTGTGACTGCCCCAGCACCAAGCGTACCTTCAGGAAGCCCAGAAAGAAGCAACCTTGAGGGGATTTGCTTCTCTACAACTTTTTTGTCTGTTTTCATAAAGTTTGTGTGTGCTCTTGGGAGGGCTTCTTACATGTGAGTGTCCTTGGCCTTGTACATCACGATAGAAAGACCAGGGATGCCGGAGGCCAGAGGTGGAGGAGGTGCAACACAGAAAGCAAGCCTTCCGCAGCCTCTGTTTTCTACTAGCTGTGTATCACTGGCCTTCTTTAGCCATATGTACTGGGTGACAAGCATTTCGCTCAGCATGCACAGGACAGAAAGGGAATCAAACAGGGATCCTACCTTGCAGAAGTGTCTACTCTAGTCATCATCAGAGCCATGCATGGGAAGGGCCTCTCTGGAAGTGGAGGGTGGGAAAAAATGGGAAGGTGAAAAAATCTAGAAGGCTAAAGCCAGGCAAAGAGCCTCCTCCTGCAAGAGTCCAGGACAGCAGGGATTGAACAACAGCAATGTCACTAGAAAGAAGGTGACATTCAGGGAAGACAATGAATAAATTAATTTAAAATTAAAGAAAATAATTAGTTTCCAAGTGCAGAGAGAAACATCCTACTATCACAAAAACCATATTGTTAGAGAGGGGGGCAAGACAATGAGTGTAGTTTAATTCCACTGAGTTTCAGTGTCCTGAAATGACAAAATGCCTAAAGTGTTTGTGGCTCACAATGGAAACAGACTAAGCAAGCCAGCTGCAGCTGCCCCCACTGCTGTTTGGGGACGCTGTCTGCTGCAAGAGAACAGGTAAGTAGGAGCAAAAAGCATTTCCTGCTGACTCAGCACTCTGCTCCTGTTGGCAAGGCTGGCTGCTGCTCAGATTCCCACCACAGCCACAGCACTGCAAATGGGAGTTACTGCCACCACCCACCCCCCAGCTGCCTGTCTGCTGGAATAATTAAATAAGTGGAGACATGGAGAAATGCTCTGTGTGTGTGTGTGTGTGTGTGTGTGTGTGTGTGTGTGTTCCCTTGCAGGGGCTCGTGCTTACTGTATATCTCAAAGGCTCATTGAGAAAAGCATTTCAAAGCGTGCTGGAATATAGAACTTCTACATGCAAACTAAAAGTCAATTTTTGATTATACATTTTGAAAGGCTTGACTCCAGACCAAAATACTAATGTATAATCATTAAGTTCATGAATCTGTATAAATATAAAATCTTATTTAAAATAAACCAGAGGGGCTTCCAGTTCAAGGAAAGGGACACACCCTACCTACATGCCTCCTCTCTCTCCAGAAGTAGGAAGCAGATGGGAGGGACTGGCACAAAAATTAGAGCAGAGGAAACCACAACCCACTACACCAGAGATAACTGAGTTCTTCCTAGAAGCCAGAAGTTCACAAATAGAAAGCAACTGGAGCAATTATCAAGGTGGTTTATTAAAGCCCTCTATTCAGAACAGCTTGGAGAACTGTGTCCTTCCTCTTCCCTGTCTTCCCCAATAAACGTGAGTCTTTAGCCTCCACTCAAAGCCTGAGCTCTGCTTGCTAAAAATGGTGGTGATCTGAGCGAGGGAATTTTCTGCCAGGGGTTTTGAGGTCACAGAGAGACTAAGAAACTCCAGATCTCCACCGTAGACAGAGAAAAAATAAATAAATCAAGAAGGCGGCTCTGACAAGGACCAGGCACCAAGAAAGCCTTCTCTACTGACATTGTTCTAGCCCATCGCCCTGCTTGCTACTCTCAGCCTGAAGGTCTGCCTGCAAGAGGAAATGCTCCAATCACTGACCTGGAACCACACCAGCTTGCCCAGTGTGGGGAGAGGCATGGCAGGGAAACAGATGTACACAACCACAGCGAAATCACCGACCAGCTGCCTACACCAACGTTGACTTTAATTAATAAATGTGAATCCTACAAGACCTCACGGACCACTGGACATTTGAGAAAAACCAAGAGTAAGAAAGGGAAGACAACAAACACAATTAATAAGTCATGAAAAACTAAAATAGAGACCATTCTGGCAATGGAAGAATATTTTAAAAATTCTCTTTTCTATCTTCAGAGAGAATGCAACAGCTTATTGCATCCATAAAATAGGATAAAATTGCAATGAAAAAGGAGGGTAGTGGGATCGGATTCTTCCCACTTCACAGTCTTTGTTTCTCACCCCACTCTAAATAAGGGGATGCAAAGCAGGATTGTCAATGGAGATGTGAGCAATGACAACATGCAATAGGGATTAGCTGGTCCCACCATAAAGAGTGGCCTCCAAATGAAGCTGGGACTTCATTTGGTGGTGAGGGATAGAAAAAAAAAGGATAAGGGATGTTGATGGAGGTGATGACCTCTGGGCATTGAGACTTGAGGAAGACAGTAAAAAAGTGCTCATCTCGGTCTACGTTCAGAGTGTACTCCTAATCAGCTGTGTTGCAGGATGCAAAAACAGGGTTTCAGGACAAAATTAGAATACAAACAATAGATTTTTTTAAGTGACAGGGTCTTGCTCTGTCTCCCAGGCTACAGTGCAGTATAGCAATCATAGCTCACTGCAGCCTCAAATTCCTGAGTTCAAGTAGTCCTCCTGCCTCAGCCTCCCAAGTATTAATAGCTGGGACTACAGGTGCACCACCATGCCCAGCAAAAATAACAGAGCCTTAGAAATTAAAAATATGTTTGCCAAAAGTGAAAATATAAAAAACACAGTTTGAATAATAAAATTGACAGGAGTAAAGATCTAGTGGGTGGCCTTATGCATAAGAGAATTCTAAACGTAGTGTAAAAAGAAAACAAAGAGAAAAATAAGAGAGACATGGAAGACAGATATTGGGAATTCAATATCTCTCAAAAACATATGCAAGAAAGATAAAATAAAGACAATAAAGGGAGAAAGGAAACTAAAACATTAAAGAAAATTTCAAAGAGATGAAGATGAAACTTTAATTAAAAAGCCTGTTGAATTAGTACTAATTGATCAACACTAATGGGCACATATGGGAAGTAACATTCATAGGGTGTTGGGAAGACAGGAGCGGGGAGGAAGCAATGGATAAATCCACACCTAATGGATGCGGTGTGCACTCTCTAGATGATGAGCATGTTTTTTGGGCAGTGCAAAGGCAATTTATGCAACCAAAGTTCTTGTACCCCCATAATACTCTGAAATAAAAAATAAAAATAAAAAATAATAATTTATATTTCAAAATAGCTAGAAGAGAAGAAATGCAATGTTCCCAACACAAAGAAAAGATAAATGTTTGAGGTGATGGATATCCCAATTACCCTGATTTGATCATTACACATTATATACAGATATTGAAATATGACATGTACCCCCAAAGTATGTACAACAATGATACATCAATAAAAATACAAAAATTCACCATTAAATAAAGGGTGATGAGACAATTGGTTAGTCAGTTAAACTAGAAAAATGATCAGTTTGGCTCCTCATTTCCTCCTCACACTACACCAAAATAAATTATAGTTGGATTTTTTTAAAAAGCCTATTGAACACCTACAGGATTAAACAAAAGAGACACACCTTGAGATATCATGGAGAAGTTTCATTATTCAGAGGCTAAATAATAATTTTCCAGAAGAAAAAGCCAAGTAACATCAAGGAAATAAGACTCAGACTGGCACCAGAATTTCTCATTAGCAACAATGGATTCTAGAATATATTGGGGCAGTATCTTCAAATTCTAAGGGAGAAAGAATTTAAAACTAAAATTTGATACTCTTTCAAACTATTAGCAAATCTGAAGGCAAACTTTCTGGATATAAGAGAGGTCAGAAAGTTTATAACTTACATATCCACTCTGAAAATTTACTCAAGGATATATTCCAATCCACAGAAAAGGGATCCAAGAAACCCAAGGAAAGATATAATGAGGGACTGCTAAATTTGAGCCAGAGGAATGCCTTGTATGCCTAGTAAATTCTTCTTTGAATTTCATTGCATAACTATTATAAAATAGCTAATATTCACACAATAAGGTGAGTGCTAGTGATATAATCAACTTTTATATAAAACATGAGATACATTTTATAAACAGAACAGTAACTATTATAAACCTTGTCAATCTAAAAGCAATGATATAGCAAAAAATTGAGCAGAAGAGAATTGGAAGGAAGGGTAATGTGAAAATTCTTTCATCTCTTATAATAAGCCATCAATAGATATGTCTAAAGTCAAAAACACAGGTTTAGGTATGTTATTTAGCAATGAATAAACTGAAAAACTGTAATCAATATAATTAAGTAGGTAGAGGCTGATGAAGTGAAAGAAAAAGTAAATGTACTAAATTCCTCACTCTCAATAGTGAGAAAGTGAAATGGAAAGTGAAATTCAGAAATGGTCTAAAGTTCAATAGATAAAAAACAGACATACAATATAATGTCCTAAGGATAACCCTTTAGGTAAGAAGACTGGAAGTAGCTGAGAAGGGAGACTTGTACTTTTTCTCTATATCTCTCTGCACTGAATTTGTTTACCATTTGTATTCATTGCTTACATAATTTTTTAAAACTAGACCAATATATTCAAAGAAATAAGCAAACAAGTAATTTGTACATATATGCATAGAAAGGAATACAGATCTTTAAAAAATATAGCAGATTGGAAAAATTCTTAAGGATGCATATACATAATGTGGTGACTTGGAAAGACAGACAGCTTATTAAATGAAAAACAGTAAGTTTCAGATCAAATGATATATGATCCCAACTGGGTAAAAATAAATTATGTGTGTACATGTGAGTGAACATGCTTAGAGAATATCCAGAAGCAAATTCATAAAACTGTTCCACTGTGTTAATTTACTGGAAAGTCATTTTAGAGGAGTAAAACAACATAGTTTTTGCCTCTTAATATATAAACTTTATCATTTCAGTTTTTTTAACAAGCCTATATATATATATATACACACATATATATATATTTCACATGATTAAGAAAACATAGAAGTGAAATTGTCTCTATTTGCTGATGACATGATAATATATAGAGAGAATCCTAAAGACTCCACCAAAAAACTATTAGAACTGATAAACAAATTCAGTAAAGTTGCAGAATACAAGTCAATATGTAGAAATCAGTAGCATTTCTATCTATACATTAATAATGCACTATCTGAAAAGGAAATTAAAAAGAAATCCCATTTACAATAGCAAAAACAACAACAACAAAATACTTAGAAGTAAATTTAACTGAGCAGGTGAAAGACTTGTATACTTAAAAACTACAAAACACAGGAGAAAGAATAGAAGGAAATACAAATAAATGTAAAGATATCCTGTGTTCATGGAGTGGAAGAATTAATATATTAAAATGTACATACTACCCAAACTAATCTACAGATTCAATGCAATCCCTATCAAAATCCAAGTGTCATTTTTCACTGAAATAGAAAAAGCAATCTTTAAATTCTCATGGAATCACAAAAGACCTCAACTAACAAAAACAATCTTGAGCATGAAGAACAAAGCTGGAGGCATCACACACTGTGATTTCAAAATATATTTAGTATTATAAGTCTATTATAATCAAAACAGTATGATACTGGCACACACAAAAAAAAGACTCATTGACCAATGAAACACAATTAGAAAGTCCATAAACAAACCTACACATTTACAGTCAATTGACTTTTGACAAAACGGCCAAGAACACACAATGAGAAAAAGCCACCCTCTTCAATAAATGGTGTTGGGAAAACTGGATATCCATATGCAGAAGAATGAAACTGGACCCTAATCTCACACCATATATTAATTTTAACAATCCACTCAAAATGGAATAGAATTTAAATATAAGAGCTGAAACTGTAAAACTACTAAAAGAAAACATAGGGGAAGTGCTCCATGACATTGGTCTGGGCAATGATTTTTTGGATACAACTCTGAAAGCACAGGCAACAAAAACAAAGGTAGTTTGATTGCATTAAACTAAAAAGCTTCTGCACAACAAAGGAAACAAATGACAGAGTGAAAAGACAACCCACAGAATGGGAGAAAATATTTGTAAACCATTTATCTGATAAGGGGTTAATAACCGAAATATATAAGGAACTCAACTCAACAGCAAGAAAACAAATAATGCAATCAAAAATGGGCAAAGGACATGAACAACTGGAGTTTTATTCTCTGGAGAAAGATAATCTAAGGAGTTTCAGACTTGGGATATCAAATGTGGTGAGGGAGGGCAAGGCCCAGGGAATGAAAACAAGCAAATTTATAAATCTGCATTCTGAATGGTGGAGTTACTCTACCCTCACTTTCACTTCCATTAAGGCAACCAGGCTTTAACTCCATGAAAAGAGACTGGAAAATTACAGATCTGGAGAAACTATATCAGTCCCAGAGAAAACACTGTGTTGAATCCCACGAATCCAAAAACTCTGCTCAAGGTGCACACACAGCTCCACGTCAACATTTTTAGTTCCTTGTGGTTAAAAATGAATGGATAGTCAAATACATAGGATAAGCCTCCAAAATCATGAATAAGAGAAAGGGAAGGAAAGGAGGAAGTCTGCAGAAAAGAGATAATTCAGGGAGCAGGAAAAAAGTTAGGTTTTTTTAAGCCTATCATAAATATCCATCCTCAGAGAGATAAGAAAAATACTGCAACAATGAATCAAAATTTACACAAAAACATACATACATATCATTCATTTTACATTTGTTTAAAAGAAACATTTAGAAGAAAAAGAATATCTCCTGGAAATTAAAAATAGGACAGACATAACTTTTAAAAATTCATTGGAAGAGTTGGAAGATAAAGTTGAAGAAATCTTAAAAAGGAGCCCCGCCCCCTGCCCCTAAAATACAAACTTGAAAGGGTCCACTGAGTGTGTGCCAAGCACAATGAATGAAAAAAAGCACATGATTATGAAGTTTTGGAACACCAGACATAAACGAACCACAAGGCTTGGGTGAGGCAGACGACTGTCAGGAAGTGACATACTTTGGTTTGGTTTGGTTGGTTGATTTGGTTGCATTTTTTCCCTTGGTTGTGCTTTTAATTTGTAAGGGAAAGAAAACTCAATTGCTATTTAATTCCTTGCTGGATTACTATAGTAAAAGATTCTATTGGCAAAGGAATTACATCAACCTGGAGCCTGACGCCACACCCGGACTATGTGCTGGTGACTGGGATCACACCCAAGCAGGCAGGTAGGAAGACAACAGAGT
The DNA here is from genome assembly GCF_020740605.2 of Lemur catta. Lineage (NCBI taxonomy): Eukaryota > Metazoa > Chordata > Mammalia > Primates > Lemuridae > Lemur > Lemur catta. The sequence continues at coordinate 134,795,197 of NC_059129.1, read as the reverse complement.
GGAAAACCCATTTCAGAGTGCCCCAGGGTTCTCTCAGGGAACACAGGGGAGAACTAGAAGGCCCAGGTAACCCACTTCAGTTTTAAGCAACCATAAAAATTCTTCCATCTGAGCCCCCTTAAGGGCCTCAGAATTGTCTAAAAACATCTCAAATTGAACATGGCCAATACCAAACTGATATTCCTCCTCAAAAACTCATTTTACCTGTAGACTTCCCCATATCAGTTGTTGATGACTACATCTAATTGTTCAAGCCAAAATAACCATCCTTGACTCTATTCTTTCTCTCATACTCTATATCCAGCCTGTGAGGAAAACCCTGCCAGCTCTACCTTAAGATATACTCAAGAGGTGAGCACTCCTCACTTCTCCCCATTACTCCCACATCAAAGCTACCATCACTCCTCGTTTCTCACCTAGACTGCATAGTAGGCTCCTACCTGCCTCAACCCCTGGCCCCCTTTGGGTATCTTCTCAACCCAGCAGCCAAATGAACACTTGTAATAAATCAGATCCTGTCTTTCAAAGTCCTGCAATGGGTTCCCACTTCCCTCAGAATAAAAGCCAAAGTCTTAGTCACCACTGGGATTCACCTGAGCTCCCACCCCTTTACCTTCCTGACCACATTTTCTCCCACTCCTGCCTCCCACTTCCCTCCTGCTCCAGTCATACTGACCTTCATCCTGTTCCTAGAGTATTCTAGAACTGCTCTTGCTGTCAGGACTCTGCACTTGTTGAGCCCTTTGCATGGAATGCTGTTCCCTCAACATGGATAACTCTTTCACCTCTTCCTCCAAGTGTTGCTTGAACCATCTCTCAACGAGGCTCACTCTAACCTCACCATCACCTCGCTCTGGCACTCCAGCTCTCATTTTCCTTCATCCACAATTCTGGTTAGCTTCCAAAAAACAATAATTAAGTGTCCATTATGTTTGCTTTTTTCTGTCTCCTCCACTAGAATGTAAACACCATGAAGGCAGGGCTCAGTGTAACCTAAGCACCCAGAACAGTGCTGGGCTCATGGAATGGCCAATGAAAAGTGCTGAATGAACAAAGCAATCGATGAATCTGCAGCTACCATTTCCATCCACACTATGGGCTCATTAAGGCAGTGATGCTCTACACTTTTTAAGTGTGGAGACTCCATTTGATCTGTAAAGGCTGAAGACCTATCCTTAACCACACCTTCCAAACACACATATTAGTTAATGTCCTTTTAGTGAATCTTGATTGAGAAAATAAATAATAGCCAAAAATTACTGGAATCAGTGATGCATAGACTGAATTTGCATTTTATTAATCATGCAACATTTAACAAATGTTTAATAAGCACCTGTTATGTTCTAGGTACTATCTTAGGAACTGCAAATATAACAATTAAAAATGGATGAAAATAAAAATTTCTGCCCTCATAGAATTTGCAATCTATAGGCTCCATGGAGTTGCCTCCTTAGCGGAGTAGGCAGTGCATCAGTCTCATATAGCCTCCATGGGTTTATAAACATTTGAACACATAGTTCATACATGTGTAAGACATATTATTCGGTACTTGGTGCTTATACAGAGTAATGGACATATTACTGCATGTATTCTCATTAATGCATGTATTCTCAACAGGGGCAATTACTGTCTCACAGAGGACACATGTTAGTTCTGGACATCAAGAAATCTTAGATCTCACAATGGTTTGTGGTCTTCTAAAGCTCAATCAAACTGGCAAAATCTTCTATAGTATTTAATTGCTCTCATCAAATTCAATTCCATTCAATTCATTTTTTCTAATGAAAAGGGTTGAGACATCATGATAATGTATCAGGCCCCCTGGGTTCATGGATCTCAGATTCACCGGCCAGGCTCCAGAAAGACCACCAACACAGCTTTGCAACCTCTAAAGGTTGCAAGTCTGCAACTCCTTCAAAATTTGGTGGCTAGGTAAGAGCCACCCACAGCACAGCATTGGCATAGGGATAGTTCTGTGATGTACTGGAATATAAAGATTGAGAAAAAGATGTGATGGGGGAGAGGAGAGACAAGAAAGAGGCTGTGATTATTTAGCCTAAGAATTTAAAAAAAACTCATGAGAAAATAAGCATTTGGATTTGTTCAAGGGTAGAAAAAGGTTTGTGCTGCACCAGTGATTCCTAACAATTAAGAGTTTATGCTTTCATCGATGACTAAGTGATCTTTCACTAAGGTTGATTAATGACATAATTCAAACAAAGGGGGAGGGAACAAGCCAAGTTCTGCACCTGAGAAAGTGAGAGTTGAAGAGGGGCTATTTCCTGCTAAATATTTTAGTCTCAAAATGACCAGTTCATATATCAGGAAGTGTTTACACTTACATACTTAGTAGATGGTCCCAGAGCTCCTGAAAGATGCCTGTCTTGCCCTCCCAAGCCCTCCTCACTCTCTTCCACAGCCCTCTCCACTCTCCTTGCTAATGGCACCACCCCCTGCAGATGCATAGAATGTCTTTCTGTAACCACACCACCACCATACACACACACACACACACACACACACACACACACACACACACACACACACACACATTTACTTGTCTCTTCCAATGGGAGTGGTAGAGCTACACTCCAAATTCACCTCTGGATCTCAAATAGAGGCAAAAGCATTAGTGATGCAAAAACTCCAGGTCTTCAAAGCTGTTGACTCTCAACTGGTACTGAGACTAGGTTCTAAAATTCAGCACAGTGATGCTTTCTGAAGATAATTATGCAATATGTATTCACCACTGGTGCCTAGAACACATTCTCTCATGTAGAGAAAACTTCCCTTCAATGTAAGACTGTTCTTAGAAGTCAATGTGTGTGCATTTTGATCTAAAACATAGACACAGTACAATCACATGTGTACAGAAACACAGCAAATAGTTTGGCCAGAATTTTTTACGAAGACATAAGACAACAGACAATTCATGTTCACGATGACCAACTGCAACATCCTGAAATACTTTTTGAATTACAAAATGAAGCAGCATTGTGCTATGGCCTTATGGGCACACAATTAGAAACCAGACTGCACAGTTCTCTGCCACTCCTTAGTTCATGACACATTTGGGAAAGCTACTTAGCATCTTGATGCCTCTGTTTCTTTATCTATAAAATGGCCACAGTAACAGTCCCTAACTCATAGGGTTGTTGTGAAGATAACATACACTCAATAAGTGGTGGCTTTTTTTCCCCCAATGTAGCCTTAGTGTGAATTTTATATTATTATGTTCTGATTCTTTTTTTAAATGATAGTTTATCTATGATGTATTTTGACATTCAGTGACTCAGAATATTCATTAAACAGGACATCCAATTCTGAAATTATGATTTGAAGTTTACTACTGTAGTAGAGACTGCTATTTGCCTGCCAAATATCCATTCAACTCTTCTTATTAAGAGAACTCAGATTGCATTCCAGGTACAATGTGCACAGCTTAAAGACTGTCTTTTCCAGGTCCCGGCAGACAGACATAGGTTAAGGTCTGTCCAGTGGATATAAGAGGAAGTGCTGAGTAAGACTTCCAGAAAGGCTCCTTAAAGGAAACCACTTCAGCAGAGAAGCCTGTCCCTACTGAGTTCCTGTCTTCCACTTTCCCGCTGCCTGTGAGGGATGTTGATGGCTGAAGCTCCAGTAGCCACATTAGAGCAGGAGCTGACCTTGGGAAGGGAAGCCTTGTGCTAGGATAAGAACAGAAAGTCAGAAGGCGCTTGGGTCCTTTAGACTGTGGAGCTTCCATACTACTGGTAAAAGAAATCCAAATTTATTTTATGTGAGAGAAAAAGAATAAGCTTTGTCTTTTTTAAGCCACTGTTATTTGGAGGTTTTCTATTATATGTGGTTGATTCAAATCCTAAAAGAATTGCATTTGAAAAGGATTTATTCTACAATGGATTTTATTTCTTACCTCTATATTCTCTTTCCTAATGCATTTAAATATTTGTATGCATAAATGCTTTAAGCTTGTATGATGGCTTAAAGCATTTAAATGTAGCCAAAATCTCTAGTTAACACTAACTCAGAAAATTGGCGATAGCTGTTATATCTCCGGAATATTTTTTTCTTAATGGTAACAACATGTAAAAACAAAACAAAAGCAAAAACAAAACAATCAAATTTCAATTAGTTTTGGTTAGGGGCAATAAGATTATTTGAAAAGACAGGCATAACAGCATAAGGCAGATCATGTAACATAAGTAAAAAAAAATACACTGCCTGAATGTTTAAAATGCATTTTAAAAACTGGTTCTATCCTAGTTTTGCAAAATTCCAGGTCATCTCATGATTTTATTGTATAGTTACATAATACTCTTAAAAAAATAGATTCAAGATTAATTATATAAAAACCCTGAAAACCTACAACAATAACAGTAACTAATATTACTGAATATTTACTATGGGCCTGAGTTGCCCAAAGGCAAAGGTTGTGTTCTTCAATCGATGCAACCCTCATGGTAATATATATGCCAATGGCAGGAGAGGGAGAAGAGAATGTTCGGTTGGGTTGTTTTTAAGGCAAATAATGATAAAAAGGTACAACTCTTTAAAAATGTGCTATCACTTCTTTAGCCTATGTTAAGAATTTCACATAGGAGAGATATTCTAGAATTCAAATAGTTTCCCTAATACTAAACTATTCTATTATTAACCTCTCTGTACCTCAGTGTCATCATCCGTAAATTGGGCATAAGATTGAGAAAATAAAAGCACTCAGCGGAGTTAATACAGGAAAATACTTGGAAGCCACTATTTGTAACAGATAAATTAGTAAACTCAGCTCCATTTCTGCTTCTTCACGTGTAAAATGAGCAAATTATAATTGCTGCATTCACCTTCCTGTGATAACTGGCTTAGTAGAATGGAAGTTTTTTGAAGGCAGAGATTTGGTCAATTTTGTACTTTGGTGTATTTTCACACATATAACAGTACCCAACACCTAGCAGGAGCTCATCAAATAACTGTTAAATTAAATGAAACTGTTTGTACTATAATTATAAAAGAGACTGTGAAGGAGCCTGAAGAATAGCCTGTTTCTATTTATTTACTCCACCCTCGTTCACTGGTTTTTCAATGTATCTTCTTGCAATATGTTTATATTCTTATCTAGAAATCAAAGTTTTGGATAAGAGGCATCCCCTCTGAATTTAGCATCATTTTTATCAGTTTGTTTTTGTCATGCAATGTCTGTTTCCTTTTCATACATGCAATATAAAGTATTATACCTTTTTTATTGTGGTAAAATATACATAATATAAAATTTACCATTTCAACCATTTTTAAGTACACAGCTCAGTGGCATTAAGTATATTCACACTGCTGTGCAGCCATCACCACGATCCTTCTCCAGAATATACTTCCTTTTTAAAAATATGGCTCCCATGATATATTCTTAAGTTCATTAAAGTTCATTCTTAAGTTTATTAAAAATAGTTAAGGTAAATCAGAAGCTGGTTACGTGGGCTAATAAGAACCACTTACCCATTTTGACAATCACTTTCATGGTGAAGATTCCATCAAAGTGGTCTTGCTATTTGTTAGCCAATTAAATTAAAGACATTTAGGTAGGTCTGTCTGATTTCAAAAGACTGGGGCCATGTGTTTTGATATGTGTGTATTAGGTACTAATTGACTGTTTGATTGTATGTGATTATACATCTATGTATTTGTAGATCTCTTAAATTTGAAATATTTCATAAACAGGCTCAATGGAGCCTCCCACTTCCACAAATCCATTGTGAATGGCAGCATTGTTCTGGATCACCATTTGGGGAATTTCACGATCTAATCAGGAAGGGACAATATATTTCTCAGCTTATATTTCTGAATTGTGGACAGGAATAAAGAAAAACCAACTCTGATTATATTCCATTTCTGCCTTATTGATGCAAGAAGAAAAACAGCGACAGAACTTGAATGCATCCTTTGGAAAATATTCTTCCATAGCTCAGAGCCTGAATGACTTTTTAAATTCAAAGCATTTATCTACTAGTTTTCAAATATGCATTTCAAATGCCCTAAGCAAACATCTTGACCAGGTAAAAAGAACCAAATGTTATGATGTGACATGTTATTCTATGAAGAAACACTTTTAACACCCTCCAGAGAGGGAACTGCCCACCATTTTATTAGATTTTGTGTTTATGAAATAGTCACATAATGAACACAAGCAATACTACAAAGAGAAACTTTAATTCCCTCTAGAGAAGGGCACTTCCATCATTTTATTAAGTTTCACCTTTTTTTTTAAGCAATCACACTTCTGCTTTTTCTTATTATTGTGTTAGGGGCTCTGCTAGATGCAACTAAGTGATAAATCCTAGACCAAAAGGACAAGGCCACTTGTTTTTTAAAGTAAATCATGGTGAATTTGTCTCAAGAATTTTTAAACAGAACTTATATTGTAACACATCAAGTGATTTACTTAGAAGGGAAAATGTTCCTAAGAGAAGTGCCCATTCAAAGTTGAGCAAACTGCATGGAACACTTTAGTTACCAAGGAAACAGAACTGAAACCCTAAGATTCCCTGGAACTAGGGGTTCCCAACCAGGAACAGTTAATTCAGTCAACAGAATTAACATTCTGTTAATCCAGTGTTTAACCATGTGCTTGAGGCAGTGGATTTATCTTCACATTAGCAAGAAAAATGTTCAAAGTGAGTATTTGAGAGCTAGGGGTAGAGTGAGGAGAAAGAAGTAATAATTGTGCCAAAAACAAACAGTCAGCCAGTTTAGACTGTAGTCTAATGTAAAGACAATAATCTAAAGCTACTGATTAGAGTCCTTCGGTTCCTGTGAAAGACAGCAATCATATAAGGTAGTATGAAACAAATCTCAAGGCTATTTAGTGAATTTTCTCTGGAAAATTATCAGTTATAGACAGTTATACAGGAAACAGGTGAATTCTTCTCTTCTAATTCTTCTCCCCTATGAGCTCCTTCCAAGGCTCTCACTGTTTTCTATGGCTCTACTTACTTGCATCTCATTAGGACCCATATTGATTTTCTCTCCCTTTTGTAGGTCTCTGGTCTTCAATTCCCAAAGCAAACTAACATCTTTCATCACTTAGGTGTAACCTCCATTTCAGGGAAGCTCAAACTTTGGCTCAGCCATGTTGATGCTTAGGATACACTAAAGTTTGCCCACAGTGGGTCTAAATATACCACTGTTCGGGGTAAAGGGATTCCAGAGATCTAAATACAGAATAGGTTAATCCAGACAGATACAGTGCAGTCACCTCAGAAATCCAGCCACCTAGATCCTGGAAAAGCTGTCCAGTTTCAGGGTCATTCTAAGAACACAGATATACCATCATTAATCCAACTGGTCTTCAGGTTAAGAAATCACAATTTGTGAAAAATCACATTTCAATTAAACAAGGAGAACACTTATTTTGTCAAAGGCATGCTCACTTTATGCCAGTATCTGTCAGAGATTTTATTTAAATGAAAGATACCCTGACTACACTAAAATATGATCCATTTAATATAAATTTATTTTGCACATATGTAACTTTTAAAGAACATGATTATGGCTTAAACAAATTAAACTTAGATTGCAGAAATACTTCTCTGGCAGGGTTGGAGAACCTGCGGCTTTGGGGCTGCATGTGGCCTTCTGGATCCTTGAATGCAGCCTTTTGACTGAATCCAAATTTTACAGAACAAATCCTTTTACTAAAGTAATTTGTTCTGCGAAGTTTAGATTCGGTTGAGGGGCCGTACTTGGGGACCTGGAGGGCCGCAGGTTCCCCACTCCTCCAGCCACAAACCTATCATGAAGTAAATAAACAGGTAAGAGCTGTTACTGTGTTCTAGATCTCCGGTGATTCACTTCCACAAGATACTCTGGACCGAGGACTGTTGCCTTGTGACAGCAAACTCAATTCAAGATTGTGTTGGTCAAAGCAGTCTGAAGTTTCAGAAAGGAAGTAGAAGGTGAGGTATTCTTTTAGCAGAAAAAAAAATAAGTATAGAATTTGAATAGAGAAAGGAAGATGCAGGGATACAAACAAAAGGAAAATAAAATTAAGATGCCGTGTGAAGGGGAGAATGGCGGGGGAAAGGGTGGCTGTCTGACTTAAGCAGATCATGTTGGAAAGTAGAAATCAAATAAGATGGGAGGAAGCAGGTTAGTGAACAGGCTTTTTGCAAAGGTCTGTCGCCTCTCCTAGAATTCATGTTCTTCTGGAACCTATGAATTCAACCTCATTTGGAATAGGGTCTCCAGATGTAATCAAGTTAAGATAAAGTCACCCTAGATTAGGGTGGGACCTAAATCCGACATGATCTAGTGTCCTTATAAGAAGAGGGAAATTTGGAAACAGGCACAGAAACACAGGGAGCACACCTCCCGGTGCTGGTGGCAGAGATTGAAGAGATGCAGCTACAAGCCAGGGAACACCGAGGATTTCCAGCAGACATCAGACACTAGCAAGAGGTAGACACAGAGCCTTCAAAGAGAGCATGGCCTTGTCTACCCCTTGATTTCAGACTTCTAGCCTCCAGAACCGTGAGAGAATACATTCCTATTGTTTTAAGCCACTTGGTGATACTTAGTTATGGCAGCCATAAGAAATTAACATAGAGAGGATAGCATTTTGAAATGATGATTTACTGATATGATTTTGGCAATAATAAGTAGGATGAATTAAAAGGACAAGAGACTGGAGCCAAAAAGACAAGTTAGGAGGATATGACAGTAATTCAATCCTAGAAAAAATTAGGGTGTAGACCAGGCTGATGACAGTAGAATGGAGAAGGAGCATAAATCTAGAGATGCTGAAGAAGAGCTGATGGTACATGGTGAAGAAGAGCCAGGCACAGAGATGATTCCGAAGTTGAATAAGGAAGAAGGGTGGAGCCCCTGGCAGAAATGCAGAGGAGCAGGAGAAGCAAATGAGAGTTGCTGAGAAAGGGGAAAACGGGGAAAATGGCCAGTTTGCTTTCAGATGTGTCAGTGAAAATGTAGCATTTAGCTGCTGTCCAGCAGGCAGCTGAAAATGGGAACTGAATATTTAGGTTTTTCAAACCTAAAGAAAGAAATCTGGAAAGCATCAGCCTAAAAGTTAATAGCTGAGGCTCTGAGTGGACTAACTTTTCAAGTTGGTTCAAAGCAGCAGGGAGGACCCGGGGCTGAATCTTAGAGAATGTGGGGACACCTACAACAGATGGGAAAAGCAAGAAGGGAAACCGGGCACATCCTTCACTTCTGGGGAACAATTTTGATGTCCTATTAAAATTGAATGGCAATTCACCTGATCACCTCTTATCAGCACTGGTCTTATCTAAATGTCTCAAGTCTCATGAATTTCTGTCTTTTATTTCTAAGAGTAATGGAAAGTTAATATATCACACAGGACAGATGAAATCACAGTATATATGCAGTGAATATAAATTAAGTAAAATTTACGACTTTGAATAAATAACTTATTTTCTTTTTTGCTTTTGATTTCAAAATTGGGAAAAATAGCAAAACATGTAGACCAATGGGTCATATCTTTCACTCAGCTTGAAAAGCTCTTAACAAACAGTAAACTTGGAAGGCCAACTATAAAAAAAAATCTTAAAAATGCTTCTGTAGGAGACTGTTCAACAAACAGAATTGAATCAACTGTGCAGTCATCTGTAGAAAAACTACATTGGAGCCACACCTCATACTGTATACCAGGATGAACTCAAATGGATCAAAGATATAAATGTAAAAAAAATGGAAACTATTACATTAAAGTACCAGATGAAAACATTCTTCTGCAGGTTAGAATCTTTTATAAGATATGTACCAGGTAGATGCACAGAACTGTTAAAGTTATAAATCAACTTTAAAGCCAGAAGTTCAGTGAACCACTTGGGCGGCCAGAGGAGAGAATATACAAGGGTAAATGATTAGCCAAGCCTACATTAGATGAGCCAAACCTTCCTCTTTAATTCAGTAGCCCCTTATTTCTTTTGTCTCAAAAGTGCAATACAAAATATTTATTTTTAACACACGTATTAGTTTCCTAGAGTTGCCATACAAAGTATCAAAAACTGGTGGCTTTGAAATGTATCGTCTGACAGTCCTGCAGGCTGGAAGTCTGAAACCAAGTTGTGGTGGGGCCAGGCACTCCCTGAGCATCCTCAGGGAGAGTCCATTCTTGCCTTTTGTTACTCCCAGTGTTGGCTGGCGAAACTTGCGTCCTCGGCTTGTGGATTTATCACTCCTGTCACATGACCGTCTTCTCCCTGTGTCTCCTCACATCATCATCCCGCTGCGCACGTCTGTCTCTGTGTCTAAATTTCCCCTTTTGTAAGAACTCCAGTCCTTACTGGATCAGGGCTTGTGCTAATGACCCCATTTGAACTCGATTCCCTGTATAAAGACCCTACTTCCAAATAAGATCACAGTCTGAGGTACTAGGGGTTAGGACTTCCACTTATCTTTTTGAGGGGATACAAATTAACCCATAACACACTTCAGCGGTACATACATTTTTCTAGCACAGAAACCATCAATAGAAACTGACATTCTCCATGCTTAACCCCACTGGAAGCAGCAGAGCCACAGGCTGACACTCCCCACAGGGTGGCCTGGGGACACTAGATACCAGAAGTCCCCTGTGCTCAGGATAAACACGCAGATTCTGAGGCCCTGAGCCAGACTCACTGAAACGGAACTTTGAGGAATAAACAGGTCCAGATGAGGCATTTTTCTCAAAAATTCTCAAAATAAAAAAAAGGATTTGTAAAGGCTTAATAGCATCCAGGCCAACAAGCCTCTATGGGGCTTCAAAGTTTCACATGAGGGAAAAGTCAAGTAAGCAGCTGTTCTCCTTGGGTTTCAACCAGAGCTTCCACAGGAGCAGCGGAGAGCCGGGTGGTGACTTGGAAGTGGAGCACTCAAAGGTAGCTGTGCACGGCCGGCCCAGAGGGGCTGCCGCCAAGCAGATTGGGAAGATTCCAGCCCAGTCCCAAGGCTCTCATTATACAATGGTTGCAAAATCTAAACTGCAAATCTTGCCCTTGAACATATGCATCTGTCACCTGTGCAGGATGTCACCCATATCTCTGTGTCACATTATCTTTCATCACCATGCCATGCCAAAGCAGGATGGACCACCACAACAACCCGAGAGCAGGGTCCGCTGGTCTGATTACAGGTTTGGAAGCAGAGTACTGGGTAGCCCTGCCAAAGTCCCTGGAATCTTCAGGAAGTTTCCAGAATAGGATTTGTTCCTTGAAGATGCTTCCAATTCTCAGATTGAGGTATTGTGCCCCTTCCTGCCCTCTTGTCCCTACCCACTTTAAGTTTTCGATGACACTAAGTGAAACTCGCTTGCCTATAGACAACTGATTCCTATCAAAGTCCTGCAGCCCACGTCTGCACGTTCCTCTGGGTATCTCTCTGTCTCTTACAAAAGAAACGTTATACAGAAACTTCTGAGAAGCCTAAGCTTGCAGCTGGTGGGAGGCATGTCTAGAAAAAGTGATCCTCTACACCTGAGGCTAAAAGTGAGCAAGGAGGAAACTCGAAGTAAAATGGGAGGGAGTCAGGGCTCAGAAGAAAGAGGGACTTCTTTAGTGTTGAGTCTAGAAAGACCCAGCAGGGAAGGGGAAGGAGAAAGGTCCCCTAATTTGCCACTAAAAGAGTCAGGAATGTAAGAATAGGTAAGATGGGATGTGCTACCTTCCTTTTCTTCCTATTCTTGGGCCGGCATCTTCAGTGTACCCTCCCAGGTCTGTGCCCAGGGGTTCAAGAGGTTGTCACACTTCTAGTTATCAGTATTCAAAAGGCAATAAAAAGCCCACGGATAGATATCTACACAAATATTCAGTAAATACATAGAGCTAGAGCACAAATTTGAAGTATAAAATTGCTTTTGAGATATGTAAAATTATGGTGACCCTCAGAAAAGGCTTCATTTTTAATAAAGCAGAATGATAGTTTGGTGATGCAATTCAAGCTTCTGGGATATAAAATCAGATGTGCTTCATTAACACTGAAACTAAGAATCAACCACTCAATGATGCAATTGGGTGTGATGCAGAAATCAAAGGTACAACAGCTTTTGCAGTCATATTTTCTCCTTTTTGACCTTTAGCTAAATGATATTACATTTATTGATTCATTTCACCATGTGTAAGATAATTGTAAATTAAGATTTAATAATCTAATTCTTTTAAAACTAAATCTCTACCCATGGATAAACTATAAAATATCTATTAAAGATGAACAAATTTCAGAACAAGCAATAAAGAGAAATGCCTCTTCTATAGCTAGATATCAAAAAGCAAATATATAGCATGTGTTAGAAAAAAGCATCCCTTGTCAGAGCTCAGTTGGTAGGTTTTTATCATTCTTGTCACTGCTGTTGTTTTTAAACTGCAAAGAGAACAAATTAATTTTTTGATGTCATCTTTAGCCAGGTCTAATATAAATACTTTACAGATTAGAACTTCACTGTCACACTTGTATGATGCATTTTTATCCTAATGCTCTTCACATCTTAATTCTGAATAGAGAGCTATGTCAAGTCAAAAAATATGCCCCAGATGTTAACAGAAAGGAAAATTCAACTATAATCATCAACATTTGAAAATTATGACAATATTCTGTTAGTTATTAAAAAAAAACACTTTGATCTACTAAAATGGTCCAAAGTGTTGATTATTTTTGTTAATATTCATCATTCAAAATGAAGTCAATTCATAATTTCTGTTATATTGATAGCCATTCTGAGGATTATCCAAATGTCCCACGCAGGTTTTTGTATCACATAGCTATTTCCATGTACTTTTAGAACTGGCTTCCTTACTATTCTCCTTACTATTAAATTACTATTATTATTCTCAAACTATGACCACATAAATGTAGCATTGTCTATATTAGATTTTCAGTGTGGGGTATTTTTTTAAATGACAGATGGCATTTGGATACATAAAAGATATAAACACTTTTCAAAATGTAGCTTGTAAATTTTCCTGAAAAGCCTGACAACCATCTTCAGAGTTTTTCCAGAAGACTTTTTTCTTCCCTCATTCTTTATCCTTTTTAAACCAATTATTATTTTTATTCTGCTTGGTCAGACAAGTAGACTTTTGATTTACAACAGCTATATGCCAATGATACACACATACATATATATATAATTTCATTTTTGCCTTTATAATTATTTTTTAAAAAATGATCAAGCAATATGATAGAGTATGGCCCAAGAATTTTGAAATCATACAAGTCTTTTAAACTAACATAATGAAGTTATAGAGTGGTTTTGCTACACATCTTGTTACCAAAAATTTTGTTAATTCTGGCTTTACCAATGGATAGCTAGGCATGGGCATAATATTTTCCTTCCTTTGGTTTCTCCATTTTAATCCTAAATTCAGAATATTATTGCCATGAATTCTTCATCCAATGGTAATGTATCTGAGCTTAATTCCAGTTGTTTCAAATGCTCTTCAAAATTTTGTAATTATAAAAATGTCGTGATGGGAATCTACTGATAAGTATAAAAACTATATACTTGAGTTCAGCAGTGCTCTGGAACTAATATTACCAAGATTAAATGAGGGAACATATATGCTTATAAGGACAATGAAACTTAAAAGCAACAAAGAGTTGGCCCTCGGGGATATGACTATTCCTTTTTTTTTCCCATTGTTTCTATTTTCCTAAAGTGTAAAAACAAGGCAATAACAAATATAAATATAAAGATAAAGAAAAAACCTATAGCCACATTACATTTAGATTCGAATATTCACTTATAATATAGCTGCTTCACATAAGAATGTTAAAATATGTGGGTGCTCAGTAAGACTCTTTATTCCAAAGATGGCCAGGAGTTTTTGTTGGCCAGTTGGACAGACCCTAAAAACTTAAGTTTGCCTATTAACCCTCATGCTTCCATGTAACCTAACCTCCACCACCCAAACCACGTAATAGACGACCTCTAACAAATGTGGATCACAGTACCACTGGCTCCTTTTTCAAAGGACTGTATGTTTATATGTTGATATATGCAAATACATATAAGATTCTCTATGGCCAGACATATGTTCCTTGGCCTATAACATATTGGTGACCTTTGAAATGTAAGTAAAGGCTCTACATGTTTTAGTTTCATAAAAAATATTCCATGCATCATAGGTAATAATTATATTATACTCAAGCTTTTCTGAGAGAATCAACTGAAGAACCAAAGTGTCACTTTAGCCAAATATTAAAAACTTTTGTGGATCATTCAGTGTTAAAAGTTTCTGCCACTGTGAACATAAAATATTAAATACTTTTGTCATGTACTGTCCACCCTAAATCTTTTTGGTTAATGAGATGGGTTAAAAATAAATAAATTATGTCAATTTAAGATTTAGTCTTCTACATTTTGATTTTAAAACATGATTTTCTCATTTCCAGGAGAATTACAGTGTATTGATACTAAAAATGAAGAAATTCTCATGTAGCCTTGAAACCAATTAGATAACAAGCTATTGTTTCTTTTTCTCCCACTACTTCTCCCAGGACATCACAACCAATTTTTGAAAACGTATTGACTCTTAAAATAAAAGTTGAGCTTGGCATTCTTACCTGGCACCCTCTTTGCCCAGTTGATCATGTGAACCAGCTCCCTGTCTGCCAAGTTAGTCAGCAAGCCCATCATCGAGGCCTCACTGAAGGGTCTTGTAGGATCATAGTCGGAATAGAGTATTGGGGGCTCAGCCTCCAACAAGGCACTGACCATCTGATCAGCCGTCAGGGACAAGGCCGGGCTGTTCTTCTTCGTGTGCTTTATCAAGAGAGGGCTAGGCCAAAGGCTGGCAGCCCTCATGTCTCCAGAGGGCCCTGCTTCATTCCTGCCTTCCCCATCATCTCTCTGGCGTTTGTGTTTCAACATTCTCCCTCCTCTTCTGTCTTTCCGTATCCCTGAAAGCAGAGGGAAAGAAAACACAATGCATTTATTATTTTTGCCCATGCAAACTTTCATTCAAAAACAGTCTTCAAAGCTAATAGCCCTTTATTTTATTTAAAGAAATACTTTCAGGCACTGGTGAGCTGTTAAGTGTTTAACAACTGGCTTTCCCTGAGAAAAAGAAAAAGGCTCTGATTTGTAGCGTTTGCCAATGTCCATGGTGTAAATACTGCGGCCGTAACAAATTTCAAGCCACTTGTCTGACTTCAGGTGCCTTGCAAAACTCCTGAAAATTTAACAGTAGGTTTTTGTGAGCCAGTACAGACCAGCTCTGACACTCTGACACGTAGAGGGGTGTGTGTGTGTGTGTGTGTGTGTGTGTGTGTGTGTGTGTGTATGTGTGTGTGTGTAACAGATGTTACAAAAGAACAGAATTATAATATTTAGTTATTATTGAAATATGATTTAGCATCAAAGATTACTTCTGCTATGAATATTCTTTTAATAATAAATTCAAAGGGCATTTTTAAAAAGCATTTAGTAAACATCCTTATTACCTAAGCAGGCCTCTTAATGAGCGACACTAAAGAAGAATGACTTGCCCACAACATAGGTTATAGCCTCTGGACCCGGGAGGTGTTCAGTGAGTCTCTCGCTTCTACTAAGCTACACCTTATCACCTTAGGAATTGACCCAAGTTCCACAAGAAGTTTGCTTCGTTTTAAGCTTTTCACAAATGTATTTCTCTTTTCGTAATATAAAATTTTCTAAATAGTTGAAAACAATTCCACCCCCCACCAAGGTAAATTATAAAATAGGGTACAGAGGAGGGATCCAATCTTTTTGCTGTGGTTCTTGAAGGTTTCAGTTTAGCATCTTAGCCTGAAAAAGGCCATGCTGTGCTGCTGAAATGTATCAGCAAACACAAATATTTTGAAACAACAAAAAATTTACCCAAGCTTCCATATTTTCAAAAAAATCAGTCTCTCCAAAATTTGTCAGACAGCAGCAGTTCTTATATTTATATGAAGGAAAAAGTTGGTAGAAAGTTAATATGACTATTGTTAATACTAAAGACATGAGAAATAAGCACTCTTTAATATATCACCTGTTCTACCTCTCCACAGCACATGAATAACTAGTGTAGAGAACTTTGTCCTATTTTCTTCCAGTTTCTCAAAGGATTTGGACAAATGTGTGGCTGTGAAGCTTTTTAAAATATGTTAACTTTTATTCTTGTAGGTCTAGATTAGAAATATTAAATGACATTTCAAAAATATAGAGAAACCACCAGTGTCATTTTTCACAGAATTAAAAAAAAAAAAACCTAAAATTCATGTGGAACCAAAAAAGAGCCCAAATAGCCAAAGCAACCCTGAGCAAAAAGAACAAAGCTGGAGGTATCACATTATCTGACTTCAAATTATATTACAAGGCCATAGTAACCAAAATATCATGGTACTGGCATGAAAATAGACACATAGATCAATGGGACATAACAGAGAACCCAGAAAAGCCCTGTTGCTATAAGCCAACCCATCTTTGACAAAGCAGACTAGAATATACATTGGGGAAAGGATACCCTTTTCAATAAATGATGCTAGGAAAATTGGATTGTCATATGCAGAAGAATGAAACTAGACCCTTATCTCTCACCATATACAAAAATCAATTCAATATGCATTAAAGACTTAACACTCAAACTATTAAAAACATTAGAAGAAAACCTAGGGAAAACTCTTCCAGACATTGGCCTTTAGGTAAAGAATTTATGAATAAGACCTCAAAAGCACAGGCAACAAAGCAAAAATAGACAAATGGGACTTAAACTAAAAACCTTCTGCTCAGCAAAAGAAATAATCAACCAACTGAACAGACAACTTGCAGAACTAGAGACAATACCTGCAAAATACTGATTCAACAGGGATCTAATATCCAGAATATATTACAAGGAACTCAACAACAAAAACAATGATAATAATTCCATTAAAAAGTGGACAAAGGACATGAATAGACACTTTTTAAAAGAAGACATGCAAATGGCCAACAGGTATATGAAAAAATGCTCAACATCACTAATCATCAGAAAAACGCAAATTAAAACCACAATGAGATATCATCTTACACCAGTCAGAATGGCTATTACTAAAAAAAGAAAATAACAGATGTTGGCAAGGATGCAGAGAAAAATAACTCTTATACACTGTTGGTGGGGACTTAAATGAGTACCAGTTCTACAGAAAATGGTATGGAGACTTCTCAAGGAACTCTTTTACACTGTTGGTCGGAATGTAAATTAGTACAACTTCTACAGAACACAGTATGGAGACTTCTCAAAGAACTAAATAAATTGAACTACCATTCGATCCAGCAATCCCACTACTGGGTATCTCCCCAAAGGAAAATAAATCAATGGATCAAAAAGAGACCTGCATTCATATGTTTATTACAGCACTGCACTATTCACAATAGCCAATACATGGAATCAACCTAAGCATCTGTCAGGGGAGGAATGGATAAAGAAAATGTAGTGTATATACACAATGGAATACTACTCAGCCATAAAAATGAATGAAATCATGTCTTTGCAGCAACATGGATGGAACTGGAGGCCATTATCTTAGTGAAATAAGCCAGGCACAGAAAGACAAAATTGCATGTTTTCACTCACAAATGGATGCTAAGAAATGTGTACAGAGAGTGGAACAATAGACGATAGAGACTCAGACGGGGGAGGGGTAGAAGGGGAGTGGATAATGAGAAATTAGTTAATGGGTACAATGTATATTATTTGGGTGAGAGAAACTGTAAAATCCCTGACTTGACCACTACACAATCTATGCATGTAACAAAATTGCACACGTACCCCATAAATTTGTACAGATTTTTTTTAAAGGAAAAAATAAAGAAATAAATAAAAGCAACCTCGGGCAAGTTAAAAAAAAAGAGTTACCTAAAATGCACGCAAGCATTTTACCTTTTAAAAACAAAGTACTTTAAAAATAATTTGCTTCTATTATAAATGTAACTTATCTTTATTTTAAAAGATTCCAAAGATAAAGAAAAGTACAGAGAAGGTTCACAAAACAAAACATAGTATTCCCATCCACTTTAAAACGTTTCAGCATTCATACTACAGACAATATGTTCCAGCAGAAGAATTTTAGAATCAATTCAGGTACTGATAAAGGCAGGTATCAAAAATGTTATCAAGGTGTTTTTTCATTTAATACAAATTTGCTCAATATTTATAATGTATATTCACAGAAGATGCAGTGGTAAACAGAGACAGACCATGTTACTCTCCATCAGGTTTTCAGCTTGGAGGGAAAAAAACATTGATTAAAACTTATTCAG